>NW_019732857.1:1266685-1584220 GCF_002891405.2 Cryptotermes secundus | reverse complement strand
CAGTAGTCAACGGAGTCGCATACGTCATTTATAAACGCGGTGGAAAGAAAAGGCCCCAGAACAGAGCCTTGCGGCACACCGGACGTTACGTGAAAAGGCAGGGCGAGAGTGCCAGAAACGCGAACCCGAGATTGTCTGTTGGCTAAGTAACTGCGAAACCAGCTAACATAAGCATCAGAGAATCCGAAGGACCTTAATTTATGCAGGAGCATATTATGAGGGACGAGGTCAAAGGCTATAATAATAATAATAATAATAATAATAATAATAATAATGAAATCTGTATGCCTAGAAGTCTCTACAGTATGGAAGTAGACTTTATGAGCTCTGTTCGGAATGCCTTCCTATTATAGTTTGATATGATTATTAGCTATTCCTGGTTTTTAACTAATTAATATCATAAATATGTTTATAATCTTCCGTTATCTTTTCTGCGAGAGCGTTGAGAAAAAGATAGTCAGTCATCACCATTTCATTAATTTGGTCTTCCGTAACTGTCAACTTTTTTAACAATATAAAAGGATTATTACTGCCATAGAACTTAGTAAAATTTGTACTTTTCATTGCCCTAGTCACTTGCATTTTTACAATTCTACGGAACTTAGAATAAATTGTTATGTGGTTAACATTGTATCTTCCATGACTTATAATCTTCTGCAGCTTAAATAATTGAAATATCTTACTGGAAAGTGTGAATTCTGGAAAAACACCAGAAAAATGAAATAAATGAAACCAGCCCCAGAATATGAGCATGCGCGTATGCTACCTAGACTGTCATGAAGCTGGGCTGTGCTGCTACCTAGTGATACATATGGAAAACCTCTTACGTCCATTACAGCTGTTTTGCTTCCATCTGTAACCTACTTACTGACTCTCCTTCGTATACGGATATTTCGGAAGAACTTATCTCCTCCACCTTCAGGGTCGAAGAGTCAGCCACATATACACGGTGCCAAATCCCAGAAGACTGCTTTCTTCATAGTCACCGCCGTGAAGACCTCATATCTTACAAAACTGCTGTTATTATTTATTTGCAAATTGGCCAGTTAATTAGCAGATTTCGTGTCAACGTAAATTTGAAAGCTTATGAATAATAACGTTATAGCACAATTAGAAATTATAAAATTATTATAAACCACAGAATTTCAAATAAGTGACTATTATAATGTCGGGTTCGCATGTCAAGAAATTAGTTCTGGAGCCTATTTGCCTTCGTCTCCCACTCCATGCAATAAACTCATTCGTTGGCGGTTGGTAATCACGTAACGCAACCCAAAACAACCAAAACACCATATATAACATAAAATTAAAAAACAAAACACAACCGTAAGCACAGTGATTCCTTAAATAGATGGATGTTGCAAGGAGAAACGTAACCCACCAAACCACGTCACAAATCAGCAAAACAAGTGATTGATCTCTGTCAACAACAGGGTCACCTATCAACATTTGAAACGGAAACAGGACCACAAAACTAACAAATAGCTTTTATAGGCTTGGGGTTTCTCAGTATCTCTATGTCAGTTTGCTTTATTTAATATGGTTATATTGCTGTATTCTTTAAATTGAGTTACATTGTTCTCAAAAACTTTCTATGCGCATTTTGAAATTGGTAATACAGCTAGTTCCAGTTTATTGTGTCATGGTAAACGCTTTTGAACAGAGACTTCACTTCACATGGATTACTTACTTACTTACTCATGGAGCTGAGCCCTTCTGGAGGAGCCGACAATTCTGCAGCTACTCAAGAATTTCCCACAATTTTTTGGAATCCGAAGGTTCATTACCGTGTTCACAAGAGCCCTCCACTGGTCCCTATCCTGAGCCAGACCAATCCAATCTATACCATCCCATCCTATCTCTCTAAGATCCATTTTAATATTGTCCACCCACCTTCGCCTTGGTCTTCCGAATGGTCTCTTTCCTTCTGGCTTTCCCACCAATATCCTATATGTATTTCTGTTCTCCCCCTATTCGTGCTACATGCCCTGCCCACCTCATCCTCCTTGACTTGATCATTCTCATTATACTTGGAGAAGAGTACAAGTTATGAAGCTCCTCATTATGTAGTTTTCTCCAACCTCCTGTCAGTTCATCTCTCTTTGGCCCAAATACTCTCCTCAATACCCTGTTCTCAAACATCCTCAGTCTATGTTCCTCTCTTAACCTTAAAAGAGCCCACCGCTTCCTCTATGTGACCCATATTAAGCCAGCCCACACCCTCACACAATGTTTAACTTACATGTTATTGTTATCCTTCTGTCTATGTTTAGGTCTTCTACGTATTCTCTTTGCCTCCAGGTCTTCGAACAAATTTTGTTCTCATCTCTTACATGCGTGCTACATTCCCCACGCACATCATCCACATTCGTCTCACCATCGTATTGCTATCTGGAGAAGAGTTAAAATTATGAAGCTTCTCTTTATTAAAATTTATCCAGCCTCCTCTTAGTTTCCGAAAACACACTTTCTAAAATTGTAGTCTTAAGATAGATTTGCATGACAATAAGAGAAAAAGAAAGTTTTGTGTGACAATGCAGTTCTTAATGACATGACTTCCTAGCGCCCTAAATCCTCTTAATCACAAAAGGAACATCGTCAACGAAGTAGGCTGAGCGTGCAGAAAGGTTGAGGTACCACATACGAGTATTGTCGCTCGACACGTTCGAAACGTCCCTTGGTCCCGTACACATCAGTCAGTTGGCAAGTCCGTACGTATGCTTGCCTAGCAAGAAAAGGGTGCAGCTTCATGTAATTGTAGTAACAAGCAGGGCTCCATTTTTATGAGGAATTTAATATGAATTGAGCAGATAACCCTACCAATATAACATACAGAACTGAACAATTTAATCGTGAAAGGAATTTGAAGTCAGTAATTTCTTGAAGAATGTATTAATATCCCCAGACGTGTCTAGGCTTACGTTTTCCTTATATCATATGCGATACTTTTACATTCTTAGAGAAATTTGTTTTATTATATATATTAAATCCCAAGAAACATGGAATTCATTGAAGTAATATTTAATAATTTAGTTCCTGTCTCACAGAAAATGTATTATCCACACTACGAAGCCAGGACGGTTAATGCTGCTTATAGAAGTAATCCCTGCTTCTTCTGTGAATTATTTGAGAGCCATAAATGCACTGTGGACAAAATGCAGAATTAATACTAAGTACAATGATACACATAGTGACGCTGTGTTTTAAAGGGTTGACTTTGTCTTCGGGGTTTTCTTTGTATACATTCATTATAATTACATTTTTTTATTGCTGAATTGTTATTGCCGCTTGGGAATAAGCCAGAAACTTCGCGAGTTCCATGAAAATTTTTATTTCTACGCCGTATCACTCTCTGAGACCGGTCACGGTAGCCGAGCGGTCTAAGGCATGCACTGTTTTCGCTCACTCGGAATCCGGGGTCGTGGGTTCGAATCCCACTCAGGACATGGATGTTTGTGTGCGTTTTTCTGTGTTTGTCTACAGGTAGAGGCCTTGCGACGAGCTGATCACTCGCTCAAGGAGTCCTACCTATGTGTAAGATCTAGAAAAACCGAAGTGAACGGAGAAGTTCATGGAGGTAGGCCTAGGTCCACTGGGGCTGTAGTGCCAAGGGGGAAAAAATAAGATAATATAGGAGACGAAGTAAAGAAACAAAATTAGCTTAATGATGATTACAGCACAAATAAGGCACAGTTGCAGGAAACAGAACCTTAGGCTTATCGTTACTGGAAAGTGGTAGTATTTTTATTACACACTAAGAAATAAGACATCAGACACTCTTATTCTACAACTTTATTTTCTGCAGATTCAGTATTAACAAATATCGTATATTGGAATTGTTTCCAGGTTAGGCTTAAATCTGGTAATACCTTCATCATTTGACAGACATTGGCAGCAGAGCCTACGAGCACATACATTTTCAAAAGGAGTTACCGACACATGCCGTCCTTTCACAGATTTTTATCATCACAGCGTGTAGTTATTTATTTATTTATTTAGAGAGGGTGAGTTTCCCCATGCACCGCGACCAGTTTGATCTATTGTGCTTCCCTCTATGATTTCTACCAGCCTCTATATCCTACCGGTATTGGTGCTTATCATCAGTCCCGCCGACCAAGCGAGTTCGGCCACTTCCTTAGCGGTGTCTATAATGCTTTCCCCATCTATCAGAGGCCTTAGAGACTATTGTTGGGCGGGAAACGTCCTGGAATTTGGCTCAGTGATCCCCTTTGGGGATATGAGGTTCTTTTACGTGCCGTAAAGTTACGACACGGGACACACAGCTTAAAGTCCCTCCCGGAGGACTTGTTCCCTGAATTTTTCCGCCCTTAAAAATTCGACGACCTCCGCCGGGTATTTGAACCCGCGTACTACGAGTCATGAGGTGGGAACGTTACCTCTAGACTACGGAGGCCGCAATCACAGCGTGTAACTTGTTATTCATTCTTAGAAGACTGTTTCCATGTTACTTTCATCACGGCACCAACAATGAAGATTCTTAGAACCCTGAGTACGAGCATTATAGTAGCATAACTGTAAAAATGACTGTGAGTTACATTAATTCTTGACGTTAAAATTTAAAGGTGTTTAACTGTTGATGGTCATTCAACACTTTGCTGTTTACACAGAGAAGACGAATGCACCATATATTTCGATATCGTCATGAACACCTCCTGCATTCATCCAGCGTGAAGCTGATTAACAGAAACAGTGATAGACCAAAGAGAAACGAAGTGTCAGGAGGTTGGAGAAAACTGCATAATGAGGAGCTTCATAAGCTGCACTCTTCTCCAAGTATAATTAGAATGATCAAGTCGATGAGGATAAGATTGGCAGGGCATGTAGTACAAATGAGGAGAAGAATGCCTATAGGATATTTGTGAGAAAACAAGAAGGAAAGAGTCAGCTAGGAAGACCAAAACGTAGGTGGGTGTGCAGTATTAAAATGGATCTTAAATACGATAAGGTTGTATGAACTGTGTTTATGTGGCTCAGGATAGAGACTAGTGGAGGGCTTTTGTGAACATGTTAATGAACCTTCGGGTTCCATAAAATGCTGTGAAATTCTTGAGTAGCTGCACAACTCGCGGCCTCTCAAGAAGGGCTCAGCTCCGTGAAGTTGTACATAGCTGCAGACGCATAGATTCACGTCTGTGTTGCAGACAAACGGTCGGAAAGAACTCTTTGACCACATCTTTGTTTTTGTTTCTACGAACTCTCTCTTTCTCCCTTAATAATTCCATCTTCCTCTGCTTTACACACATTCTTATACGTGCAGACAGTTTATAATGGGTAGAGTGCTTTTTTTTTTAACCTCGTGTGAATGTAAATAGCAGTGAATTCTCAGAATCGTGTTCTACCAGGTTTACGGACATTACTGCTCCTCTCTACCAGTATTACAACCAGCAGCGTCGATTAGGAAGAAAAATGACGACTGGTTCGAAGTAAGTAATTCGTGTTAATCTCTTCGCTCACTCGCTCCATTTCTCATTCGTCCATCAAGGGTCATCACAAGTACATTTTTCTTCCTCTGCAGAATAGTTCCTAACCATTAGACCAATCAGACTGGCGTAGCGGTAAAACTGTAGGATTCTACTGTGGAGGAACTCTAATGGAAAATCGGCCCGGGACACTGGATATTATGATTGAGTTTCAGAAGTTTTCCTCTGTCCCTCCATAAAATGGTAGAAATATTATCTAATAGACCACGACCGCTTCCTTCCAAATATTTTTCGATTAATCAGACGTCCTAACATTCGATACTGCATTTCAAACACTGCAGAGGCGCAAAATCTACAGGACACCACAAAGAATCATCACATTTATACTTTAAACAATCTTCCGTTTGCTTCAGCTCTGATGTTGTGTAGTGGTAAGGAAAGTTACAGCGAAGATGGAAATATGTGTCAGAATGTCGGGCTTAATTATTTAAATCTAATTAAAAATATTCTGCCCATCACACTGGCTGCGCAGTCTAAGGCATGAAGTAAATGTCTTCGCCATCTCAAACTTTGGGATATTGAAGAAAGTCGTCTTCTGGGTTTTGGCGCCGTGTATTCTTCCTTTGGGCCGACGTTTCGGAGGAACGGTAGCCAAAAGGAAGAATACACGGCGCCAAAACCCAGAAGACGACTTTCTTCACAGTCATCGCCGTGAAAACCTCAAAACTTACATGGGATATTGAGTTCGAATCCCACTCATGTAATGGATATCTCCGTTTATTGTATTGTCCTCTGTATGTAGTGGCCTTGCGACGGATTGATCCCCAGTCCAAGGAAACCAACCGACTGAAGTGAAACTGCTTTTCACAGATGCCCTATACTCCAGAGGGACCAACAGGAATTAAATAATAATAATAAAATAAAAAATATCCTTTTTTTCAATGGACAAGGTTGCTTTTTTTGCTATCTCACTGTAGGGTGGTAGTTAAAACTTTGAATCAAATATAACATTAATATTGAGAAATCAAAGTATACTCGTGTAATTAATAAAAAGAAAAAGCTGAGAATGAGAATTCGTTATGCATCCAAAACTTTTACTGCTACACTTTCATATTTCTTTAAAAGCCCAGGCAGAAATATACTATTACAATATCTGTAGTTGTTTGTTTGGAAGGCGACAGGCGAATATGAACTACAGAAGTAGAAAAAATAATTGCATTTTTATATATATTAAGATGGATTTAATGGCCGCGCCGTAGCTCAAGCGGTTAGTCGCTGGCTTCCCACCACGGCGGCCCGGGTTCGATCCCGGGTCTGGTCAAGTGAGATTTGTGTGGACAAAGTGGCGCTGGGGTAGGATTTCTCCGAGTACTTCGGTTTCCACTGCCAATCTTCATTCCACCAAATGCTCCACAATCACCCTCACCTATCATCTGGGGCTGGTACAATAGGCCAGAAGTGGCCGCAGTACAAGGGACTTAGTCCCAGCTCACTAGCAATAAAGAAAAAATATGGATTTATCTTCACTTGTCTTCTATCTAACGAAATGAATTAAAAGAGACTATTGTGCGCTTGCGTTTCACGGATGCCATATGCTCCAAGTGGTAGCAACAGCAATATACGAAGAAGAAGAAGAAGAAGAAGAAAGATTTTACACTGCAACCGACGTGCAATAATGTGTTTGATAGACTCACTCTCTTGCAATGATTAGGAAAATAATATAATTGCCTCGTCGACTATTATAAACCCCAAACACCCCCAGCAAAAGACAAAAGTAGAAAGTGTTATTTTGGTATGGAACATGAATTAAGTTCAGAGTTAAGAATTATTTAAGACTTTTTAGACAAACCACAAAACTGTGTGNAATACTAATTGTTAAAATATTAAGTAATTAAAATTAAACGTATATAAGCGTGTTCTTATGTTTTATCTGGATGTAGCAGTTGTGTGAAATTGCGTCCCTTGTACTGATGTACTTCCCAGTTCTTCCAGGTCTTGTGTTTATGTGGTTATGTCTCTTGTTGGCTTGCAGGCATGTGACTGCGTTTCCTCCTTCTTTGTGTTCCTTGTATTTTGGAGAAATGTTCTGTGCCATATATGGTTGTTGTGAAACTGATTTTGGAATGGGCGTCCGTACTTCCTACTCCGGTGACGGGATAAAAAATAAATTTCTCATATACTATATAATGCTAAAATATATTTCGACGAGGGCACATTTCCTAAAGAATCAGAGGTCATCTTAATAGATATTATCGCCCTAAAATAAATATGCTTACCGTTTCAAGCAAAGAAATACGACTTAAGGGAAATGACCTGTGATCACTGCTTGGTGTACGATGTATTTTGTCCTTGGAGCCTGATTTCGACTAATAAGTCTGTTCCTTCAGCCAAGTGCCGAATGCCGATACTCACGCATGGAGCTGAGCCGTCAATTCTGCAGCTACTCAAAAATTTCTCAGCATTTTACGGAACCCGAAGGTTCATTACCTTGTTCACAAGAACCCTCCACTGGTCCCTATCCTGAGCCAGATCAATCCAATCCAATCGATACGATCCCATCCTATTTCTCTAATATCCATTTTAATATTTTCCACCCCCCTATGCCTTGGTCTTCCCAGTGGTCTCTTTCCTTCTGGCTTTCCCACCAATATCCTATACTCATTCTTCTTCTCCCCTATTCGTGCTATATGCCCTGACCACCTCATTCCCCCTTGACTTGATAACTGCCGATAAACGATGCTAATATATTTACTTATTTCGGGCACCGACATGTAACATTTGGTAGGTCCATACAGATATCTGTTTTTATTTTTACACATGATATGTTTATCGACAATATCTTCATCTCTAGCAATATAGCGCCGAGCGGTAGGATAGTTAATTAATTGGATATGATGGGAAATGAAGTGATGATGGCCTAATCTGAGGTATCATCCCGGAATTTATGAGGAAAGACTGAGGGACCCCACCCGGAAATTTCGGACAGAATACTCAGTCTCTTGTCCTTGATTCGAAATCGCGACCTTCCGGATACAAAGCCAGAGTTCTGACTACTAAACCGCTACTTTCGATCTGGTAATATCAGATGGTCTAACAGTAACTACAGCGATATGATACAACAAAAGCACAACAGAATGGCTTGGCTAGACTAAAAGTTCCCGTCAGTGTAAAATACAGGTACTGTTTAGTGCGAGTCTTTAGCGGCGCGTTTCCGCCTACTTGAGAGCAGTTCTGAATACGAATTAATCTTTTCTCCTTGTATCTCCGTACGATACCAGTGTACTGTAGCACAAACAGGTCTCCAGTTGACTTTACGATTCATAGAAATGAAAACTTGTTCCGCTAAACAACTTGCAATATGTGTTTCTACAGTAGTAACTGCTGCAGACGGTAAACTAATATCACATTCACACAATGAGACCAATTCACCACAAAACAAAGAAAAGCAAATTGCTACAGTTTGGTAACTAGTAGAATATCACGACATCTCAATGGAACAGCTGATACTTTGAGCACGGATCTCTAAGTAACAGATTAGTATCAAGTTACTAAAGCGATGGGCTGGGAGTATTTCTCTTCCCCACCAAAGCCAGAATGTCTCTAAGGCACAGTCTACCGTGGGTCCCACGCGAGTCAGAGTTGAGCCCAGCAACTCCTCTAGACTTGCCATCGAGGTCTGCGGATGTGGGAAATAATCTTTGTGAGTAAAATATTTTTGAGTTCTGCAGGAAATAGAATCCAGCGCTATATCATGAATAGATCTACGTTTGTTCCTCTAACCTCTTTTGTTTTTATGGATTCATTCATTCCTATTCCATTAGAAGCTATAATGAGGCGGGGGACTGTAGTTCCAAGTATGACAGGAAAGACGACACCTAATTGTCATATGAAAATAACAGCTGAACTACTGGAGGGAGTACAATACGTTGCAGCGAGAAGCATATCAGCTCGAGGAAGATGCAGTGTGTTTATACACGGGGCTTCTATCCGCGTCCTCTGTATAGAAAAGCAGTGCTCCAAAATTAAAAGCAAGGAAAACTAAGCATATGTTCATATCTCGTCATCAGACGCAATAGGCCCTACATGAGTAAAATTAGCTAACATATTCTGGAGAAATGAGGAAAACTTCAAGTATTTCGGAATGACAGTAACAAATGAAAATTACGTCCAGGAAATATTCAAGAGCAGTGTCAATTCAGGGAGTGTTTGCTATCCATCAGTTCTGAATCCTCTGTATTACCGTACGCTACCTAAAATTGTATGACTGCATGAAAGAAATTATAATATTGGCGCTTGGAATGTGTATATGGATGTCTCGTCCCAAGGGAAAGGAGACAGAAAGCAGTGCTGAGGAGAATACTTGGACACGAGAGAGAGGAAATAATAAAGGATTGATTGAATAATGCAGCGGGTATCTGCATAATGTTTATAATATATTTTTCCGTGAGTTATTTAACGATGCTTTAAGACTAAGGTGTCGGAATTTGTACTGTCAATAGAGAGATGAAATTAACAGTGGGTGCGATGGATATGGCATGTAGCATGCTTGGGTAATATGGTAAATGCATATATTTCGATCGGGTAATTTGAACTTGGGAGACATAGGCATAGATGAAAGGATAGTATTAAAATAATATGCCCTCGAAGAAGTAGGTTTAAGGGGGCTGTCTGGATGTAACTGGTTCAGGATAGGGTTCACTGATATGCTCTCGTGAAGACGGCAATGATACATTGGTTTCAGCAAAAAGCTGACCAGTTCATGGAATCAGCCACAGTTTGGAAGAAAGTGTTGCTGTTAGTTGTAGTAGACCTTCTGTGTTTACATATTTTACACGTCTGAGTGGAATTCTTTCGCCGGGTAACTCAGTGGCCTGTAGTCCGCAAGCGAACTATCCCGACCGAACAACGCCGCTTGTCGGCGAAGTTAGTGTAAACTTTTGCGGATAGAGGGTGTAAGGCGGACAGCGCAACGGATTCCCACGGCTGTTAATCTCAGTTTTCTAGACCGGAGCCGCCCGGTACTTCGCGTCTATCCCGTTATCTATTTGGGATACCATGTGTTACAACAGCACTGCAAATTCTTTACAGATTGGGACACAATTCACTTCTAAATAACTGAGAGTTTTTTATTTCGATAACATTCCTACTAATGCTAGTGTTTTACGATACTTCTCACTAACTTTATACTACCTTAAACGTATTTTCTGCCAATTTATAGATTTATTGATCTTTGTCAACTTTTCGGATTGGTAGAGAACCAATTGCAGCTCCAATTATTATTTTTCTAGAAAATATTTTATAATTTTAGTTTCTGAAAGTTTATAAGGAACATACGTCCAACTGAACTAAGTAACTAACTAACTGTATGGAGCCGAGTGAAGGTTCATTAAGTTGTTCAGAAGAGTACGGCACTAGTCCCTATCCTGACCAGTAGAATCCAGTCCATACTATCATCCTGTTTCTGTAAGATTCATTTTAATATTATCTTCTCGCCTACGTCTAAATCTTCCTAGAGGTCTCTTTCCTTCTGGCTTTCCCACCTGAACCATGAATGCATTGTTATTACCTCCACGCGTGATATATGCCCTGCCCATCTCATCCTGGTGTCACTGAATATTTCATAAAATCCAAAATTCTAAAATCGTGAATATCTAAGAATTTTACACCCATGCCAGTACCATTAACCATTTACGTTCCATAGCATATCACATGGGAAGCTACTATGCATATGCCTTACCTGGTCATGAATGCGTTTGAGTCAGAACAGTTACATTTCTTCACATTTATAGAAATTTTCAGCGACAAGAACAAGAGTTCACGTGACCAGACCTAAGAGTTAGTAGTGGGGTTTCCTTCCTTGCGGATGGAATTTTTGTACTACCCTAAGTCGATCACTGGAGACCTTCATTTGTTCAAATATGTCACACGGTGAGGTGATTTGTTTATTAGAAAGGACTATGATAGAGATTTCCCATTCTTGACTCTCTTAATATCTCTGTCATTTTGTGTTATTTTCGACCTGCAGTTCCAACCTGAGGTTTTCTTCATTTCCCGAGCTCTGCCGAGGCGAATTATGGGACAGAACCTACAAGAAGGCCTCTAGTGTCTCCTTACATGCTCTCTCTTACTCATAATTGATGTCCCACTATTAGCCTATGCACTTGAAAGATTCCCAAATTATCTATGAGTAAGAATCAAACACAGCTATTTGTTTTGGAGCTAAAGTAAACTGAATTTGAAGAGCTAGTGTTTCGAAGTCATCTCCTGCGTATATAGCACACATCATAACGCTACTGACGTCCGTATCATTTTCTCGTATTGCAGAGTAATGCCATTTATTTAACAGTGCAATTAAAAAACCACAAACAGTTGAAGTCTAGTGACCGCTAATGCAGCGGTAAAAGATGATTCTACCGTTACAGCATTACATGTAAAGAAGTAATGAATTCCTTGGTTAGTTTTACGTTAGGAACTGGTCATAACAGACATTTAAAAGCACAATTAACGGCTAAATCGTACGTATCACTGGGAAAAACTATTTGTCACGTTTATGCTTTCGAACTAAGTTTATGTCAACATTCTAACAACAATTCTGAGAAGAAGAAGAACATCTAGATTCTAAATGTCACCACACCAAAAAAAATGTATTTATATAATCAACTTCGAAAAATTATCATGCATTATTTTATATGAAGAAGGGGAAAAGTGTGAAGGAAGAGACGTGATTATTAAAGTATCGTAATAAATAATACGATTTCTCAGCCAAGAAACCCCGGATATAAGATCTGAACATCCGGTCATGGGTTACTAATTGTTTGTTTAGTAGTAACTCGTTTAACGATATCGTATTCCTTCAAGATTATTTAGCGCCTTATAAGTGAACATGATTACAAATTCAACAATGGGAAAATGCAGAAAATTGGGCAAATTGTAGTTGATATACTAGTACTGCAGTTCAGTGGTGTATGTATGTTAACCGTGTATTTGCCTGATGATGGCTACTAATAGCCGAAACATGTAGCAGAGCTGAAACTAGGCACTGATCTTGATATTTTTTGTGTTGTGACGGTTGTAATAAAGAGGCTGTATATTGTAACACAACAGGATACATGAAATGAAAATTGTAGTTGATATATTGTCATTAGATAAATTAATTAATTAACGGATCGACGCTTGAAATGATTTCTCGTTAAAAAGAGAACACTGAAAATTATATTATACATAATAATAAATCTTCCATCTGTATAAATAAGAAATTACGATATTTATATGAACGTAAACGAAATGATCCAAGCCGCCTCAAGGACAGTGGTTACTATACGACCGCCTGTTTCGAGATCAAAATTCTGTGTTCTTTCCGGAACAAAGAGCGATTATTTCGATAAACTGCATTATCCTAGTGTCCTTCGTAAAGTAGAAGTAGTATGTTCTCTGTGGAGCTGGGACTTATTTATAAACATTATTTTGATAAATTTACCGCTTTAAAAGTTAGTATAGATAAATTCATATTTATTATAATAATTTTCGATCATTCTTGAGCTTCAAATTTAGTAAATTCCTTCCAGTGACAACAATTTAAGTTAAAATCTGAAATTTGTATCCTCCTCTTATTGGAAGAGCCCGTAAGGACCAAAGAAATCCAACATAATTATTTCTAATTTTCTTTTTTCATTCCGAAAAGGGTGTATATTTTTAATGGTGAAAGCTAATCAAATTGAACTGCTGATTATAATATAGAATATTATATATCTCTTTTTATGAATAGCATCTTCCAAAATATTTACATTTAGCTACTGGAAAAGAAACACTAGTAAACCTATCTGAAAACACACTGTTTATACAGTTCAAAACATGCCTACTGACTGCCCGACTGCCAATGCCGTAAGATACCTACGAGTATTTTCAACGCCGGTAAGCGATACCTATGTGCTATAGTGGTCAGAGTTCCTGGCTACACATCTAGAGGTCCCGAGTTCGATTCCAGGCGCTACCAGATTTTCTGAGAAGTAGTGGGTCTGGAACGGGGTCCACTCAGCTTCGTGAGGATAATTGAGGAGCTACTTGAATGGAATAGTAGCGGCTCCGGTCTAGAAAACCGAAATTATTGGCCATGTGAATCCGTTGAGCTGACCCTCTATCCGCTGAAGTTGCCACTAACTTCGCCGACAAGCAGCGGTCGCTCGCTCGGTCGGTATAGTTCGCATGCGGACTACAGCCACGGATTTTGTTTTTTGTTTGTATAAGCGATGTTCCTCCTAAGCAGCACGCACGTCTGCGCAGTCGCAGTCCCGCACACGTGTCTCAGTCTCCCGTTCACTTTTATTGTTTTAGAACATAATGAGTTTTATTTAATAAAAATAAAATTGTAAAAGTAAACTATTATTTTTTTTGTTACTTTTGTCGGCTTATACATTTTATGTCATTTTATTACAATAATCCTTAGAATAGGATTCATAGATTTTAAGTAAAAAAATATGATTTGAGATCTATTATTTACTCGTAGTTCCGAGGTTTAAGATGCCATATGTTTTATTATAGTGTTTGCAGTCAACAACTGGTTTAGAACGGAATTGCGGAAGAGATAATAAGAGGGAGTGAATGGCACAGGCTGTTCGTACTCGTGTTCCATTAGGAACTTTTTATTTTTGAGTAATGAGGCTTAAGCTGCGAAACAGGGCTACTCCTTAAAGAAGAAACCGAGTGCAACTCATCATCTCACTCCTGTATGTCGTTGCGGTGGGGACACATAATAAATTTAGCAAATAAATCCCTTGAAATAGTAATCATTAGAGAGAAAATGAGTACTTTGTCCTGTGCTGAATATGTGTATAAAAAGCGAGAAGTTTGTGTGATGGATCGCTTAGCTTGTAACGAATTGCACAATTTAATACATACTGCATCTCTGCCTTCATTATTCAAACAGGTTAAGAAAATAAAAGATAATGCGCGAGGCGTTATTGTTGCTACTACGGAGGTTTAGAAATTAATTAAAATCGCATTTATCTTGAAAACAACTCAGTTTGAAATGCTCCTGTCTCTTTAATATCAGTAACTTGGACTCGGAACAGTTCTTTGTGTTATGAACGGTTAATGGCATTATCTCCAGAATCCACTTAGGCTTCCGGCAAAACCTCAATTGGCCGTATTTCATCATCTTAAAGATTTTGGGCCCACACATAACGTGGCGGTGCCAATTCAGTGATTAATTAGGAATACAAATATATTAGAAAAAACACAACTTATGTGCTGTGAAAGAAGAGATTTCTTTTGCTGTTGCCTTGTCTGCTTTCTAAAATATTGTACCATATAAAAATAACACTCGCTACTACGCAACGACAGTGGAATAAGCAAACATACGATAGCCGCTACTGAGAAACAGCTTCATAAACAAACATGCTCTCACGGCACCAAGCAAAATACAACGAAGAGGAGTATTGTTTTCTACACGGTCCGTGCCAAGATGTACTCGGCAAGGCAGGTCAAGAATTTAATTGATTGAGTTGGTTTCAATCAGAAGAGCAGGTGTTTGGTGTGAGATGGCCGCCAGCCTGGGAGTGCAGTTCAGTACAGGGAAGTGAAGAGCTGATTGGTGATTTAGTAAGCAGTCAGAGGACTACATTTCAGTCGTGAGCTGCTGCTGTTAGAAGCTGGTAGCTGAGACACTGAGATATTTCAGGAAACCAGAGTAGGGGAACATTCGCCGTTGGAAGCCGTTACTAGACAACAACTAATGGAGACTGTAACAGATGGAGAACGTTTGTTTTCGTTACATCTGCCTACCAAATTTCATATTCCAAGTTCAATTTGAGGGGCACGCGGTAGCGCAGTTGGTTGAGGCACTACGATACAAACTGCAAGATCGCGGGTTCGAGTCCCGATGAGGTAATTGCATTTTTTCAATTCACCTAAACTTTCCAGACGCATTATGGGCCTGGGTTGACTCAGCCTCTAACAGAAATGAGTACCAGGAATCTTCCTGGGTGGTAAAGTGCGGCCGGAGCATAAGGTTGACAACCTTAACGCCGTCTGTGAATCGATTGTCTAGAAAATGTGGGAACCTCGAATTCTCAAAACCCCTATGGACCTTCACGGCCTCTTACATGGGCAGCTTTACCTTTTTTATAATGGGCTTTGCTCCAGTATATGAACGGATGTAAAGTTTAAAATTGAGAGGCAGCTTCTTCAGTACGACTCACGCGCTACTGCAGACGAAGATGAGTTCGAAAAGAACTCTTTCTGATCAACTTGATCCTGTATATCAGAAGGTGTCCAAATGTGATAATACATTCTTTATGGAGAATATGAAGGCAGAACTGGAAAAAGTTGTAATATATAAGCAGACACAGCTTATATGAAGATTCAAGCGATGATGACATGAGACTAATAGACTTTTAGTAAGTGGAAACATGATAATTAGTAGTAGGAGCTTCCTCATGAAGATATACACAAATAAGTTTGGATATCCCCGGATGAACAAACCAAAAACCAATTAACCTTGTATTAATTGAAACCCGACATGCTTAATATATATTTGATGTTAGATCTTGCAGAGGCGCTGATTGCATTTCGGATCATCATTTGGTCAAACTCAAATATTGATCATAATTAGCAAGAGCAAAGGGATAAACCGTTGTTAGGAATAAAAATTTCAGCGTAGATGGAATCAAGCATCGGATAATTAAAGATGAATGTAGAGAGATACTAGCAGAACAATTAGAGAACAATTTCGCCGAAAGTAGTAATGACACAGACGTAAAATGGTAGGATATCAAGCAGTGTCCACACAGTAGCTTAGGAAGAGTTTGGGACTACACAGCCAAAAATGTGAATGGGTCCAGAATAAATTGTCAAGAAGTTTTAGAACAGAATGGGGTATCAGACAAGGAGATTCTCCATTCCCTGTTGTTTAATACTGGTCAGATAATTGATAAGAAGTAGAGAAATTAACCCACGTTCCACAATTTTCAGCATTAACTAGACAGGGAATAATGGCTTCGACTCTGACGACCTGGGAAAGAGGGGTTTTAAGAAAAATTTACGGGTCAAAATGTGAAAGAGGAGTGTGGAGAATAAGAAGCTATCAGGAACTACAAAATGCACGTAAGTTACCGGATACTGTGAATGAAATCAAAATGGCTGGGTAATGTTTCAAGAAAATCTGTCAAAACGGCCAGCTCACTCATAGAGTTCCCAAGAAGCGGCCGTGACGTGTGGTCAGAAACATTCGCTACAGCAAATCTTGCGGCCATGGGCGGTATTAAAGTAAAGATGTCCCTGTGCTTAACTAATTAAGTACTAAGCCATGAAGGCGTATGGAGGAGTGGATATATAGCTCCAAATTTCCTTGACCTCGGCATTAATTGGAGGTGAATTGTCAGATTGACTCCCTGGCCACTTTAACCCCGGGGAGAAAGCTCCCAGTAACGATTGGATAGGAGGTTGGTTGGACCCCAGAGGCGGTCTGGGAGAAGATAAAATGCTTGACTCTGCCGGGACTCGAACTCCGACACCTATGTCGTCCTACCCGTAGCTAGTCCTATACCGAATGCACTCTCTCGGCTCCTATTGGCGGTATTAACGAGGTGTATATCTGAAACTCTCAGAAACCGCCCCTTTTGTTTCCATACTGTCGACTGTCTAGCAGAAAGGGGTTATTGCATTAAGTGTTTCGGCTCTAATTCTTGGCATTAATTTCTGGTATTCAGATATGAATTTCAGTTGTGTGGAGATAGAATGAGTTGGAATGCTGGATTCACAGTCATGTTTCCTGCCACCAGAAGTATATATATTATCTACACAGCAGGAGTTACGGATGGCACGTGTTAGCCTAATGAGAGCGTTAACCTACTAATACATGTAAATTGTTTGTTTAAATCATGGCGCTTGCCGCACGCTTGAATGTTAAGTGATTAGCTGTTCCGTCTGCAGACTGAAGAATTAATTGTGTTGCATTGTAGGTGAAAAATGCTTGCTCTCTGCAAAGCACACTGCTTTAGTTCTACATGTTCCATTGTGAAAAACAGCAATTCTCTTAATGAAAGACAATAATTTTCCCGCTTGGCTATTGAAGACTAGTGAAAGGCATACTATACGTTAGAAATTATTGCAATTGGTATTCAGCAGGCATTTTGTTGTGTGAAGACTTGTAATGACGAGTCAAAAAGGCTAAGCCACTCCTAACATTTGTTTCAGGACCATTCAGTATCCTATGTAGTCTGAAACACTTAACGTTCATTAGTATTCAGACTGACAGCATCATCGCTTCTACAGATTAGAAAATATGTTTTATTTTCCTTGGCACTACAGTCCCAATGGGCCTAGGCCTACCTCCATGAACTTCTCCGTTCACTTCGGTTTTTCTAGATCTTACACTTTCGGTAGGACTCCTTGGGCGGGTGATCAGCTCGTCGCAAGGCCTCTACCTGTACACAAACACAGAAAAACACACACAAACATCCATGCCCTGAGTGGGATTCGAACCCACGATCCCGGTTTCCAAGCGAGCGAGGACAATACATGCCTTAGACCGCTCGGCTACCGTGACCGGCAGAAAATATATTTTATTGTATATCTTAAAATGATATTGGACTACTTTACCGAGCCTTAAATAACACAGGCTCTTCAGTAAAATTTGTAAGAATGATTTTACTCGGCTTTCATGTTTACTGTGATATTTTTGGATCTTGTTAGAACATTTCTAAATTTCCTGACGATATTTCACACAGATTTGATGGGTTTCTCGAATTCGGTCATTGTATAGCATTCCGAATGGAACATTACTGAGTGGGTCCCACCCCAACCTCAAAAAATTTCAGGTGACAAACAGAGCCTCTTTCCCAAACACTATGTTCTGTCCAGACTACTAAATAATGGGTAAATTCAGAAATCCCGTAATTCTAACTGGACAAAAACAAATGTTCTTAGATGGAAGTTTTTTCAAGGGGAAATGCATTGAAAACACTTCCTACCATGCAATATTTTAATTAACAGAAAAAAGAAAATTATAGCTTAAATATTGAATTGTCTCATTCTGATCCGCTGCACGAGTGCAGTCGTAACTAAAACCTACGACAATAATACGAAACATACATCTGTGAATAACACAACTAAAACTGAACATTAAATCAGCTTAATTAACAGTGTCTACTGCCGTATGAAAAGTGCCTCTGATGATGGTTTTAATTAAACCGAAACATGTAAGGCAAGAATAATAAAAGTGATGTGACCTCTTTTGCCGCACTGGACGGAAAATTCTATTAACTTTATAATTTAAAACAAAATTTATAATCAACCATTCGTTTCATGGAATATTTTTTAATGTGTGAATGTTACAAATTTCAAAACACATTTCCAATTTCAGAAAAATGAGACCATTTAATTACACTTCAGAAACTCTTCTTTGTTTCTTATTCTAATATTTTTGTTTTACTCAATGCCACTGCAATTAGGTCTGCTGTGGAGATAATGACTCTAGGGCTCTTCTTTTTTATACATTAAGGAAAGAGTAACCTTCCTGGCTCTGCAGCAACTCAGCGTTTCCTACTCATTTCAAACTCACAGTTTCAATATAATTACTTTTTCCATAAAGAAATAGACTTGCAGTAGATCTGTAAACCCTTCAAAATCGCAATTGTTATTGTATCTACCATCTACTTTAGCATTAAAAATCTCTGCATCATGAGCATACAATTTTTTATATTTTATATGGGTCTCAGGATATGTAGCCATTTTGCCTGTTATTTCTTCCAACATCATTAACTAAGTGATCTTTGTAGTGGAATGGCTTCTGTGAGGTTGGAACTGAACTTCAGGTACTAAAGATATTAGGCTTCAAAATTTTCGAATAATTGTACTGATGAGTAAATCTACTTTGGGTTATGCTACCCGCTCAATGTTGTTGATACTGTACATAGGACACTATCCCTCATACATATAAGTACAGAATCACATAACAATCCCATATACATAAACATTTATATCAATAATCTGTTTAACACAAACCGAAGAAATAGCACAGAAAATATCTTATTTGTGTAGGTTGCGTTCTTGTCGTAAATGAAGGAAATATGTAGAACTTGGTATTTCTATTTATCTATGTCTCTGCAGCCTCTTGTTGAACCTTTGCCGCTTTACTTGATCTCTTACTCAGTCGGCAGGACTCCTTGGACGGGGGACCAGCCCGCCGCAAGGCCGCTGCCTACACACAGAGCAACACAAAAACAATCAAATACACATACATCCATGTCTCAAATTGGATTCGAACTCACGATCCCAGCCTTCGAATAAGCGAAGACAGTACATGCGTTAGACGGCGAGGCCACTGTGATTATCAGAACTTTGTATATAAACCTAACTTAAAAACTTATTGTCTAAGCTCTGGGCTTTTAAATAATATGTGAGTTTATCTGAGAAGAATATAATTTGTGTGAATGAGATAATGTCTCTGACCATGTTCCTTTCATAATACAGACCCTGCCTGTGTCATGCGCAATAACCCAAACAAAGTTGAGAACCCTGGCATGATAATTACATCCAGTAGTTCAGAACCAATTTCCCTCTGTTGCAGGCTGCAAGTTTTGCGACGGGCAACGGGGACATCTGGCCGCTGGAGCGCCCTCAAGGAATGCCGGCGATACAGTCTCTGGAGGTGATGTGCGGCAAGGATCATATGGACGTTCACCTCTCTTTCACACATCCATTCGAAGGAATTGTTTCATCCAAAGGGCAGTATGCAGATCCGAGATGTGTCTACGTACCACCGTCAACTGGCAAAACATTCTTCTCTTTTCGCATCGCTTATGCACGTTGTGGCACGAAGCCCGACTTGCATGGCCAGTTCTACGAGAATACAGTAGTTGTACAGTACGACAAAGATCTGCTCGAAGTGTGGGACGAGGCAAAAAGGCTCAGATGTGAATGGTTCAATGACTACGAGAAAACAGCATCAAAACCACCCATGGTCATCGCAGACCTGGATGTCATTCAGCTAGATTTCCGAGGTATGAGACACGCAATTGTACTTACACTTTGTTATGGCTGTCGTATATTTCAAGCCGATTTATCAGTTCTGATCCTCCTTCAGAGCTCACATTAATTACTCTCTTGTTCTTTATGATTTAGTTGACGATTGTGTCAGTATTTAGGTTATGTAGAGTTAAATGGTAACGTGGCTAATACAGAATTGGCATTTAGAAGCGAACAGTCTTTACCTCATCGAGGTTCTATTCCGGAATTTCCATAGAGGGACTGAAGAAAATAAAGTTAAATTCCAGTCAGTATAGCCAAAGTCCCTGCCGAAACTTGAATGTGTGAATTTGAAGGCGCATCATTATCTTTGGCTGTATACTAGTACACACCAATAAATATCAAAATAATGAATACTTTTTATGAAACGCCTTTTATAATTACGTAAAATGGGACACTAGTCAGGCTGTAAATTTTTCTGACAATGGCTAGAATTGTAAAGAAAAACAACAAATATTTGACAAAAGAATCCTTAATAAAACCCCGTGTAAAAGAAGATTATAGAGCAACAGTGAAGATGAAACGACTTTAACAGACGAACATAAGACTCAGACAAACCTGTCAACGCCTGTTCAACGGTGGAAACACAACATCTAACATCTAACATCTAACATTGTGCGTAACTCACCATGGAGATGGGATGCTTGACTACTTTCGTCATAACGCGGGCATTCCTGCAGTAGGAGTGAAACGGTAAGCATGGCATTACACTGATTGCATGCAGGTGCCGGACCGCCTCTTAACAAATGACCTTCATAAGCCGAGTGTGACCAATCTGAAGCCTCCCGAAGATGGCCTCCTCAGTTCAGATGGAGCTGTGTGAGGAGCGCTACACATGCCTCGACGATTTCTCCAATCGTTGCTTGTTTCCAATTGTCTGGGTCCATTCTTCTTTGCCATTATTATTAAACGGTGACGCAAATAAAGGTAGAAACATTACTGCCCAAGGCTCAATGTGATGTTAAGTGTCTGAGCAGACCAGCGTCGACAGTCTCGTCTGATGACAAATCTCTGTGGCCAGGAATCCAACAGAATAAATCAGACTTCTTGATTATGGTGATACGTTTTTCTCAAAACCTCCCAAACGATGGGGCGGTCGAGTGTGTGGCCATGGATATTCTGCAAGTCACTGAGAGTGTCTGTGCAGAGGAAGGAAGTCCGTCGAGTTTGCTGTCAACTGGAGAGACGTGCTCAATATAGATGTTAAACCCCAGAAGTATACAAGGTGTCGAAGCTCCGGGGGCCGTAAGGGAAAAGTTTATGTTCAAGCATAAATGCACATCCCTTTGACCCCTGAAGAAACGACCTGCCAAAACATGCAAGGACATGAAGAATTGAAACAAGAAAAACTTCACCAGTCACACTGGACGGAATTGTTTTATCTTTTATAATAATCTGAAGATGTTTGGCAATGTATTTTAATGGTCGATTCGTTCTAATAAACTATAACAGCCAGAAAATTAAGGAACCCAACACTGGAGAAACACGAAAAAGACGCAAAACCTGCTCCAATAACTTGCAAAAATTTGCAGTTTTTAAGATAAAAATGAAATTATATCATTAAGATGTATCCGTAAAGGCAGGTTTTAAGGATATGCACAGGAGAGATAATTGGTAGGATTTTTTAGCTACAGTTTAGGAATGCCTTACACAGACAACTGTTCTAAAGACAAGTATTTATAAGAGCGGTAGTGGATCCTACTCGCTTGTATTAGTACATAAGAATCGTAGCTAACGAACTGAGGCTTGGGAAACTCTTGCATTCTGCCATCTTACTGTACCATCGTTATTTTAAATATATTTCGGTCAGCATGCCTCTGTTGCATAGCAACCATGCAATTCGAATTAGATAATGCGACATCCTTTCAATGTTGGAGCATGTCATCGTTCCTAATGAAGACAGTGCTTTTCTTTCACAGGTGACAATGTAGATTGCTGGATGGAGATCCAACATGGTAAAGGACCCTGGGCGCCACCAGTCAGTGGGATTGTACCTCTTGGCTCCATACTTACCCTCGTCGTGGCCATTAACGATTACCGCGGTAAGGGACCACAAACGTTTACATGCAACAAACGTAAGGCACAGTTCCACGACTAACAAGCTGTAACAGTCAGAGCGGTAAGATTTCAGTGCACCTAATTTCAGAAGAAGGTAGATGACCAAAAACTGTAGAACAACTAAAGCAAGTACTCGTGCACTCTCTTCATGCACGCGTTCACATTATGGTTTTCTGAGTTGTGTGAGTTGTGGCACTTTCTGGATTGCTTGGTAACTTCCAATATACTGGAGCTACTACTATCCCTGTCTTCTCAGAAAGTACATAAGCTATATTTCCTTCGAAATAATGGTAATCACTTACCGGAATGCACGGTGTACTAACCTACAAGACGACAATATGAATCTCCACAGCCGAGAAAATCTCAAAATTTCATAGCATAGGATTTTTTGAACAGTCGACAATTATTCACTTTATGACGAATTTAATAACAGTCTCTTTCTGTACGAATAAATATATATGAGACTGTATGATCCATTTTATGAATAAAAGACGGAGTCATTAGTGGTTTATATCCGATTTAATTTATAAACTTGAGTAACTTAAGATTTCTAACACACTTGAAAATGTTTTACATTTCGGAAGCCATGCAAATGCCACGTAGATCATGTAGACAAAGACAGAAGGTCGAGGTTAGAATGGACAGGTCGAAGTTGTCCGGAAGAGATGCTAAAGAACAGAGTGAGGTCAGTAGATTTCCTATATCCTCCTTTGCTTTCGGAAGCCGGATTACTTGTAAAACACCATGTAAGGGTTTAATTCGATAGGAACTTCTAGAGAGAATTATTGATCTAGATTGTGATTCGTGCAATCTGATTTTCCAGGGGAAAGTTTCGTTGAGGGATAAAATTCGAATACCACTACTTTGTAAGTTAAATTGTATAATGTGGCTCTGCTACATTATGAAACACGTTAATGTTTAAACTTACGGCATTCTTTAGGACTCTTAAACAAATCAGGGGACCTCCTAGGAACATACGAGCATTGCTCTGTAGGCCTAGTGGATATTAACTGATCTGTTTCTTCATGTGTTCAGATTATATATCCATATATCAGTTTCAAATTTTCTGATTATTAAACTTCAGAAATATTAGACAGTAGAAAAAAAAAGCTCTTTATATTAAGGTCGGGTTCTTCGTAAATGACAAAATTAACCGCACCAGAAGTTCGGCCACATCATGTCCTAAAACCTCGAAACCCAAACTTTATAAAAATCGAATTTAGAGAGACAAGTCATGGATGACTGTTTAATTTTTGTCCCTGAAATATACCGTAATTGTAAGTTCACAAAATCTAATTGTGATTTTTAATATTAAAGTAGAATTCATTCATCAATGGTTTCACAGCCATTCGTTGGGTTCTGGTCTCTTCTTCAGTTTCGTAATCCTTTTTACACAGAAAGTAGGACTCCTTGGGTGAGTGATCAGCCCTTCGCAAGGCCTCTCTCTACCTGTACACAGGACAACAGAAACACAGACATCCATGCCTTGAGTGGGATTCGAATCCAACATCCCAGCTTTCGAGCGGGCGAAGACCGTTCATGTCTTAGACCGCTCGGCCACTGTGATCGCCATTTTATTATAATATATAGGTACCATTAACCAGCTAACTATATAGCTTAGTAGAGTGGAATCCTTGAGAGGCAAGCAATCGCTCAGCTAGTCAAGAAGTTCCCACTTTTTGTGGAACCGTAGCGTTCATTATTATATTTACAAGAACCTGCCAGAAGAATCCATTTCACACCCTACCTGCGTTATTTCATCAATTTCAGGATTTGAATTCCTTAAGGATCAACTGTTTTCCTTCCATTTCTGTTGCATCTGCACTTGTTATGAAGCTGGTTTTCTCTTTTAATTTGCTGAAATATGTGTAAGTATACTCTTATACCCCTTCGCGTATATTGCTATGTTATTAAATGAACAATTCTCAAGAGTAAAATTCATTATCAGTAACATTTGGGTTTATATTAACTTAAAATTCCAAAATCGAACTACCTCTCTTAAAATTACAGTATCAGTTTTTACTGAACTATTAGCTTCTCGATTTTCAAATTATTTTCGGATTGCCAGTACCTCTCTCTCAGTCTTATAGGACCAGTATTATTCTGGTCCTTCGTTGCGGCGTTCCAAAGACTATTTCACATACCTTTATTAATTATATGTAATGAGGTTTAAATGCACTTTATCGTTTACGTTCTGTTCCGATCTCTCTGAGCTTTGTCTCCATCTTTGCTTCGTATTAAACTCAGCGATTGCCTGTTGACTCTTCTTTCTTTTTTTCAGCTTTTTATTTCGGTATTCTATTTGCAGTCAGCTTAAATAATTTGTGCAGTACGATTAGAAAAATTGTTGTTCCCTGGGAGAATTTTATTGTGCATATTGCTTTTAAAGTCGGTGGGCCAGGAAAACATCATGATTCACCATTTCGTCTGTGCAAGGTGAAGACAGGAACCGTACACGAAGTAATATTTTGTCTGCCAAATAGTGCGACTTCTGTCTGACCTCTGTCCATAAAGTTTACCAGTACGGTTTATGTTCTTATATGTTTTGTCGTCATTTATGTCGTAATTATCCACATGTTCCAGGAGAATTTGATATGAGAGTGAAGTCCTGCGCAGCTTCTGATGGCGGGGGTCACGTGATCCAGCTGTCAGATGAACAAGGGTGCGTCTTGCGACCCAAGATGATCAGCCGGTTCCTCAAGGCCCGAGCAGCTGATGAAAGAGCTACTGTTATCACGTACGCGTTCTTTCACGCATTCAAATTCCCAGACGCGCTCAGTGTGCATATCAAGTGTAAGGTAGAGATATGCCGCCACGGGTGTCTGGACCACTGCCAACTGGGTTCACACCATGGACCTGTGGAGCGCAAGGACCAGCAGTCAAGGCCCGTTTCTGAATCTCCTGTGGGTCCGGAGTTGCTCCTTTATGACGAATCAGAGGACGATCAGGCAGCAGGTCATTTTCCTGTCGTGATCAGCACCGATTCCAGGTCACCCAGTGCACAAGCGCAGACGCATGCCAGACCAGATCATGACCACGAACATAAACCCGTCGATGAGGAAGACGGGGAAGCGTTGAGGCGACCATTCCAGGCAAGATCTCTATATCTTGTATCTGTCTCACACTATTCTTCTTTTACAGCAAATATAAGCTTATTGTTGCATATCAAACAAAAGTAATTAACGCATGTGTGGCAAATAATATATCGGTTTCTTATTAAGTTACGGTATGTGAAACACGAAACTCTAAAATGTAATACATTCCAATAGTGTTCCCAACTGAGTTACTAATACAATGCATGTATAATGCCACAGAGTTAAAATTAACATTTGAAGTATATTTTAACCACAGCATACTCCAGGTTATCCATGCGCGGATTTTCCTTGCGTCTTTTGGAGCGTTCTCAACCGTGCGGAGGGCCTATTAGATTCGCCCAGCACGTTCGTCCGTCTGTCGGTATGCGAGAAAGAGGTCGAGAAACGCTGGACTCATTTTTGTTAAATTTGATATCTGAGAACTTCATGAAAAATTGTTATGTTATTCCAATTCTCATTTATATCGAACAATATTGAAGACCACTTTACATGAAAACATACATGCGTTTTTGCACGTTTCGCGAACATAGCTCAAACAAATATTTATCGGTGTGATAATTGTTTTTGAATAAAAGTATAGAGAAAAATAAAACACGTACTTTATGCTTAGTGGGTTACGCGGTAGCGTATTTGGTTGAGACACTACGCTACAAGCCGGAAGGCCGCTGGTTCGATTTCTTACGAGGTCATTGAATTTTTCAATTGACCTAATCCTTCCAGCAACACTCAGCCTCTAACAGAAATGAGTACCAGGAATCATTCTGGGGTTTAAAGAGCGGCCGGTGCTAAGGCTGACAACCTCACCGACATCTGTGAGCTGGTTGTCTAGAATGTGTGGGATTCTCGACATCTCATAAACCTATGGGCCTCCACGGCCTGTTACAGGGATACCTTTACTTTCCTACTTACTTACCTTAAAACCGTGAAGATTCTTGTACTATAAAATTTAATTCATAGTGCCCAAAGTTTAAAAACTGACACATTGATATGAGTTTGTGTTTCTTGCAACAACAAAAGCCATGAAAATGAGGCTATTCTAAATATATCTTAAGAAGGCAAATGTATTGCATTGCTGGCACTGTACAAAAAGTGGGTTTAAGTCTGTCTTCTGAGTAAAAGACCCTGACATTGCTCCTGTGCTTTGCAATTTCACGCAGTTCTTGATATGTAGCATACAACTCTAACCGTGATATTATGGTAGCTGATAGCTCTTAAATTTAATAACTTAACTTTGAATTCTTTTGTCTTGAAGATGCATGACTAATATCTAGGACTATAGAAAGAGTGTTCACAAAGCAGAAATTCAAACACTTCCCACATAACCCGTAGGAACTTGTTACAGGAGCAGCCACGTCCTGGGCATCGTGACGGTCAGGAACGTTTCCCACATGGGCCACGAAAACTTGGAGATGACGACATGCCTATCCTTGATCGCTCCACTGTCACATCCTCAACAAGTCAACGCAAACGTCGCTCTGTTGTTGTATCAGACCGCAAAGTTCGCAGTGCAGATGTTGGTGTGAGTGGTCTATATGAAGTCATCTCAGAAGTGGACCTAGCCTTCACACCTGACACCCGTGCTGAAGCAGTGACAGTATTCCAAGGGCGTATCCGAGAAGAGGTGGTGTATGGCATTTGCCTTCCTGTGCCAGGGTTCAGTGTGCTATTTGTGCTGGTTGCAGTGTCGGCTGTGGTATCAGCACTTGTAGCGGGGTCTCTCTTGTACCGTTACCAACTGCAGCGTGAAGCCCAGCACCTTGTTCAACAGAGGGCACAGCAGCAGCAACAGCAGCAGCAACAACAACAGCAGCAACAACAACAGCAGCAGCACACAAGCACTATAGTGGTCAATTCACTAGCAAGCTGGATGGCTCTGCGACTCTTGAGACCCCGCACTCAACCATCACCTTCTACACCACCAACACAAACCCAGCAACAGCAGTCGTGCCGTCAGGGCTCTCAGGCGAGTCAAGAAGGTTGAATAATGTCCATAGTGCCCACATCAAATGAGCTAAATGACCCAGAGTACTGGCAAACTTAAGTGACTCTACATAAGAGTAGAAACACTTTCAGTAAAATTATCCTGAAATTTGATCAGATTCAGTATGAATAAAATGGATCCCAGAGTTGAACATATGTGAGTATTCAACTTTGTTACTGAATTGATAAACTAGGTAGCAAGACACCAGAAATATGTCATGCTGTTTTTATTTGCGTAATTCATATTAATGGAATCAGAATATAAGTTGTAGCATTTCTTATTAGAACAATTAACGTATTTTGATATAAATTTCAAATAAGCCAAAATGAAAACTGGATTACAAATATTTCTCAAATGAAATATAATGACTTCACATATTTATTCTAAAGACACGCAGGAACTCTTTCAAGACCACTTACATATAGACCAGACACTGTTCTGTGGTGATGTTAGTTATAACAGTGCCTTACTATTCTGAATGCAGATAGAGGACTTTCAATGGAGAATGAACTCAAGAATGCACATCGTCAAGACATGGGGATGATGGGAAGTGGCCAAAGATTCTACATGTGTTCTTGATAGGAAGTTAGTTACATACAAACTTAATTTTATTTATATATGGATAATGAAGTGAATGGTATAACATTAAGCAAGTGGGAGATTTCCTGATCATTATAAGATTGCTGCATCAGTTGCAAATCTTCTTGAGAACTCTTACATATTATATATCATAAGTGTGTTTGACTATCATATAACTAGTTATATAAATATTATTTGTTGGTGTTAGCAATTGTTAGTGGAAAATTGACACTTCTCAGCTTGTCAGCAAGCTACTGAAATGAACAACTTGCCAACTTTAGGAATTAGTAGAGCTGTGATTTATGCTGTTACAGTTCATTACTTCTATTAGAGGTGTGTTTGCAGATATGTTGCTCACTCTCATGTCTAACCCACTTGATCAATGTAACAATACCAAAATGAAAAACAATTCAAAGATTTGAAATAGTAATATAGCCTCTAAATTTAATTTGACTCTTTCACATATCAAAGTAATATTAATCCAAAGCCATGATCTAATTAGAGCTGAAATTTTTTAAATCGTTTTTAGTAATCTTCAAAAGTTTATTGGTGCTAGTACATATGGTGAATTTATGTAGAACATGTGTGGGAGATTGGGGGCGGGAGGGTGTAGGTGTGTGGCATTATATTATTAACTGATATGTATAAATGTGTAATATATTTATAAGAATATAATTAGTCTGATAGCACTGGAAGATACCTTATCCGAATTTCCCATATACAAAACGACTTTTTGAAAAGATTAAAATTACACTCCATTTTCAATGACAAAAATTTTAATACTGCTTGGTTATGACAATCAAATATTTTGAGAGCTAAACACTGTACTTTCTGCGGCTAAAATGAATTTTTCTGGTGCATTTCATCAAAACCATCAACAGTATTTTCATAGGTCACCCTGTGTGACCATCTTGTGCAATGCATAGCTATGTGCAATATCACAAGTCAAAACGTGATGCATGTGTTATCTGAGTGTTGCACTTCCAAGGTTTGGATCAGTTTGGTGGAAAGGGAGAGAGTTCTGATTCATAACCAACCACAGTGAAGCCAGTACATTTACCGATCACACATGTCAATTATTTATATAGTTATTTATTTTAACAACTTATTAGTGTGTTTAGGTCTTTTCAATACATCGGCATTAAGTCCTCAAACTATGTTTTATTTTCCATCCATAATTCACTATTAATAATGCGTTTTTACACAAAGTGCTGAAAGATGCTGTTACTTTTCTGAAGATCACTGATAAGAATTGACAGCACATCAGAGCTACCTTTACAAGTTCTGTGGTCTTCTCTTCTGTTTATTTTTAATTATCAACCAAATTCAAGATGTAATAGATCTGAAATGGAACAGACAATAAATGAACTATTACGATTCTTGTGGATAAACCCTCGCTGCCATCAGTAGATACATAGAAAAGGAAAAAAGTATAAAGTTTTGAGTTTTTGCTAGAGTCTGTAGTGACAGTAATTTCCTTGCTTAATTATAACAGGATCCTAAGTTATGGATGACTGGTAGACTTCTGTGAACACGGTAATAAATAACTTTTGATTTCAATAAAATACAGGGAATTTCTAGGAGCTGAGATAGCATAGTCAGTATAGGTAATGGCTATGGGTTCAATGACAGAAGGGTTGGATTTCGCGTCCTGGTAGGTTCAAGATATTTCTTATCTCCACGGGGGCTGCTTCCCCTCAGGCAAAGCAGCAGGTGCTTGAAGCTGACTGCTCACCTCCAATTACTGCCGAGGTCAAGAAAATGAGGATCTATACACCTGCTCCCCCATACACTTTCATGGCTTTATGCTTAATTGGTTAAACACAGGAACAACTTTACTTTTACTTTCACAGGGAGTTTCTTGACCAGCTGAGGGACTGTTTTCTTCCCTTGAAGGTCTTCGCTCAGTGGAGTTGGTCACACTTAGAGCATTTTAAGTTCATAACAGCGGATCAAATAAAGGAAGTCAAACATTTGGCCCTACATATAGGTTGAAATATAAATAAGATTATAATTTTGTTTTAGTTAAATAACAAATATTCTGATTTTATACCTATACTATGCAAGTCTCACATTTTTTCTGAATGGAAAGTTTTGAATTCAAATACAGTGATGTCTTTTTGACTTATAATCCATTATATAGAATGTTATCATAAGATCTGAAATATAATTCTTAAAATCCTAAATGTTGTAGATCTATTTCTTGAAAAATTTAAACAAAATGAAACAATAGTCTCTGAATTTCAGTTGGGATGTATTTCCTAATTTTATTATGGCTACATGTTAATTCATATTAGGCAATATCCACACTATTGTAGACTCATAACCTTCAATTTTCTCCATTGTCAAGAGACAAACAAACATTTCCATCCCACTGACTTCACAAAGTTTAATTTCAGTATGACTGTACAATATATGCTAGAGAAGAAATACTAGGATTTTATTCTGATATTGAGCTGTATGTCATAATTTTTCCAAGATGGAAATTACTTGATGGCAGAAGACTGATAAGAGGCTTGAGAAGCAGCATGAAGAAAAAGGTACAGAATTAACACAGAGTGACAATTCTCACATGAAAAAAGACCATTTGAATGGCAACAGAAACTGTCTGTCATTTACACGTGTCCGTCTGCTGTCTATAAATATGCAGTTACCTATTAGCTAGGTAAAAGGGAGGTAACAGAAGATTGAAAACACTTTAGAAATTAATACTTTATGCTGCTTATTTACTAGGGATTTCTTAAAAATTTCAGAGTTTGACATAAATATTGCATTAGACCTAATGTGAACTTTACGATCCACATACATTAGTTGAAGACATTATTCACTCAAGAAAGTAAATTTGGGTCTTTAATCTGAATAGCCTTAATACGTGTATTAATTAAAGCAAAAAATTTCTTATGTGAATATACTCTTCGATGTGCCACATATAAAATATCTTTAATATCTGTTAAAGTATTCAAAGGATATGCATAAATGTTCAACTACATCCTTTAATACATTGGGCCTTAAAATGACTTAAAGTGAATGAAACTTATGTGTCAAAAATTCATTTTTGTTGAAATTTGCAAGAATTAAAAAAAAAGAAGACACATAAAAATCCATGTAGACCTTACATAAAGTGGCCCTTAGTATGGTTCAAAGTAAACCAAAACTGAGATAACTTGATAACATTTAATACAGGTCCATTGTACACTGCGGTAGTTTGGCTGCTATTGGTAGCAGACAGCTGCATAACAAGACTTTAATTTGAACAAACTAAACGATTGTCTAAAGGATCTGTGTACAGACCTAATTTCTGTTACTGTGCAAAGATAGTAAAGAAAAATAAGGTGTTAAATGACAGTAAGGACATGGGTTAAAGTCCCGATGAGGTCATTGGATTTTTTCAATTGACCTAATCCTTCTGGCCGCACTATGGCCCTGGGGTCGACTCAGCCTCTAACAGAAATGAGTAAAGTAAAAAGTAAGTAAAGCGATCCCTGTAACAGGCTGTGAAGGCCCATAGGTTTGTGAGATGCTGAGGGTCCCACATTTTCTAGACAATCAGCTCAAAGATGGCGGTAAGGTTGTCAGCCTTACGCGCCGGCCGCACTTTACTCCCCAGGAAAATTATTTAAATAATTCCTGGTACTCATTTCTGTTAGAGGCTGAGTTGACCCCATGGCCATAGTGCGGCTGGAAGGATTAGGTCAACTGAAAATCCAATGACGCCTCATCGGGACTTGAACCCGTGACCTACCTGCTTGTAGCATAGCCCCTCAACCAACTGCTGCGTGCCCCAACAGAAATAAATACCAGGAATTAATTAAATAATTTTCCTGGGGAGTAAAGCGCGGCCGGCGTGTAAGGCTGACAACTTTACCGCCATCTTTGAGCCGATTGTCTAGATAATGTGGGACCCTCAATGTCTCACAACCCTCTTGGCCTTCACGGCCTGTTACAGGAATAGCTCTACTTTTTTACTTTACTTTTATACACATAAAAAGTAGCAACCAAAATTCTTTAAGGAAAGCCTGTACATGACCAATTGCTACATTTTAATGCTGATACTAATTGGATGCATGTTTTATGAGTAGGCAATATGCAAAATTTTCTGTGAATTTCTTTCTTGTAATTCTATAAATTGTTTAAGTATCTTTGCATATATTTCAGGGAACACAGATGTTTTGCCTATGCCTCCTATCAGACATTCGAGTTCAGCTGTATCTTGTATTCAGAATATCCAAAAATATTACCAATAAATAATCCTGATAATTTTAGAGAAATTAATTTTACTTATTTGAGGTTCCAATGTCCTAACATTCAATTAATTTTGAAATTGTTTTGAAATAAATCTCAGGAGCCTGAAATATTTGGGAGAGTCATTTATTAGAATTGGAGCACCCACAAACAATGTTGGTCACTTGTAGGCAGTGATGTTATCTGATGATGGAGACAGAGACATTGTCTGAAACATCAGACACCAACTCCACATTGGCGTGTCTAATAACCCAAAAAGACTTAGTTGCATACCATTGCTGTGAAAGTTTAAAATCATATATAATACAACATAGTTTGTATGAGACAAATCGGTGATTAAGAAGCGAAAATAAAAATTATAGGACAGAAATTTCAGGTCACTGTTTGTAGGAATAATTTTGGTAATAAACATGAAATATAGAAAACACGGTCACATTTAACTGTAAACCACAAGTTCAAGTTGCTGTGGATAATTTAAACAATTCTCTTATCGCAAAGTTGAAAATAAATTAAAACAGGTTCTATTTTGTCTGGTCAACATTTTATATCAAAGCAGTTATTTTGAAGTAGCCATTGTAGCTGAATGGACTGATAGGATTTATTTGAACACTAAGAGAACCATCAGGCTCAACAAATTATGCCAAAGTATTGCAACATACAACAATTATTAATAAGTTTTGGGTCTTTCCTTTTCCAAAAATTAGTTCTTGTGTTTAGCAGTGCGGTCTTTATGTACATATCTCTTACATTCACTTACTAGCTCATTTTTCTACATTTCTTCATCCAATGTGACCATTGCCATGTTATAATATTGTCCATGAGCTGGTACACTGATAGATTTTACAACCCATTATTATGAGTTGAAGTTTTAAGCTTAATTGTTTGAAATTAGAGGTTAAAATCCAAACTTTAACATACCATAAGTATTAGTTTTAATGTATATGTGCTTGGAGTCCATTTCTTCAGAATTGATAATGCAGAGTATAGACTGAAAGAGTGAATTGTGCCTGTAATTCCTTCCACAAATCATAATTTTAGATTATATTCAGTCCTATTCTGCATGAAAGAAGGTCATTTTACATAAATTCTAAAATCTAAAGTAAAGTGGCTGATACAAGTTCATTATCACTCTGTTTTTTATACATAAAATAGAATGTAGTATCTGCAATACTGACAAATAGCAAAATTTGGTATGACAATACAGGTTTCTACCACATTTTTCTTGTATATGTATAAGAGTTGGCAAGAGGTCAGTTAGGAGAGATAGAGGGGGATAGGGTATCAAGGATAGCTTTCATCTCACCATCATGATATAATGGTCCACAATTTTTATCCTGCTCATATATAAACCCATTAGTTTCCTGAATGTACAAATTCATAGAAGAGAAGATAGGTATACGGATGCAAAAGGAGGGTTCTATGTATATATAAAACAACAGAATTAACAACAATGGTGATAACAATGACAATGACAAAAGACAACAATAACACCAACAATGACAACTAGAAGATGATTAAGAATGAGAGTAGGGATAAAAATAAAATAGGCAATTGCGTTAAAAATATAGGAAATAAATTTTTCAAGTTCGTCATAAATTGTTCTGTTTAAAAATGTGCAGAACTTAAAATGTTTATTTCATTTAATTTCTATATTTTTGTATAAAACAATTTTTAATGTGGAGCATATTGTATTTTAGGAAAAATGTAAAGGTTTTTAAGTTCCTGTAATAAACCTGTGTCATAAGAGATGAAGATAACTCACTTTCTGTTATTCTAATATAATTTTTGGATTTTCTAATATCAAATTTCTTTAAAATGTAAAAATAAATTTAGAATTGAGGAACATGGCAGATATAAGACCAGAAACATAATCTGGAATTAATAGAGGGGTGAGCTGATGCAGACAGATGTAGCGGACAAAGAAGACAGACATGTGAGCAGACTAACTGACATGATATGAATATGAAATACAGTAGAGCACATATATATATATATATATTGCATAAAAATAAATAGAAAATAACTGTTCTCTGAGATATCTGCAGTCTTTAAAGGTAAGAAAATAATGAACCAGCAACAATTACTTTCATGTTTCAAATCTGCTTATCATAGGATTTAATAAATGCCTTTGTCAAATAAGCTTGTGTAAGAAGAACACTACCATATTAGAGTTTCATTAAAAGCAGAATCTCCTGGTGATTATTTGTTTGTGGGGCATGATTCTCATACTACATCAATTAAAGTTATTATTAAAATATTATTTTGACATATTTGTAATTATATATAATATTATGTAAAACTAGTATAGATTGAATGTTTAAATTGTTACATGGTACAACAAACATTGCAAAAATAAATTGTCAAAGACATGGTTTGCTGTAGCTCATTATTCCGTTGCTCAAATATGGACAAAGATTATAATATTTAACTCCCTTTTATACTTACTATGTAAAGAAGAGTTAATTAAAATAGTTTATGTAGTAAAATTAAAGTATATGACTAAATGTAATTTTGTAAATAATTTCTGATTATAAATGACCTTACATTTTTCTTTGCTGCTGATTTTTCCCCAAGATGCAGTAGGAACGTACAATATGATCTTGAATGATTATTCCTATGGAATTTTAACTCTGTTTAGTAGATTAGAATACGTAACAATAATTTTGTTATACATCTTATGAATGAATTCAGTATATTAAAGTATACTGTAATTGAGCTTCAGATCATGTTTGCTATTTTCTGAAATAAGGATCTTGGTATTACAACGAAATTGGTGTGATTGGAGGCAAAACTCTTAGGCCTATACTCTTAAGTAAACATGTACCATGTTAATTAATGTAAAGAAAATCAATAAATATTATTACATAAAAAGGCTGGAGCGATATCTTCACTAACCCAGATACCTCTCTCAGAAAAGGATGAAGATATACTTATCAGTATATCTCTAAACTCCCAAAGACATCATAAAATAGATATCATGTTATTGTATTGAATTCTCCTCAACTGAATTGAATTTTCATTCTGTATCTCATATATATCATACAGGATACTGGTGGTAAAGCCAGAAGGAAAGAGACCACTGGGAAGACCAAGGCGTAAGTGGGTGGACAATATTAAAATGGATTGTAGAGAGATTGGATGGAATGGTATGGATTTTATTGATCTGGCTCAGGATAGGGACCAGTGGAGGGCTCTTGTGAACACGGTAATGAAACTTTGGGTTCCATGAAATGCTGGGAAATTCTTGAATGGATGCACAATTTACGGTTTCTCAAGAAGGGCTTAGCTCCATAAGTAAGTAAGTAAGTAAGTATTTCTTTATTGCTAGTGGGGTGGGACTAAGTCCCTTGTACTGCGGCCACTTCTGGCCTATTGTACCAGCCCCAGATGATAGGTGAGGGTGATTGTGGGGCAGTTGGTGGAATGAAGATTACGGGGGCAAACTGAAGTACTCGGAAAAAACCTGCCCTAGCACCACTTCGTCCACCACAAATCCCACTGACCATACCCGGGATCGAACCCGGACCGTTTGAGCTATGGTGCAAGTAAGGTATCTCATGTATATCTTAAGCAAATATCTCACATATAGGTGATAGCTGATAGTTTTCCAAACATATACTACACTGTAGTTGGATCAGAATTCAGAATTCTGAGCAAAAGATTACATTAAATCTTTGAAGACTGAAATTTCCCTAAATAGTATCTAAAACATAAGATCTTGCCTCACGTCAAGCATTGCTTCTCTATTACGACTTCCTGCCACTCAAGGAAATAATTTCTCTTCATTCTGTGACTCCTACAAAATTCTTCAATACACTGTCTGGGCAAAATACACAGTTGTTCAGTTTTAAGGTAGGTGTTATGTTCAGTAACTGGTGTGCTTAAAATTAAAATTTACAGAAAAAAGTAAATATATCAATCCCTAACGACAAAAAAAAATATTCTTCCTTCCTGAATACTTTTAGACAGTTCTGAATATAGCCTTAAGTGACATAAATGTATGCCATAAGCATATTTTGTACCTCCCCCAACTCCAACCTTTGGATAAAATGCTGACGCCGTCCATGACTGCTGCAGATCATGAATTACTGTCTTCACAATGTAGGTTCATTTCTTTATGCCACTTTTGATGACACAATATATTTGTTTAAAATTTTAGGAAACTGTAGTTCATATACCCATAACCTCCTTTAAATTTTAAGAAATGTGTGCAAATCGTAACAATTCTGACAATTTCGTTCAGTTGTCTCAATACGAGTAAGATTAACAGAAAACCTGTATGGAGCAAAAAATATTTCGTTTTCTTCGCAACTTTTGCTCATAACATTTTTCACTCTCACAAATATTTAAGCGAGTTACACTCGAGAAAAATCCCAACGCTCATGTATGCCTTCGTGTAAAGTGTCTGTTATTTTTAGCCCAAATAATTTAAACTTCGAAGATAGTCCAGTGATTGAGACTAGCTCTTTCTAACGGGACTTACTGAGTAGGTTTATCCTGCCCTACCCACCTGAGGACGGAGACAGATCTAATCTCCGAAACGTTGTGGTCTTTTGTCTTTTACATACAAAACGATGGATGAAGTCCAAAACAAGCCAAAAGAAGTTCGAAAGTATTGACAAGACTTGATAGAATCCATCAACATCAAATTTCAAGAAAATCCCTTTATCAGTTTCCAAGGGGTTATATGGAGACAGACAGACAGACGTGGAGAAGCCAATTGACGTTCTTTTACAACTATTCGTGCGAACACGCCAAAATGAAAGCAAAGTTTAAATTATATTAATGTATCCCTTGAAACATCACGACCAATTATATTATAATATGGCGAGATTTGAGGTTCCCTTTGTGACATCTGAAAAATATCTCTATACTTTAACTAAATACAAGTGCACATACCTGCAGACCCATAAATTCAGACGGAAGGAAGATTCCTTTAGTTACTGTGAGAATGCGAGCCTTGGTAATCGTCGCTTGTGTTCGGAACACGGACATTGATTGCTGAACCTACAAGTTCAGGGTTGTACTCATAGCGTTACAGTTCTAGGGAGTTAGTTACTTTCATTTCATTTTCACTGACAACGGTTGCAAGAGAAACAGCAAAATGTAAGTAAGATTTATATGGAACACAGTAGATCAAATGGAGCAGGAGTGGCCTTGAACCATCAGGAGCCTTTATATTTTCTATGTCCCTGGTGTGATATTGTAATGGCGAAGGTGTGTGAGCATATGCTATAGGTTACTTAGTTTTCTGTTCCTTTGCTTCTAGACCGACCTTCTCTCTGATGTCTAATAGAATTTCTTTTTCTTTATAACACTTATATTTTCCCCCAATAAATTATATGTGTTATTCAGTTACACTTCCGGCTAGCTTTCTGGGGTCTGTTATTACCGCATTCTGATGACCCTGCGAGTATTAAGACTACATAGCGGGTACTGGTGGGATGACAGATGAACCGGAAACCGCCATTTGCTTGGTCGGGCTGACGAAAATAAAAAAAAAATCATTCGGATAGCTGGTATTCCAGCTGAGATTCGAACCGAGCACCACCCGCATATAAGTCTATAATGTCACCGCTAAACCAACCTACTCAGCCTCAGGTTACTTGCCTCGGCTAGGCTTGGTTACGAAGTAAAAATATATAACTTACCATAGTTGCTCCGTCTCTTTTCATCACATCCTGATGCACACGTATAACAATTTGATTGAAACAGAGCTCTAATACAACTTTCGTTAAACGCTTCAAAAGGAATATCTTACACTGTTGCACTTTGCACACAGCTCCACTGAAACCACCCTATACACCGCTACACACTGAGTGCTCAACCATACTCACATCACAGAAAAGAAACTAATATAGTCGATTTGGAACAGCTTAAGGCGGACGCAGAGCTACACGTGTACAAATCGATTAACCTATCTTCTCGATATCTGCCCTGCAAGAGATGTCAGTATTACTTTTTTCTGAGCCGCGCCATAGCTCAAGTGATTAGTCGCTGACTTATCACCGCGGTGGCCCGGGTTCGATTCCGGGTCTGGTCAAGTGAGATTTATGGTGGACAAAGTGGCGCTGGGGCGGACTTTCTCCGAGTACTTCGGTTTTCCCTGCCAATTTTCATTCCACCAAATTCTCCATCAACATAATCACCCGGGGCAGGGACAATAGGCCAATCAGTGGCCGCCGTGCCGAGTGGACCCAGTTGGACTCCACCCTCCACTAAGCGAATTAAAAAAAGAAACTTTTTCCCGAGGTTCGCAAGAATAAAAAACTATAACCGTTGCCTGAACAGTAAACGAAATGTATGTGAAATTTCAATATATAGCACATAGTTGAAAATGTTACAGTGTTACTGATTTAATGTCATAAGACATACCACATTAGCAGGATGTTTAAACCAGAGACCACTGAAATTTCAGAAGATTACAAATTCTGAAAGTATTACATGTAATCAAATTTACATAAAACCATGCATCTCATCTCTGGTATTCGTGTCTGTTTCGATATTATGGTTAATTTCTGTGACGAATTCGTTATTCATCTGTTTGGACATTGTAATGACACTTTATGGCATCATGGGGTTCGAAGTTAGCCCTTAGGACTGTGTCGGTTCCTAGGTTGGACTGGATTAATACATCCGACAGAGTGTCCCACTGCCCATCTAACTAGAATGAAACAATCAATTCTTTATATCCGTAACTCTACGGATCTGTATTCAGGAGGACCTCAGTTCGACACCTGATTAAGTTACTTGATATTCCTGACCTGCATTTGTTATATTTTCCCCGGCCTCCGCAAGTAATTTCTTTAATAGAATCTTGAAACGGGGATGATCACGTTTTCAAATCCTTAGGTATACATATTGACTATTTATGATCATCTTAAGGTATCCTTTGACGCTAAGAATGCGCTGAGGTTGAAACAGTCCAAGAATCAACAAATAACATACCTGTCAATTTTCAGAAGATATTTGTCGGATTGTAGCAAGTTTAGTCAGGAAATTATAAAATTAACCATGAACTTATGTTCAGAGTATCCAATGACAGAAATTCCGACTTAATGAAATATGTTGGACATGACGTCGAATTTTCCATTTTATCGTCATATTTGTAATTGTCCTTATGTTTAGATTCTACCTCCATACAAAATTTCACGTACCTAACTGTAGGTTACTTATCTGCGAAAGGTAGACTTCGCCACTTATAAGTACATATTTATTTATAGCATATATGAATTTTTTCGAACACATATTACCACAGAAAATTTTAGGGTATATTTAAAAATACGGCTCTACGGGCGCAGTGATACCCATCAAACCGCCTTTCCTTACGTAAGGAAAGTAGGCAAAGTATATCCGTCGTTGCTAACTAGCCGAGACTAAACATAACCCACCTCTGCGAACATATGCCTAGTGGTAAAGCTTACAGTATCTATTAAATATGAGGATAACATTCATAATTATGTCCTCCATGACCATAACCTTGTCGACCTACAACAGCGCCAATATGCATGTTAAGGATGTCAACACGCAGTACGCGGAAATGGTCGACACTTGTCCCTTGGAGCCGCAGGCCTGTGGGTCAGTGGAGCCACTAGTTACGTATATACCGCTGAGTCAATGGCCGGGCGCAGATTCACTACTGGTTCGCTGTTGAAATTAGTACGTAGGACTGGCACATAAATACTACAGAGCGTGACAGATGTCGCACCTCATTGTCTGGAAGTTCGTAGGTCGAATATGAATGAAACCTGCTTTCAATTCAGTAACTAGTCACCACTAGTGAAGCAAAGTTAAATTGTCCCCTCTACTTATTAAAGCATCAGCCATGAAGACGGATGGGAGAGTTGAGGTGTAGCTCCACGCATTCTTAATCTCATTACTTGATGGATTTTTCACCCCGCAAAAATAGCCCTCGATATCCACTGGATACGAGGCTTCGTGGTCGTAGATTCATTCTGGACACTGTACAAAGAAGTAAAATATCTTGCACTTGTAGGGAAACGAAACACGATTTATCGGTAGTCAGGCCGTAACCTATTCAATTTGCCGTCACGGATTTGCTAACCAAGCAAGAGTATTAACGTTAATACAAAGTTTAAACAGTAACGTCCAGTTATCGCATATATAGTGTGAATTAATAGAGGGAGAGGTAAATACAATGCAAAATGTCTGGCCCCTAGGGAGATGAATTACGAGAAAGTGAAAAATGTACTTAAGTATCAACGAACTTGTCCTAATAATAGGGGCTTTAAATCAAGAAATTATAGGGCGAAAGGAAAAAACAAGAAAAGCAAAACAGGGTAGCTTTTAAAACGGGGGTTGTTTTAAGATGAATTTTTCAAATATATTTTAAGAATATAATGAAATTTGTATCAAACGGAAAACGTCCCTTCAAGGCAGCCAAGTAGCTGGTAGCGGCAATGTTTATCCATCGTTTCTAGAGGGTTCTAACAATGGTGTATAGCACTCAGGAACACTGGGTTTTGGGACTCTGGTCATTGTCCTATATTCTAAAGAAAAACTTTTGGAAAATTGGATATGTTTCCGCCCTCAGATGAAAGAGCAGGAGGCACTTACTCCTTTAGTTAGCTCTTTCTAACGGAACCAGCAGAGAAGGTGCTCTTACCCTTTTACCAAGAGACGGAAACAGATTCAGTTTTCGAAGCGCTGTGCTCCTTGGAAAACCTTACGATGGACAAAGTCCAGAAATTCAGGATCCTCGAATGTTTACCAGTGCTCATGTCTCATAAACTAGTGCAATATAAATTAATATAATTATTCTATAGATTTTGCAATTAGTCTTTTAATTAGGAACATTAGTTGTAATCACTGTAGGTAAAATTGCCATGATAACTACCTTTATGTTCATTTATATGCTATCGTTGTATTCCAAGAATTTCAGTTTGTGAGTCGGGATAAGGCAATCGGTATAGAGACTGACTTCTGGCTAGACGATCGAGGGGTCGGAGTTTAAGTCCCAGTATGGTAAAAATTTTCACTTCTCCATGTTATCCAGACCGGCACCTCGGTCAACCCATCATCCTATTCAATGGGTACCGCCGGGGGCTCTTTCACCGGGGTAAAACAACCGGGGCATAAAGCTGACCATTCACTTCTAACTAATGCCGAGGTCAAGAAAGCGTGGGTCTATACATCCACTACTCCATACGCCTTCATGATATAGTACTTAATTAGTTAGGCAGAGGGACAACTTTACCTTTTTAACACATGATTAAATAACACATAATTACTAACCACAAATTCAGTACCTGTTGCTCCTAAATAAGAAACAAGACATGATCATAACTTACATAACTCTGATAAATCTCTACGTTACTATGCATCCCTTTTACGAGGCATACACCCCTAAACTGAAGGGAAGTTCACGCTCATCTGTAGCTCTCAGCTCGGAACCTATGGGCGAGTTGATTAGACGTTCTAATAAAGTTAATTGTGTCATATACTTTATCACAAACATCATACAATTGTCCTTTCGTATCGGAATATGTTAACATCGTCATCATAACCATTCGGGATTTCAGCGTGCGCAGACATGGGGAACCTGTGTGTGTTCTCCGCGTCAGTCGTGTTACATGCAGAAGAGCAGGAAGACATGCTGAAAGCGGTCAACTCCTGCACCGCTAATGGCGAATCCTGTCTGTACGACTGCGATTGTTTGTGTGCATCTGTATTCCCACGGCAGGCTTCTACTTACCTATCCATTGGTCGATACGTACCTCAGGTGAGTAGTTCCTTCCTCTGAGTCTGGGTTCAGTCTCTGGTTATTTCAGGCGAGATTTGCTGTGGATAAAGCAGCACTCGGGTGGGCAAACTCCTGATATACATAGGCCAAGCCCCCGGCACTCATCATCCTTTCATTGTTCCATCCTCAACATTATTGGCTGATACAGTATGTCTACTTCGCTCTAATAAATACCCCCGTTTCTTGTTGTTGTTATTATTATTATTTCTCTGTGTTTTGTCCTATGTTGTCTCATTTCTGTTGCTGTCTGTGTTCATATTTACTCTGTAATTGGTCACTGGCTGTTGGGCTCAGCAAGTAAATAAGCAAATATTTGAATTAAATTTAATTGAATTATCATAATAATTAATATTTGAGAAAACAGTTGAATTTTAGAAAATAAAAACAGGACTCTGTATAAAACTGCATAATGAGTACCTTAAAAATTTTACTCCTCATCAGCTATTGCTAAGACGTTAAAATTAAGGAGGACGAGATAGGCTGGACATGCAGCACAAACAGAGATGAGAAAAATTCATACAAAATTTTGGTTGGGAAACCCGAAGTGAAGAGAACAACATGAAGACATACGCATGGATGAAATGATACTATTAAAATGGATTCTGAAGGGAGGCTATGAGAATATGTGGACTGGAATCTTCTGGCTAAGAATAGGGCAAGTGGCGACCCTTGCGAACACTGTAATGGAAAATTTGGCGATGACGAAAAATTTCAGACACTTAAGAGTTGTAAATTTGAAGATATTGTCTTCTGAGGTTTGACAGAGTGTAGCATGGTAAATATGCACCACTTTTCCGCAGGAACGTGTTACTCAATATCCCAGTATAGAAGAATAGGCTACAAGTCTCGCTCTTATGACGGAACCAGTACTTTCCTTTGAAATGTCGGTATCTTTCTGCAATACTGCGTTATCTCGCATCCAAGAAGACAGTACATTTCACTGTAATGGAATTCTAAAGTACACAAAAGGCGGACAGTTTCTCTAGCATTTGAGGGATTATTAACTTCCCAAGAAGAGTTTCCATGGACAAGGTCTAGAAGAAAGTTTCTGATGAATACTGACACATGCTGCAGTTTTCTTTTGACATTATTGCAGCCTACAATAACAATTTAATTAGACGAAGATCAAGAAAAATCACTAACTGGATAATATTAAATCTCCAATAAACGTGTGGTAGAAATGAACAATATATATTCATCTTTTATTACTTTATTTTATTCTCCATCAAATGCTTCCATATAGTCACAAAGTACAATTTGTTAGTTTTGCGATATTTACACTCCAGTCATTCTCATATATGCACATATAAATGAAAATACTACACAAATACATTGCATAAATTAATTTTGATTCTTCATTCACCATCTCACATAAAACTGACAATTACCTCAATAAAACAACATTCACTCGGAATACATTCATCTTATATAAATACGAGTATTGATCAACTGATATTAAGCGTCATGGGAAAGTTTAGGAAAGTCGTATGGGTACAGTGTTTTGGCAAAACAGTGTCCCCCTACATGCCTTAAACTGGTTTTTCCCCAAAATAAATTAAATGTATATAGTATCATATAATATAATATTTTTGCATCATCAGTTTCTTTCCTGCATAGATTGTTTCGTTGTGTAACTCTCTGTCTCTGTCTGCTTGCTAGGGCATCTTATGGGTATATTTTAATGCAAAATGCACTGATTTAATACAAGACAATAAGTAATTTAAAGCAGGAAGTTATATATTCGGTACTTATTAAACTTATCGTTAGGAGGTCCCACGGCCGTATTTTTTTTATTGCTAGTGGGGTGGGACTAAGTCCCTTTGTACTACTGCCACTTCTGGCCTATTGTACCAGCCCCAGATGATAGGTGAGGGTGATTGTGGAGCAATTGGTGGAATGAAGATTGGCAAAGGAAACCGAAGTACTCGGAGAAAACCTGAACCAGCGCCACTTTGTCCACCACAAATCCCATTTGACCAGATCCGAGATCGAACCCGGGCCGCCACGATGGGAAACTAGCGACTAACCGCTTGAGCTATGGCGCGGCCCTCCCACGGCAGTAAGAAATAGAAGCGATATATTTTTACAGTTTTCCTTTTTAGAACATAAATTTAAAGACACTTTCCAATTATTGTAATTTTATGTTTATTCTCTCATTGCAATTTCATTTTCCAGCTAAGTGGTTTATGTAATGTATATTTGAACTGATATTAAATTTTATATTATATGCCACATTAATTCTATTGTTGTAAATATACCTCCCGCCATAAAAGTCGGTTTTTGCAGTGAAAATATATATACTATAGATGTCATATTGATTTTACTGTTGTTATAATTTTTATATGATATTCTTGTTTTCTCATTTTTATTTCTTTAAATTTTGAAGAAAACTTCTTGTTGCACAGCTTAAAATTTCGATATTTCTGTCTTTCTATTCCAGCGCCACGTTTCATGTTAAACACGTTGATTAGTTTGCACTAATTATATTGATATTAAAGATGAGATTAAGGAATCAAATTTTATAATTCAAATTAGATCTAACCCTATGGCCCTACATCCAATATAGAGAACAAAAAAAAATATTCGGACAAGGTTCATTCATAATTATTTTTACAGTAAAATACGATTTCTCTAGAACACAATTTCCTTTACAGAACACGTAAGCAAGCAGAATGACCTGCCACTGCAATGACTGTGTAAAAATCTGGCTTCATTTTCCCAAAGACGTGAATGAAGTTTTCCGCCCACCATGACCAACTTCATACCGAGAATAACTCTAGATACAGAGAGGTTAGAGGAAGATCAGTGCTATGTGATATTCAGTAACTGCTGTGGTGTGGTCACACGCTCAGAGTTATTCCGCGAAAACTCTTTATTCTTGAGTGAACACCTCTCACACCTTTTTCTCGCAAAATGAGCCATTTCACAAACTGAAATATAAATTAAAATAAGTCGTTATGTGTACGATTTGTTGAAGTTATGTCTACTGGTTGTCAAGAGAGTCTATGTAAGATTGTAAAAACAACTAAGAATCCGATGTTACATCGAAGTCTGTACAAATTGTAAAAGAAAATATGACAGGTTTCATCTGATTGTCTACCGATATTCTAAATGAGGATAATATATGTACTGAACATTCTCTTATGAATTAAAATACCAAGAGGTACATGAAGTGGAGAGCTTTCCTACAAACTTCCTCTTTACTTCTCAGGCTAATGTAGACTCTTACATATTCTTTCAAATGACAACACAAAGAATACAAGAATTTCGCCCCAAAATTAACGACCTTGTTGCTAGATATCTTGCAAATGCTGGACATAAAAAATGTACATGTTTTTAATCACATTAAATACTTATAAGTCGGTGTTTTTCCTTAACAAAATCAGCAGCCAAAGGTTCATACTTTTGGGACGTTTCTTCTAGAAATTTATTTGACTTTTACTATTATTTTCCAGTTTAGTTAACAATCCATAGTCAGCAGCAGCTGTTTCACATATATTGGGCTCAACTATCATCTGATCGGGGCTGCGAAGGGAGCAACCCACCGATAAATCTATTTACAAACTTTTCGTTCCCGCATAGATATTTACGGAACCACTAAACTAATGTGTACATATTAATTGAAAAATAACATGACATACATGAATGTAATTTTATCGAACCCACATACTGAACCGATCTTCGAAATAGATCGATTATTTTAACCAATACACCAAGGTGAACTATCCCTGAAGAGAGTTGTTGAGCGGGTTTTCAAAGTACAAAATTGTGATTAAATTGACTTATCGACTTGAATCGAATAATAAATAAATAAATAAATATAATGATGAGGTCGTGATATAGGCGATGATAATGAAGATAGTGATGACAATGCTAGTGGCAAAGAAAACGATGACCAAAAAGCTGATAGGGATGATGACAAACGCAAATACCATAAAGATAAGACCATTGGCGCCACAGTATCCCGAATTAACCCTTCTCCAGTTGCTACGCCTACTGTGGATGAAATGAGTCTTAGAAACACGGTTAGAAAAACGAACATATGATGAGTAAACATACTAATCAGATAAGATTATTGAGCAATTGAAAAGAAACACCGACAGATGCAAGGATTGCAAGTGAATCATACTCAGAGAATATTCTAGTAAGAAGACTCTGAGGAGCTGATTGGCCCGTTTCGGTAACGACTGGTTGAAACGCCAGCATGAAAGTTGCCGCCTATTGCAATATGCAAGTAGAACCTATCTACAGAGCCTACTTCCGAAATTGAAGTCTCAGGTCTTTAACCGTACAGAATATTTCAAAACGTCGAGTTCCTTTGTGCACACCCGTAAGATTTACAGGAACTTCCTAGCCTGTTTCTGATTGTGTTTGGCCATGATCTTATTCAATGTTCTCATACATATTTGTTGACCGTACAACAAAGTAAATTAATCAGCTTTACTTATGTATGAATTTCCTTTAATATAATTACGTTTCTCTTTCAAGAAAAATATACCGTTTGGTAACAGAGAAAATTTCGACGATAAGAATTAAACATTATATAACAGCATGGCGATATTCTTGCAATCATATTTTGATACTATTTAAATATACATGTCTGTTTGTATGTTATATCCAACGTTCAGATCTCAGGCAAAACAACCCGAGTACCGCCCAACTTTGTACAAGACTGCAGTCTTCATTAAATTTGTGTTCGGGCATTGATGGCTTTACGAACTCGAATGAAGAGATTCTTCTTCGTTCTTCGAATACTCTGCAACAAGTAAACCATTAGACCAGAACACCTCGTATTACGAATAGAAGCAACTCTTAGAAGTTTTATTCTTGTTGAGGGAAGGATTAGTGAAAGAGACAGCTAGGTTTTTACCGGAAGCAGTGAACGGACGCAGTCGGACGCACAGGAAGGCCGACATCAGGCAGGATATAATGAGGATAGCAAGAAGGACTACCAGTGTGGCCGCAAATCCCGGAGTGGTCATGCATATCAGCCCCGTCACTGCGGGATCTTCACTTCTTCCTGGGAATACCATAGTAGGAGCGCTGCTATTGGCATTGTCATCTAGAGAGAAGGTGAGGTCACCGGTGGACACGACTCGAATGACCCTGTTCACGCCGACCTCTTTCTCGGGGTCGGAAGATGTTTCACGGCGCTGCCTCCTGACCCTGCGCTCGTCCCTGGGTCTGCCGGCAGCCGCCTGAAGATATGCCTCCAAAGGCAGTGGTGGTGGAGGAGGCGGTCCATAACCGGTGTCGGAAATTGGGCCACCATGCAGGAGAGACGCCGGGTCAGAACACTGATCAGGGCATTGGTACCGGCAAATCTGAATCGTGCACTGAAAGTGGACTTCCATAGAATCAGGGAACTTGAAAGCCTGGAAATGTGCATAGGATAACACGGAGGCACTGGCACCAAAATTTTTGATCTTCGTGAACCGCGACATAAGTTTTGGTCTCGTGACGCAGCCCTTCTGATCCACCAGCTGGATGGGGGCGCGTTTGCCGTCATGCGCCATGCAGTTACGAACAAGCATATCGAACTTAGAGTCGTCGTCTTTAATAGCAAGGACCATTGTCATAGTCTGACCGATTTTGACAAGTCCAGACACCTCTGAGGCCCAAGGACCTTTCCCGACCTGGATCTGCATCCAACAGCCCACGTTATCCCCTGCGAAATCGGCCCTCACGACGTCCAACATATCGACAGGGAAAGGTCGAAAGGTCACCGACTTCTCGTACTGGTCGTGCCAAGTGCAACGCAATTTGCGCGCCTGATCCCATACCTCCTGCACCTGAGGGTCATACTGCACCACGATGATGTTCTCGAAGTAAGTCCCTGAGCCCGAATCTGCTCCGTATCCATACAGACCGTTCTCTGTGTTCCCAGCTGTTCCGCACGCGTGTATACTGATATCGAAATTCGCTGAAGTGCGTCCAAGTCCCGCAGGAAGATGAACGCAGTTTACATTGCTATAATGCCCCTTACTGAACACTATTCCGTAGAAGGGTTTGTCAAATCCTATGTACACTTTCATCAAATTTTTCTCGCATTTGACATCCAGAGATACGATCTTTGGCATATCGGGCATAGGGACTGGCCACGCATCGCCTCCACCGCCCCCGCCATCTCCATAAATTTTATCCATGGCTTCTGGCTGGGGTTTCTTCTGGGGTGGAGGCGGTGGAGGACCATGATAGGCTAGATTCTGTTCGAATACTGGTTGCTTTCCATGGTGAGGTCCTCCAAATGAATTCCCAATGGAGTGAGGGGGTGGAAGACTGAGGCCAGATGTGCCTCTCACTGGATGAGACAATGGATGTCCCCTCTGTGGAGGAGCATACCCGTGGTTGGGTTGCGTCCCCCCAAGTTCTTGGTCGCCGGACTCGAGAGCTATTTGGTCCGAGCCTGAGATGTCAGATTCGTCACCCCTGTCCTGGGCTAACTGGGAATCCCCTGTCTCAGCCGCCTCCTGGGAGGGACCCACACCCTGCACCGTCCCTGGCACGGCTTCAACCACTTCCACTTCCTCAGCCAACGCCAGCTGAAACAAGAAAATAAAGGAAATTTGTTTCTGCGTTTCACAGAGAGTAACCACAAATACAAGGCCGCGCCATAGCTCAAGCGGTTAGTTGCTGGCTTCCCACCGCGGCGGCCCGGGTTCGATCCCGTGTCTGATAAAGTGGTATTTGTGGTGGACAAAGTGGCACTGGGGTAATTTTTCTCCGAGTACTTCGGTTTCCCCTGCCAATCTTCTTTCCGCCAATTGCTCCACAATCACCCTCATCTATCATCTGGGGCTGGTACAATAGCCCAGAAGTGACCGTATTATAAGGGAATTAGTCCCACCCCACTAGCAATTAAAAAAAACACACACATACAATATTGATTTTTACGAAGTTCTGGCGCAGGGCGTTCTCTGGAACACGAAACAATTTAAAAGTGCCCTGAAGAATGAAGACTTCCAGAAGATGAGTCTCTCTCCTGCTATAGGAATCAATATAACAGCACTTCCACAGGGAAAATATAAGTTTTATATAAATATATATGGAAATTTATGCGTTAAAACAAAATTAAGAAGTTACACAAGATGTGCTAATTATCACAGTATTCACAACTTAGTAACACTCTAAAGGCATGCGACAGTCGCTATATAACTTTTAGGTACTGCCCATTGACATAGGGGTTTGATATTAAATGTCGATTCTATGCTTGGTTCAGTCCCCGTCTTCTGGCGATTCGTCGCCTTTGTATTAATACATCCGTTAAGTTCTGCTTTTGTATCGGTAGCGAAAATTAGGATCGAGTTTGAGATATATTCGAGCACTGGGATAGTGCCCTGACCACTAGACAAAAGTTTTGACCAGGAAACGGTTGTTATAATATTGTGACATGATACCTGAAAGCTGGAATAGTTCACTACTAGGCAACGGCTCGGTAAACAGCTTCCCGCGGAAATGAACACACACACCCAACAACAGAGGAACCCGTTTCTAAACAACGGATCGGTAAACAACAATAGGGGTTATTGTTGGAAACGGTGTTTCCTCTTCGGTCCATGTAAAATAGTTATATTGTGAGTAAGCTGAGAATTGACAGTCAGAAGTTGTGCTCTGCGAACATACGAGTAACTGAGAAGAGATGGAAATTACAGCAGAGAAATCGACTGCGAGTTCTGGATTTGGCAGTTGGCAGTTGGCAGTCGAGGGAGTTCCCTTGAGAGCTAAAAGTCCGGCAGGGACTGGAAGATTTTACACGTGCTGTAGTACAGTGATATTTGGAGTGTATAATTAAGTGAGACTGTTATAGTCCCTGTGTTGAAATCCATTGCCAGGAAACTGATAGTGGGGAATGTAACAGACTGAGGACACCAGTGTTTGCAGCAGTGAATTGTAAAGTTCAGAAATCAGCGGTAGTGCTGTAATTACGTATAGTTCCGAGTGCTGTGTGTAACTGGTCAATAAATCCAATTCATTCAATCTGTAACCCGTCTAATAGTCACAACCCTAAGATGTGACAGTATTGCTCATGTCATAAATTCTGTTACTTTCTCTCTCGAATAATTTATAATTTATTATATAGGGCATATATTTAATTGGCTACAACGGGTTTTATAATAAATGTTTAGGTTCTATAAAAGTCGAATAGTTCAACGAGTAAGCCAACTAATAACTACTGAAGAAAGGACCTGCACAATCAAGTTGAATTAAGTACTTCACAAATTAATCGGTTTATTGCATTATATCTGCATGAAACTAAATAGCACTATCCGCATTAATATCAGTATCATTAATAATAATATCATTATCATAATATCATTAATAATTAATATCATTTTTTACTGTCCTTTCAATTATATTACAATAAAAATAATATCTAAAAACTGTTTCCCTTAACTAAATAATGTCACTGTTTCTTTGTAGTCTTATGGATACGCTTTTCCATGTTCATCTCTATCATAAATATCTCGGTCTCCTGATTCATAACAGGAGAGCAGTAATCCTGAGGATTTTTGTAGCTTTCCTCAGCTTCGTTTCGCTTCTTGCTATTTAGGTCTCATTTCCAATTCAGAATTCATAAAGAAACCTATCACTACCTGCTACATAACTTACTCATTTGAAAATCTACAAGGAATAAACTGATATTTGAAATGCAATGGACAAAACGAATGGCTACAAAACACATTTATATTTGCTGTCTTCTTTCTAATACAAAATAGTTCCTTTAAAATTGCCTCATCTGTTAATAATAGAATATTTCCTTGCAGTCTATAAATATATCTCGTAAAGATTTAAGTAATGAATTATGTAGTAAAGACGGCATTCGAGCTAGAAATAACAGAGCAAAGAATCTCTAATTGCTGTCGGCAATAAATCGGCTCATCGAATTCCCTTTCTTCTTTCAGGTTGTAAGGATAATATTAAAATGAGTCCTTCGGCAGTGAAGCCTCAAATGGACTTATTGTACTGTCCTCTTGTGATAGACGAGTATGAGCACAGATGAACTGACAAAAGGGGAACCCCAAAGTACTCTGACAGAGATCTGCCATACTGCTTCTCTGTTCACCAAGAATCCTATGTGAAGTGCTCTGGTACTGAACCCGGGCCTGGACGGTTAGAAGCATGTGACCGGTTGAGCTACGGCACGGCCATTCAGTTACGTTACAGAGTATTACGCTTGTCCCAATTATGGAAGTATGAACGAACACCTGCGAGTAGAGTCCGCTTACTTAATTCCCATCACTCTACCTCGCAGGATCTTGTACCTGTATTTTCTGTTTCAAACAACACAGTGTCGAATGTCCTATCCTATGGTTTAAATCTCCGACAATGTTCATATACTAAGAAGTCGGTACGGAATGTCAAGTGGTATCATCCATTACAATGAGAAATGAGAATCAACTTAATCACGTGAGTCTATAGAAGTAACGGATCTACCGACAGAGGGAAGGTCAGTCGGCCACGGACTCGACCAAACATTCCGTCAGCACTCAGATCGCGTAACTGCACGCACGCACGCAAACACACACACGCGCACGTAAGAACTAAGGGCGAATATAGGCCTATATTCAGAAATATTAATACTTTGGGTTGAACGAATGTTCATTCTTTTAATTTATTTACTTTCGTCCATAGAATAACTGAATTGCATGTAATTTCTAGGCAGAGCAGATTAAAAGAATTGTTTTTGGTAGAGGGTATACAACAGACATTTACTCATTTCCAGACTAGCATAAATTTGAGCACTGTACACTGCTGTTGCTGCTTTATCAGTGCGAATTACTAAATTCATTATGTATCAATTCAGCGTGCGAAATTTTAAGCGAAGGAGTAGAAAGAACTGCGCAACTTTATGGCCAAAATCCGTAGCTCACTCTCGCCACAAATTGTCATAATTCACAAGCTATCTTCCACTTGACGATGAAAAAGATACGAATAAAATTAATGACTGTATTAACAACTGCAAACGTGCATCTCAGACACAGCACTTGAACTACGTGTATATAGCAAGTGTCACGTAACTTCGAACAAGGCCAAGAGTAACCTTGAATGCGCAGAAGAAAAGTTTCAGACAAAGGGGGTGGGTTCGAGTGTGTGAGAAGTGACAGGCGGCCAGTGATTGAGACTAGCTCTTTCTAACGGGCCCAACTGAGTAGGTTTATCCTTCCCCACCCACCTGAAGACGGAGACAGATTCAGTCTCTGAAACGTCGTGGTATTTTGTCTTTTACAGACCAGACGATGGATGAAGTCCAAAACAAGCCAAAAGAAGTACTATACCACTGTAGCCCTGAGCCAGAAATCCGAGTTTCCTGTGATGGCAATATCATAGCATGAAACACTGCAGAAATAGTAGTTTGGAAGAAGTTTTTTTGTATATTTATATTATTAAGATGACTGTGAGAGAAGTTAATAAAATCAATCCAGACTTTAAACATTTAAATATCTTCATGTTAGTGGTATCGGCTGTCCATTGATAATTTCTATTTCAGTCCGTTACAGAAAATTTGGATGATTGAAGTTCTCTCTTCAGCGTTCTAATCCTGTGTAAGGCAGTGAAAATTATGAGATTAGTTTCCTTTAACGTTAGAAAAAATTAGTGAACCGTTTTGCAAAATGGGTTTAATTTTTGGATTTCATGTGGTTCACAGAAAAAAATTCCTGTTGTTTCTGTCTCCTCTTAATAAGAGAAATGAGACAAAAAATATGTTAAGAATACACATTTAAAACACTAGTTAGGCCTATTATGTAGAAGTTCTTCGTTAAGAAGAAAAGAATAAGACAACACAGACGGAAATATTGGTTAGGAGAAATCTATCCAAATAATAATCCTACCTCAAATGCAGTAAACTTTAGAACACCAACACCACAGCGATGAAAGTATACAAGTGTCAAGAGACGAATGTAACCTGCAGGCCTCAAATATATTACTCAAACATCTGAAAAACACACCACTAGTAAACATGACGCATCCTTTAACCCTAAGGTCAAAATTCTAGAAGAGAGCCGCTAAAAGGAATCGAATAAAAATTCCCCGTATATATATGACGCTCATCCATGTTACAATGTCTTCTGTCTTGCAGATACTCAGGCGGTAAAGTCGGACACTCCTCTCGTTATGCATAAGGCAGCTTCTTTGCTACGCTGTATTGAAAGAGTCACCAGCGGAATGTACACGGATTGAGTTTCGGCGTGGAACCGACAACTCTGCCAGCAGTTCTCTCAATTTCGCTCTCTCTTCATCAAAATCTTAAATCAGCCACGGCACTTCTTTTTGTGCGCTTTCAGATTAACCACAGTCAGTCTCACGTCTGATTACAAGTGTCTGTTAGGTGTACACGGTCCTGAACTTCAGACGATACTGCGAGTTAGGCAACTTAACAGAAACTTTCTCTCCTAAGCATGAAATGGATCCAGCTGCAGGCAGCATGGAATAGAAACGCTACAGCACGAAGAATCAGGTGATTTCTATGAAGACTCTCGAAATGAGTTGTTAAGGTCGATATTACTCCAAAGTTTCTCTCTCGTGAAGAGAGAAAGAAGAAAAATGTTGCTTTCTGATAACTTACCTTTCTGCAACAATGACGTTGCAATTGACATCGTGATATCAGTATAAATCTTAGATCGTCTAAAACAATAAGCTCCTAACCCTCAGCTATATTTTTGGAGCACAGTGTTTCTCCAATAAACAGGAGAGAGTTATAAGAAATATTCGATGTCAGACATTTGTTCAAATGTGTATGAAAATCTTATTTCTTGGATTACTTAGAATTACTGAAATTATTACAGCACGTACAAAACTTCTCGACTGGTTTGGACAATCTTATAGTTTTTGGAATATATACATGACGTGAGATTCAATTATGATAAGTTACAATTATTGTGTGTGTTTTTTTTTTTGCATTATCCATCGTCCTGTTTTTATTTAAATCACTATATATCGTTGACTGGATTCTGTCCCCGTCTTCTGGTAAGAACCTATTCAGTTGGATCCAATCGATGGAGCTAGTCGTTATCTCCTTCCCGAAATTTGTATTTTAAATCAAACAAGGACGACGAGTAATGTACAAAACGATAAATAATTACATTAATATACCATAGTCACAAAATTTAGATATTATTATGATAAGAGCTGTTTGAATTCCAAGACTTGGAAGTATGGTTCTATTTTTACCTGTTTAGTGATCTATATGTCTGATAATAGTGCTTACTTTACAACCGACACCAGTAAGTACGGGTATTTTCTCACTATTTGAAATACATGCATTGCTAAGATACAAACGGGGATATCATTAAAACAGAATCAAACAGTAGAGGTGGCTACCACCTAGCTCCACGACCAGCCACAATCTATTATGGGTCTCCCTTCATCCCACCAGGAACTCTGCATCGTAAATAAATTGCATTACATGCTGACTGAAACATTATGACAGTCACTGGGGCTCAACAAATGAGCCCCAATGTGGCGACACCCGAGTTCCACAATGTACATTTAATAGAATAATATATGCAAAGCCCCTTCATTAAGATATTTTTGACACCTGCTGCAAGTGAGCTCATAAACTAACCTCAATTCGTATTGCTGCCCATTTAAATAACAGTGGTCTGTCATGATGTCAGTAAATTAGTGTTTTGAATTAGGTTCTGATTAAATTAAGTCACTTCGCGAGTCTAAAGGCAGTTTTACACTGAGGCAACCATTGGGTACCGCGCCGCACGTGGCGCGATCGCATGCTGCAAGTTTCTCACTTGCAGGTAGTGGGTAGTGCAATCGCATGTAGCTTGCGTCCAGCGTCCTCTAGTTGCTCCAGGCCGCAAGGTTATCCATTGCTAGTGGGTTCAGTTGCCTACTCGCATGCGGCGTGATGAGTTGGGACACAGATAAAGCCAAGTGCCTTATCAAATAATACCGCGAAAGGAGCATTCTGTGGGATTTGCGGGATCCAAATTATAAAGACAGTCGGAAGAAGTTGAAGCTATGGGGGGAATTAGCCACGAAGTTTGAATGTTCGGTGAAGAAAGCGAAAGAAAATGTTAAAAACCTCAGAATGACCTTCCACAGGTATAGCAAGAAGAAGAGCGGATCTCTGATGTTTTCTTCTCCTGCTACAAATGAGATAAGCCGCAACAGCAACTGTCTGCAGTGACATCTCTATACAAGCTGACTTAAAATTTGAAGCAACCAGTCGCTCTGGGTGTAAATGGGGTTGATCGCATGCGCCAACGTTTGCTCCTGGCCACATGCTGCTTGATAAATTGGACGGCAAACATAATCACCCGAGGAGGGCAACTAGGTTGCTTTAAGTTGCCCCAGTGTAAACCCGCCTTAAGGCACTCATATTATTTGATCCAGTCTACACATAAACAAACCAAGACCAAAAAATATGATTCTGCAGATATCACTGCTTAAAATTATAAAATAGTCCTTTTGTGTCATATTTAATTTATAGAGTAATTAGTTGCTTCAGAAGAAGCTGTAATTCTTAGCGTGAGTTATAATTTCATACACTAGAATTCGAGGATTATATTAGACAAATATAAACTAAAATTGAATGCGTCAGAAAATTTCTGTTGTGTATTATCACCTTCAGATATTTTCCAAACAGCTCAGTGGGGCCGGAGATGAAACATGAAAACGGATGATATTGATCATCCCTAAATAAGTTTTCTTTGTCTATTTTATTTATATGGAACGAGAATTCATACATCTGACAGAATATNAGGTTTTCGAAATTATCTGTATATTTTGTAAGATTTGAGGCTTTCACGGCGGTGACTATGAAGAAAGCAGTCTTCTGGGATTTGGCACCATGTATATATGGTGTTAACCGACGTTTCGGAGGAACGTATCGCCTCCATCTTCAGGGTAGAAGAAAAAATATAAGAAATCTGCAAGCGAAGAGACCGTGAGAATCAGTAAAAGCAGACCCAAATCCCAGAAGACTGCTTTCTTCATCTGTATACTTGCGACTAAAATTATATATGCATTTCTTATTTCTTCGGCGTGCTAAGTCTTCAGCCCATCTCTTTCTCGATTTAATCGCCATACAGATTCTGAAGCTCTGTATCGTGCCGCAGTAACAACGGGTACAATCACAGTTTTGTGGTATTTAATCTTTCGTTTTCTGGTTTGGCCATGAAGAGACACAATATGCTGCAGTGGGCAGTAGCACATATTTCCCAAAGTTAATTTGATCACGAATATAATTTTAAAATGTAGCTGTTTCCAACAATCTGAACTTCAGTCTACATTCCCAGACCATCCATAAGCTTTCCTTATACGTGATATTACGAATTTGTCCTGCGTCATCTTAGCGGTAGGAGCCGGGATGGCGTAGCCGGTATAGCGACTGGCTATGGGCTGGACGACAGAAGGGTTGGAGTTCGAGTCCCGGCAGGATCAAATTTTTCACTTCTCCAATCGTCCAGACCGGCTCTCGGACCCATACAACCTCCTATACAACGGGTACTAGGATCTCGTTCCCGGAGGTAAAGCGGCCGGAGCGTGAAGCTGACCACTAGTCTCCAACTGGTGCCGAGGTCAAGAAAATGTAGATCTATACATCCACTCCCTCATACGTCTCCATGCTATAGTGCTTAATTAGTTAAGTGCAGGGACTTTATATATAGGTAGAGAGAGAGGCAGGGAGGGAGTGGTGGTTCTGTTCAAAGTTAGGTCCTGACATTAGGTCACAGAGAGCCAGACGAGCAAGTATGGCCTTCCTTTTCCTTTAAGAAGGACATCTGAAACTGACTGAATGATAGAGGGCATTTATGGAATCATTGACAATAAGCTAGTCAAGAAATTTCCTTCTTTTAATGAAAGTAGAAATTATTCTTCATCTTCTGGCTTTACGGTTCAGTTTGGTTAGTCTTAGCATCCACTAGATTTGCCGTCCACACTTTCCTGCCTTGAACTTTTGGTCTCCATTTTCCTTACATCTAGACTTTTCATGGCAGCCTCGACGTCACCCTACCATCTCAACTTGGGTCTTCCAACTCCACGCCTGACTTCCGGTTTAGTGTTGAGTACCATTTTTCATATACCGGAACCTTCCATTCTGATGATGTGCCCCAGTCATTCCAATCTTCAGTTTTGAAAGTAGAACTACCACACATAAAATTGCATAGACATTTTACATATCATCCATGCGCACTAAAATTTGCGTCCATCAAGCACATCTTTATTTCATCGCCATAATAAGATTACATTAATATAAGTTATTAAGCTTTCCGTTGTGTTATTTACTCTAGAGCAGTGTGTACTTCCTGTTACTCTTACAATTAAATAACTTTCTCAGACGAAATCATAATATTTATTCAGAGTTTCATAAAACAGATAAAATTAGAGTGTTATGCACTTTCAATTTTACAATTTCAGAAAGGACAATAAAAATTGTTTCGTTTAAGCACACTGCACCATATTGTCAGTACCTGTAAGATTCAAAGGAACCATCGACGGCCATCGGCCCATCAAAATTTCATGGATCACGCTCTGGTAACGACTAATAGCCGTGAGAACTCATTACGGAGCTAGAAGCTAGAAAATGTACATCAAATATACGTCACCAGTACCAAGGATGGATCAGTAGCGGGTTGAAAGTGGTAACAAAATTTCTGGTTCTATAAATGGCTGAGAATTTCTTCATTAGCACATCGACAATTAGCTTTTATGGAATGGATTTTCTTCATGAAGTTAGTTACTTACAAACGAAGTAGATATCTCAAAAAGGCTTGCTTTTTCACGCTTGTTTCTGCAGTTTTAGATTTACAACTTCCGTCATGTAGCCCATGAACGTGATGGCCATTAAAATAAATATTGCTGGGTTTAAAATTGGGAAGAAGTATATGCAGTTTCGCCGATCACAGTGGCCGCGCGGTGTAAGGCATGAAATATCTTTGCTCCCTCGAACGCTGGGATAGTAAGTTCGAATCCTACTCAAAACATGGATGTTTGTCTGCGTTTATTCTGTGTTTGCGTTGTCCTGTGTACGAGTAGATAGGGGCCTCGGGACAGCCTGAGCCCCAGTCCAGGAGTCCTACCGACTGCGTAAGATTAAGAAACTGAGGTGAAACGAAGCGTTTCACTGATGCCTATGCTCCAAGAGGGAACAATAGGACGAGCGGATGGGTAGTTGGACGGACGGACAGATAGACAGACATACAGACATACAGACATACAGACAGATAGATAGATAGAGAGATATATAGATAGATAGATAGATAGGTAGATAAATAGATAGACAGACAGATAGATATATTTTTTTATAGATTTTTTATTTATTTAACAGTATATAATTAACAATGACAATAATTCTTACAGCACAACATGAAAATGGAGGTGATTAACATAAAATAAGATACATTTTATTGTTTATTGAATTTTACGTACCGTTGATGTATACAGTAGTATTAGATCTGCTTGTTGAGTATAATTCGTCCCTCTTCAATCTTTCCAAGTATGTGTTTGTGCAGATGGATGGATGGATGGATGGATGGATGGATGGATGGATGGATGGATGGATGGATGGATGGATGGATGGATGGATGGATGGATGGATGGATGGATGGATGGATGGATGGATGGATGGATGGATGGATGGATGGATGGATGGATGGATGGATGGATGGATGGATGGATGGATGGATGGATGGATGGATGGATGGATGGATGGATGGATGGATGGATGGATGGATGGATGGATGGATGGATGGATGGATGGATGGATGGATGGATGGATGGATGGATGGATGGATGGATGGATGGATGGATGGATGGATGGATGGATGGATGGATGGATGGATGGATGGATGGATGGATGGATGGATGGATGGATGGATGGATGGATGGATGGATGGATGGATGGATGGATGGATGGATGGATGGATGGATGGATGGATGGATGGATGGATGGATGGATGGATGGATGGATGGATGGATGGATGGATGGATGGATGGATGGATGGATGGATGGATGGATGGATGGATGGATGGATGGATGGATGGATGGATGGATGGATGGATGGATGGATGGATGGATGGATGGATGGATGGATGGATGGATGGATGGATGGATGGATGGATGGATGGATGGATGGATGGATGGATGGATGGATGGATGGATGGATGGATGGATGGATGGATGGATGGATGGATGGATGGATGGATGGATGGATGGATGGATGGATGGATGGATGGATGGATGGATGGATGGATGGATGGATGGATGGATGGATGGATGGATGGATGGATGGATGGATGGATGGATGGATGGATGGATGGATGGATGGATGGATGGATGGATGGATGGATGGATGGATGGATGGATGGATGGATGGATGGATGGATGGATGGATGGATGGATGGATGGATGGATGGATGGATGGATGGATGGATGGATGGATGGATGGATGGATGGATGGATGGATGGATGGATGGATGGATGGATGGATGGATGGATGGATGGATGGATGGATGGATGGATGGATGGATGGATGGATGGATGGATGGATGGATGGATGGATGGATGGATGGATGGATGGATGGATGGATGGATGGATGGATGGATGGATGGATGGATGGATGGATGGATGGATGGATGGATGGATGGATGGATGGATGGATGGATGGATGGATGGATGGATGGATGGATGGATGGATGGATGGATGGATGGATGGATGGATGGATGGATGGATGGATGGATGGATGGATGGATGGATGGATGGATGGATGGATGGATGGATGGATGGATGGATGGATGGATGGATGGATGGATGGATGGATGGATGGATGGATGGATGCTATCCATCTGGAGTATCTTCGAATGACCAGGAAAAACTGTTTAGTCAATACAATTTAGGTTTTCGATCCAAATGTCTTCCAAATGCAGGTTAAACACTCTATAAAGTGAGGATATATGCACTGACAAACCAGGCCCGTGATGTAATGTTTAACGGCGTCGCGTCGGCAGGTTAATTACTGTTCCTGTTTAGCATAATACACGTTTGAAGTATAAAGCCGCACTCACGACAATGAACCTGGCTCTCCTACCTGTGACCTCCTTGCTAGACTGGGCGGTGACTTAAGCTCCACAATGCTACCCTTCTCACGTAAGTGCGCGTGCAGCACACAGCATGCTAAGGATAAGAACGGCTCATAGCAGCGCTGAGCAGAGCAGTTCCTCAACATCCTCTGTATCGTATTTATATTTCTCTGACACAATTTCAGAAATCAATGAAGTAATGCTTTATGTCGTTTTATGCAAAATTGCTTTCAAAAGGTGAAATGGAATTTATGATTCTGCTGCAGTTAGAAGTAATAGAAACACAGCTGATTTTCTTACTCCCTCCCAAGCAAAAACCCTTTCGTTATCGTCTTTTTCAATCGAATCAATTAACTAATCAAACAGTGAATTAATAAATAAATGTAAGGAGGCATGCTTATCTTAATACTCAAGGCCTAACTGGACGAATACACTATGGAATCTTCTATAAGCTTATGTTTATAAATTAACATGACTTACGCCCCAAAATTATCCAAATTACACTGTACTGCTTCACGGTGATAAGTGAGGTGACAACAATATTTTGTTCGCAACGTAACTTCTCATGAATATTTGCCATGTCTTATAATTTTAGTGAGAAAATGTCACATTATTATTATTGTTATTGTTATTATTATTATTATTATTATTAACTTCTATGTGTGTGTACATGTATTGTTCTTTCTCGTCAAAATTGCATAACTATTGGAAATGTACTTATTTTATTTTTCTCGCCTGTTAAAGCTAACTTAAATTTCTTTTGGAATTGTTATAAATTTGTTGCTATTATATGACGGTCAAATTTTGTATTTTGCTCTTTAATTATTTTTGTGTATTTTTGTGTACTCGTGCTAACTTTGTAATTGGCCACTCTGCTGTTAAGTTTGCAAGTAAATAAAAACGAACTGAATTGAATTATTATTCGTGTTGGTTGTGATGATGATGGTGGTAGTAGTAGTAGCAGTGGTAGAAGCAGCAGCTGCAGTCATGGATTTAAACTACAGCTGCTTATTTACACGAGGAAATATAATTCTGTAGCTAGAATGTGGGAATTAAATGGTAATTTATATTAGTGAATTATATTTTTTTTCATTTTTAATAGGATGTCGGCAGTCTCTTTCCAGTGCTTCAGAACAATGTTCACAATATTTCGTGAAGACGAATCTCGGTGGTGAAAGGCATAATTTGTGCAGGTCTAAACGTAAAACTGATCTCTATTCTATATAGGCTACTTACTGAATATAAATTAACATAATATTTAGAGCTATGGACGTGACGGTATTAGTAGCAGTGTTACTGGCGGTGAGGTAGTAATAATCATGAAGTGAGTATGATTATACCTTCTCCTTGAATACAGATTTAAAACTTTCTAGACCTTAGCCATGTGTGTCAAACTGTTTCGAGTTTAAGAAACATCAGTACAAAAAAAAAATCTACGGTATATTATTCACGAAATATTTCATAATGTTCCCCCCCAGCTTCAAATTCTGTGTTTTTCTGGGAATTAAGTTGAGGATGTTAGGCACAATGTCCATATTCCTAATTTTAAGGAGTGCGCAGGAAACGAACCAGACATTCGAGTATTTTATTTTCTTATTTTAAGGAGACAAGACAGCAAGTCCATAGCTACTTGCACATTTTTCGCATTCAGATTTCTGCTACTCGTTCCATGCCTCTGCTATTTAATCCATTATTTTTATTAATACTATTTGGCTGTCATATTTATGAAGTTACATAAAGATAGAATACATCATTTTTTATTACGAACACTGCTAAATGTATATGTGTGTGTAGGACAATATTATTCTCAAAGAATTGTTACCCCAAAATTTGTTACTTATTCTGAAGGCTTTTTATCGCATTCTAAGTAGCAGGTCCCAAACCCATGATACCAAATCCCCAGTATTTTCAAAGGGTAACACTTTGTAGTGTCCGTGACTTTGCCGTGCTGAAGGAACTTATGACGCCGTTGCTCGCTGGTGTTGGAAGACCACCAAGATCCGCTGCATAAATGTACTACCACAGATTATGGAACAAAAGATAATTGGTCCTCAAGTTGTGTTTCAGTACCATTAATCAAAGGGATTTAAACAGAATGAATCTTATAAAACGCTTTCTTTCCGCTAGCCGTTTGGAGCTTATTGCTGGAAGCAGACCTACAGGTCCTTGTTATTAAAGCACAAGTTGAAACCAACCAGGTGGCCGTGGTCGTTAGCGCGCTGCCTGGAGCACGTTGCCTGTGATTGTATCTCTGGAATTTTTTCATCTTGTTTCATAATCTCCACTTCAATTCCCACCACCCATTCCTCTGCCAATTTCGTCCGCTGGAGGAAGGCGAAGTCGAGTGCGCGTCTTTCAGTTTCCCTTGGAACATAAGGAGGAACAAGACGGCTCAAGCAATAGGATTCAAATTGGAGACAATATATTAGACACTGCAAGAGGGCCGAATCTCTAAAATTACTTACACCTATGCTTCCCGTTGAAAAACGTCATACAGCAACATTTAGGAGTAGATGTAAAGAACAATTTTATTCTGAGTCATGGGGGATGCTTCGTTCTTGCTATCCTGTGGAAGAAGAAGAAGAAGAAGAAGAAGAAGAAGAAGAAGAAGGGGTGAATGGACTAAGTTGGTGTGACTCCACTTTTGTGTGTTTTATAATACGGAGAAATTATATCCTGATAAATTGTCAAAGAGATGTTAAAATGTACTGTTTATAAAAAATGTTCTCAGAAAAGTATATTTGAAAAATGTACACTACCCGAATGTAGAAACATCAATTCGGTTCAGGAGCTCATTTTGAAAATTATTACTTCTGATAGAAGTGATATTCGGAAATTACTGAACACTGCTGCATACAGGGCCGATCACAGTGGCCGCGAGGTATAAGGCATGAACTGTCTTCGCTGGCTCGAACACTGGGATCGTGGGTTCGAAACCCACTCAAGGCATGGAAGTCTGTCTACGTTTTCTCTGCTTTTATGTAGGTAGCGGCGTTACGACGGGCTGATCCCCCGTCTAAAGAGTCCTACCGACTGTCCAAGATGTAGAAACTGAAGTGTAACAAAACGTTCCACGGATGCCCTGTGCTGCAAAGTGGGAGCAACAGGAGAGAGAGAGAGAGAGGTGCGTAGCGGGTATAAATCCTGTTTCGTGTATATTACGTTTCTCTAGGTTATATGACACTGTGTAGTTTGGTATACGGTTACCAGCGTTTAAGATGAAAGTGCTCCAACCGTCTTCAGGATACCTCCGAAACGCTGATAACCATCAACCAGTCTATACGATGATATAAACCACAAGGTTGCAGTCTCTATTTTCACTGCCGTCAAAATTCCAGATCCCATAAATTTATGTTGATGAGATACATCATGACTGTACTTAGTCTCCAAAATCAAATCTCAGCTTAGACAAAGAAATGCAGATCATACACCTCTTCACTCAGGAGTACACACTACACATCACAGTGATTCCAATGGGTTTTTAAATAATCCAAAAAACACAAGGTTTAAAACGAAGCAATCCAATGAACTGAACAAGAACTGGTGACGGAGGTTAAGGCTTATGTATATCTCGATTACAAATTTTTCATATTTTAATGAAGAAGCCCGCGAATATGATTCAGAATTAATTATGCAACATTTAATTTCTTGGACATTAGATAGAATTCTTTTTACGGGGTTTGGCACACCATAGCCCTTAATCTACATAAAACAAAACAACACAGTAGAACTATTATAGTAATCCATACTCCAAGCGAGAAATATCTTAGTACAAATTATACTGTAAGAAGGATACAATTTTCACTGTTCCCGTTGAAATGACTGGTGACTTTGATGTCAATGCAATGCCACTGGGAGTCCATTTCTCTCTCGGCTAGCTTCCTGATTTATTCCAGGTATGATTCCCTAACGACGTTGCTGGTGTCTCTGCTTATATGGCGCCCAATAACAGAATCATTAAAGAATATTGCATTGGAAAGGGTATGGAAGGAAGATGTCGTGGCATTTTCCTGTACGAACTGAGAAAATCAGAAAATTTATCTGAATGGTCAATCTCGAGGCGGAGATTTGAACCAGGGACCTCATGATTAAGAATAAAAAGTATTGCCTACTCGCCCTAGACTTTTCTCCATGGAGCATTTTCTCATTCATATTGTTATTATTATAACAATAATTATCTTCAAAACCATAATCTTCGTTGTTCTTGTCTCACATAGTACTTCATTCATTTCTTTATTGTTAACACCGAAGGTTCATCTTACTACACAATGAATTTGTTTTTAGTGGTTTTAACATGTAATGACTTTATATATTAACAGTAATATTCTGCCTTCATTAATGTTACACTTTGACTCTGTGAACCTACAGCAACGGAAGCTTAGAAAGCAGTCAGAACAAAAGTGGCACTAAAAGAGAAAAGCAGAAAACATTATAACATTTTTATCGGTAAGAGTAACATGTTTGCTAGACGTACATATATCGTTGATTACTATGCGATATCTCTTTTCGAAAGTCGATTAACAGTATATTTACTAAGGAGGTCTGAGCAGAGCTCATTAAGCTTATTTTCTGTTCACGTACTTTCAATCGTATTAATTTAATGTTTGTTTTTCGCTGGCTCTACAGCCCCTTGTGGGCCCTGGCCTCTGATTTTTAGTTTCATGATCATTTTACAGACGGAAGGACACCTTGGACGAGTGATCAGTTCGTCGCAAGGCCTCTACCTTAACACGGGACAACACAAACAGAGAATAAATATATTTCTTTTTATTGTTAGTGGGGTGGGACTAAGTTCCTTGTACTGTGGCCACTTCTGGCCTAATGTACCAGCCCCAGATGATAGGCGAGGGTGATTGTGGAGCAATTGGTGGAATGAAGATTGGCAGGGGAAACCGAAGTACTCGGAGAAAACCTGCCCCAGAGCCACTTTGTCCACCACAAATCCCACTTGACCAGACCCGGGATCGAACCCGGGGCGCCGCGGTGGGAAGTCAGTGACTAACCGCTTGAGCTATGGCGCAGCCAAGAGAATAAACTCATACCGACAACAAACATCCATGCCTTGTGTGGGATTCGAACCCACGATGCCGGCTTCCGAGCGAGTGAAGACAGTATAAGCCTTAGACCGCTCAGCCACCGTGACCGGCACTTTATTGCTATTATTACTATTATTTTACATTTGTGAATACCTAAAGAAGTAAACTCTGCGTTAAATTTGTCGGAAAAATATCAAAGTTCCCAATCTTGTCCATATGCTTTTCATATGCTACAAATAAAGAGCACTCTTAACACAAGTTTCATATTTTCGAAGACCTGTTACGTCTTGCAGGCCTTAAATTGAATGTCGTTGATGTCGCTCCCACCTCATGTGTTAGTTCTTCTGCAGAGATGTCTTATTGATTTTAGGAAGTTAAAGAGTACGACTTTCGGGATGGCCTTCAATGGTGCAACGTTCATACAAAACTATGTCAATGTCGATCTAGTTTGAAAGATCAAAAGGCGAAAGGTACAGACAGAATGGCGATGTCATAAGCCTAATTTACTACTTAATAAAGTAAGTAATTAGGCTAAAGTATAAGAAGTACACATTGAATAACGAATGACTGAAGAAACACGTTACTGATGCCGATAATAATACTCTGGATGTTAAGAAACTCTATTGACTTTGAATGACTTATCTGTAGGCTTTCATTAAAGGTGTTTAATCTTTTCTTCACATCCGCTTGGAAAAACTGAATCTCCACAAAAAACGTCAGCCAAAACAGGGGAAAGCTGACCAGTATTCGAGACAATGTTCTCTGATTATGGTTTCAAAATGTATAACTATTTAATGACGTTTTATCAACGATGGTGATTTGTATCTTCAACGATTAATGTTACCATAATTAAGTAAAGGCTTATGTGGAAAGTTGTCCGTTCATGTGTTCTGCAACATTGACAGTGGGTGTAATAATTTTTCACAGTTATTTTATTAAAACTTGGCAATAATTTTCTTATAGCTGACTCCGCTATGCTGAATGATACGTTGAAATAATTAGGACCAGTCTGAAAACATATACAATTTTTGTGACTTGTAAACTGTTTTTATAATATTAGTAAAAAAGATAAACAAAGTGGACAATAGATGAGCAGAAAGTTACTTAATTTATATTATGTAGTTTTAATGATTAAGGCTACATACGGCAAAGCAAGCGAATGAACACCATATTTTGTTTACATAAACAGATTAAATATTAGTTGTATAACCCTTACTTATTCCAAATTTAGATAAATTCTCGTCTGATTCTGAAATAATTATTGTTCATTTGTTCGACTGCTCAGTAAAATAAAGGTTTCCTTGTAACAGGCCGTGGAGACCCATAGGGCTTTGAGATGTTGAGGCCCCCACTTTTTCCAGACAATCAGCTCACAGATGGCGGTGAGGTTGTCAGCCTTAAGCGCCGGTCGCCCTTTACCCCCAGGAATATTCCTGGTACTCATTTCTATTAGAGGCTAAGTCGACTTCAGGACCATAGTGCGGCTGGAATTATTAGATAACTTGAAAACTCCATCTCATCGGGATTGGATCCCTCGACCCTCCGGCTTGTAACATAGTGCCTCAACAAACTACGCTACCGCTTGCCCTCGACTGTTTAGTAACAAAAGATTATTTTGTTGTTCGCTCTATGTACACGAGCGCTGTCCACTCATTTCTTGTTCTCTCATCACATCGCATTGCTGTTTCAACGGTCGTTGTTAATAACGTAAATTATCTTAACTTAATTTTGTTATTGTTTAATCAATCGAAATTCTAACAAAGCAAATTAGCGAATAAATAAGAATAACAAATTAAGAAGCATTGAAACGTCAGTTGAGTAATATAGGCTCCCTCCTTTCATTTACCGATGAATGCGTGAGTTCTTTCCGAGCAAGAACTCCGGCCTAAGAGTGGCACGGGCCTCCCAGCAAGTCGGACCGACCGATGACACTCAATTCGCTTCAGGACTGCGCTATCAAGAAAATTTCGGGATGAATTAAGGAGGAAGCGGATTTAGCAAATATTTTAATACTCTCGTAATATCCGCCTAGGGAGACAGGATAATCCAATTATATTTGTCCCCAAATTTCGACACAGGAACCTTCAATCTGGGGCCTAATTTGCCCAGTTACTACAGTTTTTCTCGTACTATAATATGCTTGATATTGAGCAGTGCTTAGGACTGCTGAGCACAGTGGTTACACTATGGATTGAACGACTGGGAAATAGTGGTTCGATTCCGGGCAGGGGCAGATAATTTTATATTTTTCAACGCTCACAGTCCAGCCACGGCCCCCTGAGCACCTTACCCGTTGGGTACCGGAGACACTTTGACCTGGGGCGTGAAGCTGACCACTCGCATACATCTAGTGTCAAGGACAAGAATGCGTGAAGCTATTACCTTCAACCCCAAACGTTTTAATGTAATTTTATTCAGTTCAGGTAAAAGCAATTTTGTTTTCAACTCAGTAAATCATATTTTTTAAACAAAGCAGAGTTCCTAAGGTCTTGTAATATTTCAGATGTTCTCTCAAATATTATGGGATGTAGAAGTATGTTGGACAAAACATGTTGCGTCCTTAAATTGTTGCTCCAAAGCTTCCTTTTAAGAATTTAATGACGAGTGCTTAAAACGTTAAGTCTAAAAAAAGTGGACAACTGCTTTCCTTTACATACGTCCACTGAACTAACTTGATAAATTTCCGGAAAACTTTCATTTAATAAGAAAATCAGTTTAGACTGAGGGGAATTGTTTTGGGGATAGAGACGAAAGAAACTCTCGGGGTCAAATGATGCTCCACATTTTTGTTCGCGAAAGAAACAAGTGAACGATTTACTACTAAATTAAAATATGCCTGTGGTCATAGCACATCAAAGTGGTGCGATGAGAAATCTGAATTTCGATTTGCAAGTGACATTATGTAGCTTAGTTTCTTCATTCTGCAATGCCGCAGCTCAGTTTTTTAAGCCACAGCGTAGTAGGTTGAGGCCCTACGCTACAAGCCGGAAGGTTACGGGTTCGAGTCCCGATGAGGTGAATTTTTCTTTCAATTTACCTAATCCTTCCAGCCGCACTATGGCCCTGGGTTCGACTCAGCCACTAATAGAAATGAGTACCAGGAATCTTCCTGGGAGTAAAGGGCGGACGGCGCGTAAGGCTGACCTCACCGCCATCTGTGAGCCTATTTTCTAGAAAATGTGGGAGCCTCAACATCTCACAAACATATAGGCCTCCACGGCCTGTTACAGGCAAACCTTTACTTTACTTTACTATTTTACGTCGTGAAGAAGTAAATTTATTGCTTGTATCCTGTTTTATGTCATACTGTGGTTCTTTTTTTTACTGTGAACACAACAAATTTGTCAAAAACTGAATCAAACTATTATCACTGTGTTACATCAGTTTCATTCAGAGTTTAGTCTAGTTGTAGACCCCTTCTGAACACAATTCCGAAACTTCATGTCCCATAAGGCCGGTATTTTCTTAAATGGCTTAATGACTGTTAGGTTTCGAGAGGGACTCTCCTGTGTGGAATCAGTAATTCTGTTACTTTTCTATCTATAAGTATTATTCACACGCGCCAGAGGGCCAGTATAAAGTTGACGCGCTTCCAGTCTTCGAATCACCAGGGAAACGAACATTTTTTGACGTATTTTATCTGGTCAACCCATTCTAACTTCTGTCCTTAGGTTTCTTTCAGCATATGTCGAATGAGAGTTCCTAGCTGTGAAATTGATGGATGTTACCCACCATCAAAGTTATCTTATCTGCGGTGGTCAGTGTGTCTTCTAAAGGTCACTGTGAAACAGACCTTTAGTGCAAGAGTACTCAAGTTCTGCCGGTGGTACAGATTTAGACTCTTATCTTATTGAGTGAGACACCGTCTAGTCTGATAAATGGCTACCATCATCGCAGAGGAAAGTGCTACTTTCTTGTCATGGTTGAAATGTATCCTAAAATTGAAGCAGCAGGTTTTCTTAGACTGCAGGAAACAACCTACCAGACTACACAGTGACACAATCAGAATGCCACAGTCTGCACCTCTCACGTAGGTTCATATTTCAGCCGCGGAACAGTATATTTCCTATATATATTTTTTCGTGACTTACATCCAGCTACTTCGTGGCATTCTCATGGGCTTCTTCCGTGTGAGATACGACATTGTCCCAGCAGTGAATACCGAGGCTACTGTCTCCTGAGATATGACTGTGTATAGTCTGATAGAAGTTTATCAGTTTTCAGGGTTGATATTTGGTAAATTTCTACCATATTTACCACCCTTTCGTCTGAAAATATTTTTCCCCGAAATGTTGATGAACTTATACAAGATTATACGGCGTCTCATCCCAAAACAACAATTTTCATATGTCTTTATACTTAACTTGGCTATTATGTTAATGGGTGTCTTGATCTCAGCGCATCTGATATCGTGAGATTTTTCTTACTTCGTAGACTCCTTTTGTTTAATGCTAGTGGGGTGGGACTAAGTCCCTTGTACTGCGGCCACTTCTGGTCTACAGTACCAGCCCCAGATGATAGGTGAGGGTGATTGTGGAGCAATTGGTGTAATGAAGATTGGCAGGGGAAACCGAAGTACTAGGAGAAAACCTGCCCCAGCGCCACTTTGTCCACAACAAATCCCACTTGACCAGACCCGGAATCGAACCCGGGCCGCCGCAGTGGGAAGCCAGCGACTAACCGCTTGAGCTATGGCGCGGCCCCTCGTAGACTCCTTGATCATTACACAAACTCAAAATATGAAAAACAGCTAGCTATCTTCTGGCAATGCGTGGAAGAAATTCAACTAGGAGACCTAGCATGAAATGATGCCCTAATGCACCGCATTCTTTTCACGGAACTCCTCACGTATTTGCGCACTGACATCTCTCAACATATAAATGAAATTTCCTCGGTAAAGGAGACAGGCCAGTGAATATACTGGACAAATTAGTATGAAGGAGTGACAATCCTGTTTGCCTGGATAGAACCTGCCTAAACTCCGTAATATCCCAACCCAGTAGCACAATGTAACGGTACCGGAACTATGACAACGGCAAGTATACAGCATTCAAGTTTTAGTCAACAGGGAACTCCGATTGTGTCGTCATGAAAGCCTTCGTAACTGAGACTTCAGGCTGAAAATATGTTAATACACAATAATATAAACACCCCACTTAATAAAAAAGCGGAAAAGCGTTACTGGTAAATTATATTGAGCATACGTCACGTTCTCATCGACATGTCACGCGTTGGAAAATGTAAAATATAAAGTTTCCGTGACGGTAACGCAAATCTGACTAATGTGTGTGGGCTACACGGTTAAAGTTTACGTCCGAACACAGTTTTAACACCACAGAAACTTTCGAAACGTACTGCAATTATTAGTATTATTTTAGGCGGTCTTCTGTACTGCATCACTCCACGGATTCATTACGAACTCCTTTAATGCTGGTATTTTCTCTCCGTAATTTAAAAAAGCGGAGAGTTTCATGGAGGTAGGCTTAGGCGCAAATGAGGGCTGTAGCGCCAATAAAAAAATTCAAAAGTCTCACGATTCTATTATCGGGACAGTCGCTGATATTTGGGCAACTTTTGTAATTTCTCCTTTGCTTTATTCATAACTACTTGAGCACTAACTAACACAGATAACCTAAACATAAACATACTCGTATATACATATACCACGTATATATACATACGTACTAACACTATGTGTGACTTTCAATTTAACGCGGAATGACATGGCGTAATTTTACTCTTTATTTCAATACAGAAAACTTACAGAGTTAGTACATTAAAATGAAGCCTATTCACAAACCACTCACAATATCCAATACCGAAAAAAAAAGCCAAATGGGATAAAGGTATATTTCCATCAATTAATGTAGGAGCCACTTTTTTTGTTCATAGTGTCGTAAACCATTAGTACTTTCTTGCATTCAGTTAGCTTACTATATCTAGCATGAGAACTAGTACTTACTAGGATCATAACTGCAACATATAATGAAAAATAAAATAAAAATCAAAGTAGAGGAAAGGTCTGCGAAAATAATAGCTCACGTTCGGGTAGAGGTGGTCTCTTATTTCGGGCAGGTAACATTTTTTAAGAAGCATAATTCACGAAAATGAAACAAAATAGATTTAAAGAACAAAAGAAACGTAGGTCTACAGTATAAAAACTTACTTATTATAAAGAAGAGATGATCAATTTCGAAAAATATTAATTACGTGAATATGTGCAAAATAATCATATAATTTTCAACAGGAGTCAAGACCGAACTATGTCCTCATATGAAGAAAACCCTTTCGAGTTACAATTAAAATTCTGCTGATTATCGAGGGCAATGCCCGCATAAGTAAGTATATCAGGAAAATAATGTTACTGTCTCTTACAGCTACCATTGCACTTCTCATGGAGACTATGGTCACATCCTTTCTTTTCGTATCAGCCACATAAAAATAAACAAGATATCAAAAACAAAAAATAACTCCGTGGTTTTAGTCCGCAAGCAAATTATACCGGCTGAGCGACCGTCGCTTCTCGGTGAAGTTAGGCAAACTTTAGGGGATAGATTGTGTCGCATGGTCAGCCCAACGAATCCCCATGGCCGTTAATGTTGATTTTCTAGGCCCCTAATTTCGAATGCTCGAAATTTGTACCATGTTAACTATCTGAAATTAGGCAACCAAGCACTAATCTAATATAATATAATAAACTGGAAATATAAGCTTCTAGTAGAGATGAAAATAGGATACACATGTTGTAATGTATATAATCTTGTTCCTACGAAAAACCTACAAGTTAAAAATCATTTCTAAACCTTAGCTCTTTGGCAAAATTGCGTATATTACATCAGAACTGGCAGAAACACGTACACTGACGGTAAAACAACACCACTGTTTTGCCGTCCAGTCTACCGCTGCTGAGAAATTGGTTGGATAGGTGTGAGGTTCTGTGGCCACCACCACAGTACCGTTATTGCTTCTTGAAAACCTATGCTATCTGAAATTAGGTGTCTGTCCATGATATGGTGACTTCTCCCCCAACTTTCAAGAAGCTCTACTAAATAAACATTTTTTTTCTTTTAATTATGACAGCTGACGACAGAGGGACTATTGCTGGCAGATACATCTACCAGCAGGAGTAACACTATCTGTAACCATCACATGAGCATTTATTACTTCGCAGGAGAGCTGCGATTTTATTTAGTAGAGAGCTTACATAAATTCACTTCCATACTCCATAATTTCGAAAATATTTGGCACATATTTCGAAAAAAATATAAAATTTCAAAGCCCGAAGTCCATATAATGATGCTTCAAAATCCAGTAAAGAAAACGCAACTCAAATGCAAGCCGTTTACTCATGTTTAGAAGGATCATGATTCTTATTCTGCGAAATATATATAAAATATAAGCATATGGTATGCTCAAAATGCAGAGTTCGCGGGTGTTCAGGGGGTGTGGCATATACGTTAATACTGTGAAGTGAATGACAGGCTAGCTAAATTTTGTTGACAATATGTACACAACTAAAAAATATATTCACTAAATTTTGTTTATTTATGAAGGACAGAGATGATTATATAGATAAGTACAAATTCCGCATATTTTACGTGACGTTGTCTCCTGAAATTACTTCAGTATTATTGACTTACTGATGCATCTCATCACTTTACTATTAACGCATGCGTATAGAGAAGAATTGTTCTCTCTTCTCGCTCTTCAACTTTCAATAGTTCCTAAGTTCCCAGCATTTTCAAATTTCCTGAGGTCATTAAGTATGTCCAGAGAACAGAAACTTAGGTCATTATGTGTGTCCAGAGAACAGAGACTTAGGTCATGAAGTATATACAGAGAACAGAGACTTAGGTTATTAAGTATGTCCAGAGAACAGAGACTTAGGTCATTATGTATGTCCAGAGAATAGAGACTTAGGTCATTAAGTATATCCAGATAACAGAGACTTATGTCATTAAGTATGTCCAGAGAACAGAGGCTTTTGTCATTAAGTATGTCGAGAGAACAGAGACTTAGGTCATTATGTATGTCCAGAGAACAGAGACTCAGGTCATTAAATATATCCAGAGAACAGAGAATTAGGTTGTTAAGTATGTCCAGAGAACAGAGACTTAGGTCATTATGTATGTCCAGAGAACAGAGACTCAGGTCATTAAATATATCCAGAGAACAGAGAATTAGGTTGTTAAGTATGTCCAGAGAACAGAGACTTAGGTCATTATGTATGTCCAGAGAACAGAGACTTAAGTCATTAAGTATCCAGAGAACAGAGACTTAGGTCATTAAGTATGTCCAGAGAACAGAGACTTAGGTCATTAAGTATGTCCAGAGAACAGGGACTTAGCTTATTAAGTATGTCCAGAGAACTGAGACTTTCTGAGAAGATAACACTCACTCTTCTATTCAAGAAGTTTCCTACGTTGTACGTAACGCTAATGTTCATTCCCTTCTTCCAGCGCCTAGCACTGAAGCATATTCTGAACGAGACAAATCCATTCCAAGCCCATATTTAATATTCCTTTCAGAATATGGCATTTCTCCATTTTACAATTCGTTTAAAATGATTCGTCCGAGTACGAGATCCCTTGTAGTATTTCCTAATATTCTAATGTTCCTACGATGAAGGCTTATTAGCCATCCGCCCAATTCCCTTTATAGAAGACCACTTTCTACTGGTTTTATCTGATATTGATTCACTATATCCACAGTAAGACATTATCTGTGATAGCTCTTCTCCAGTCACAAGATGCTTGCTCCAAAATTGGTGACCATTCATTTCATTTATCTGTGTTGCTTGGATGGTATAATTTCTTAATCGTAGCACTAATCTAGGAAATTTAATTAGTGTTACTCCCAACCGCTAATATTCTCTCATATTCAAAGTAGAAATCGCACTTCTACATCTGTTATGACTAAATTACATATTCTAGATTATTTAAATCTCTATTTTTCATCAAATTATTACACAGCTTTACTCCTGTCATGTAGACTATTCCAGTTCGTTCATAAAGAACGACAAATTTGTAATAATATTTAGTCCAAATTAAATAAATACACGTATAACTTGTATCGGGTCCAAAACCTGCTGAAGTGAAAATTCAGTAAACAAAGATTCCAGTCTCAGAGGAAGATTTATCATATTTCCAAAAAGATGATAACGCAGTTCTAGGTGATTCTATTTAATGAATAAACTAAAACTATAATAAGTAGCAATACAGAAAATTAAACTCAGATCACATTAGAATATACATGACGTTATGGAGAGATGAGCCCTGACTCCAAGGAGACCTCTACATGCCGAGGGAACTGTCTTTAAATGAGAAAAATTTTCAGAACAACTGTTGCAAGCAGCATTCAAACTTCAATTAAAATTCTTTACAGAAGTGAAGAATTGTGTTTCGTCATTATATAACTGAATGATTACCTGGAGAGTCTAAAACCAAATAACTCGCCAGACAGCCCATCAGTGTTACAATCTTTTGTTTCTAATTTAAAGATTAAGTGATTCATAATATAAAATAAGACTGCATTGTTCTGGTTACTTCCGTGTGTATTTGTTGTCCGGAGGCACAGGCATTCCTTTCCTGACTTCCATTAATTATTCTTAAAATCGCTGAAGCTTGTATGGAGAATCTTTTCCGCTATTGTTTTACCATTTTTTTCTGTGGCGCTACAGCCCCAATTTGGGCCTAGGCCTACCTCCATGAAACTCTCCGTTTCTCTTCGGTTTACTAGATCTTACACAGTCGGTAGGACTCCTTGGACGACTGATCAGCTCGTCGCAAGGCCTCTACCTGTAGGCAAACACAGAAAAACGCACACAAACATCCATTCCCTGAGTCGGATTCGAACCCACGATCCCGGCTTCCGAGCGAGCGAAGACAGTGCATGCCTTAGACCGCTCGGCTACCGTGACCGGCATTGTTTTACCATATCTGGCATTATTACAATTATTGTTGTTATTCTATTAGCCCTACAAATAATTGTTCTCAGTTTTTGCTATGCTCTCAACCAGAAAGCCCGTTGGTTAGTGTGTATCGCTCATGAGACGACTGCGTCACTCTAGAGATTTGAAACAGAGCTGAAGATCCAGGAACGAACTTGGCTTAGCTGTTTATGTATCTTCGCATACAAGTTGCAAAAATGTACTTAATAAGATTCGCCATTTCTGTCTTCGTCCGTCTGCCTCTTCGCGTGTAACTACTCGAAAACCGCCGAAAGAATTTTCATGAAATCTGACATGGCGAGATTTACTAAAATATGTTGACACGTTTCGATTATGGTTAAATTTGAGTATGAATAATGAACTCCGCGCATGAAGACGAGTTCACGTTTCTGGAAGCTGCTCCAGCGTAACTTGTTAGTTGCTTATCAAAGTGACTAATGTTTCGGACAGAAATTGTAGAGAAAGATATGTGTTTTATATCCAAAACACTTTTTCTATTAGCTTGTGGTTTTATGGAAGATCAAAGAAAAAAGAATAGATGCGACAAACCTTTTACCTAATGCGCACATTTCCTAAATTTTTAAATATATTTTCTTCCTTTTTCTGCTCCTATGTCTCGGTCTTCACCGGTCTAGAAAACCGAGATTAACGGCAGTGGGAATCAGTTCCTCTGACCACGCGACACCCTCTATGCGCAAAAGTTGGCACTAACTTCGCCGATATGGGGCGGTCACTCGGTCGATATAGTTCGCATGTCGACTAAAGGCCATGGAGGATCTCGGTTTTCGAACAGTGTATCTGAAATATCGTTTTCTTAATAGCGGGAAGTTATATGCAGAAGTAAACATAACTCTGGTCTCTCAAGCAATCAACGTCTCACTAAATCCATTTAGGACACCCCCATCATCAAGCCGCGTTCCAGAAACATTTAAGACGACGAAAAGGGGAATGGAAAATCAGTAAATTTGATAATATAGATCAATGGAAAAGTGTGGTAAAGTACATCTTAATTTCAAATTCAGTTCTCTTCAGAATACCGTAAAACCTAAGCATCCGTTACAAAATTGAAGTCCTCCTGCATACGAATGCCTCAAAGATAAATATTTATTTGTGACCTGAAGTTATAGATGGAAGATACCGTGTTTCTTGCTTTATTTTATGTCATTTGGATCATGGAATTACGACGGGTGGAGGAACCCATACAGGATATATTCGAAAAAATTTCATTCTGTTCTAAGATATTACTAAACATTTATGCAAATAAATTTATTAAGTCTCATGAATAAAACTTGGCTCTTTGCAGTAAAGTCCTATAGTTCGAAGGGAGTCCAATATTTCTGGGAAACGTATAGCCCCTGTATTCAAAATCGAAGAGAAAACCAGGCAAAAAAAAACAGTAAAAACAAGGGACAAACTGAGTCTTCAGGCAAGCTAAAATTATTGAAAATAAACTGAAAGAGATGCGAGTTCGATGTAAATAACTGTCAATATGATATTTATTGATTTCAATTAATATTTTTTGCATAAAAGCTGTTAGAATATCTCTCAGATTAGTTGAAAGGGGTTAGTTTCATTTAGGGGTACAATAAACGCGAGTCATTTTGGTTCCTTAATTTAACTGAGGATGTGAAAGGGATCACAAGTAAAGAAATTTTACACACTCTTCTACTAAAAGTTTTAATTCAAATATATTCTTCCTTCATAATTCTGGAACGATGTCGAAATTTCTATTTAATTATGACTGTTAAACCATGCATCAGGACTTGCACCCTATCGCACTCTATGAAAACAAGAGGGAATTCACTTAATGGAACAATAAGTCCTGAATACCGCACGAAAGTTTATGATATTCAGACTCTTGAGAAGAGAGTTCCATGGCCTCAAGCAGAAGCAGAAGAAGAAGAAGAAACCACATTCAGTAGTACTCCTTGGACTGAACAATAGATCTCTGTTAGATCTGTATTAATTTAAGACGAGAGTAAAAAAAGAAAGCTGATACATACGAAACCCCGAAAGGGCCTCGTACCTGTGATTTCATTACTTCAGTGGTCCCAAGGCATGTTTTACAAGACGGAGCTGCTACATACTTGACCTAGATTATTATTTTTATGGAATATAATATTCTGAGTGCCTAAGAAGAACATACTTTTGTGGTTACTTTTGTAGTGGTGAAGATATTTAGTGGCTATGTTAACACTTTTTGCAGTCTTATTTCTCCTAGTTGTTACTGGAATTCCAGTTTGTAGCAACACTGCCTGTGACGATATTTGGTTAGTGTGTCAGAGCAGTCTGTCTCATTACACAGCCTGGCCTTCTTCGAAAAGTGTAAAATGAGGGGACTTGTTATGCTGCTGTATAAACACTACGAAGAAGCAAGTGTCCGAGGGAAACGATTAGAGAAGAATTAACATTCCGACGGTATAAAGTGATTGGTAGGCAAACACGCCAAGGGGTGGGCTGACGAGCAGTCAGACAAGGAATACCAATGCCGCAATATACGTACATACCGCTCGAGCGAGCGCGGGAACCGCTCTCTTGGTGGTAACGGAGGATTGACCGCGCTGAGACCCTCAGGGGTCCGGCTGACCCACACAGATGCCAAAAATTAGATGCGTAGTAATACGCGCTTCATGCATAGGTGCGTCAGGCCAATTCATAACCCGATCCGTGGGTGTGAAACCAACATTTATCTCGTTCATTCATTCCTTTTCCACAGCCGAACTTCTCCTTGTCTAACATCTTCTGAGCATTGTTCAGTGTTCCAAATAATTATATACTGGAGAGTCTGTATTTAAGTAGATGTTTAACGAGAATATTTCTTAGATCACAACTTAAAATATTATGGAACTGCTTGTTCCATGATTTGTGAGGTATATTAGACATATCTTGTGAATACTATACAGGAGAATTGAGAAATGAATTAAATGTTCAAAACTTTATTAATACGGTAATATGATGAACTTAAGATTTACACACTGCTGGAAGAACTACGTTGGCATATCGGTGTTGAGCCTAGACAGTTGGAAAAGAAGATGAAAATAAATCATCCACATCGGAAATTAAATTTATGAGAATTGTAGGGTATACAGTATTACCGTATTTACGCATGTATAGGCCGCATATTTTTTGCCAAAAATTCAAGAGGAAAACTGGGGTGCTGCTTATATTCAAAATATTCGAAATCACACTTCATTTAAAAAAATTATATTCATAATTAGTAATACTAGTAGTATACTTATAGTAATAATATTCCAAGAAAATTATTTTTTTCTATAATTTCTGTCTGAAAATTGTGCTGCGGCCGATACACGCACGCGGCCTATACATGCGTAAATACGGTATATTATTATATAATTTCTCTTGCGTTATAATAGTGTATACTATACACTTTTATGACGCAAGCGAAATTATATTTTGGGAAGAATTGAAGCTTAATTTGTCATTACATTTATGTAAAAGTGTAGGACCGGTTGGTGAACTTATGTAAGAAGAAGTGGATGTAACAGAGTACCAAAATAGCTACAACGCACAAGCCTAAGGTGAAGACAAGTTAAGACAGATCATAAAAGGGACAATATGATAACAAGTATGCCACACTGCCTGATTAGTGACTGTGTGATGGAGGTTATGAATGCTATGGAAAGAAATGCACTAAAAGTAGTGATTCAAAATATATTTTTTGCTTCTTTGTTACGACCACTATCTTACTAAGTGAGTATAAAATAATNATAGTGCATAAGCAAGTATTATTTTACTTCTTTTGGCTTATTTTGGACTTCACCCATCGTCTGGTATGTAAAAGACAAAAGACCACGACGTTTCGGAGACTGGATCTGTCTCCGTTTTCAGGTGGATAGGGAAGGATAAACCTACTCAGTTGGACCAGCTAGAAAGAGCTAGTCTCAATCACTGGTCCACCTATCCATCTGAAGACGGAGACAGATCCAGTCTCCGAAACGTCGTGGTCTTTTGTCTTTTACATACCAGACGATGGGTGAAGTCCAAAATAAGCCAAAAGAAGTAAAATAATACTTGCTTATGCACTATGACTTCTTAGTTTTTCATGTAAGCAGCGTTACAGATCTCGTCGTGGTCGTCAATGGAACAGATCCGGAGACTTTAGCAAACGTGGATCTAAATATCAGCAATTTCGAGCAATATTCTCTGAAATTCTGCCTGCAGTGTACTCGTCTCAGCGAGCAGGTTCGCCAGCAGGTTCTTATAGCGGTAACGCTCTACAGTTGTATGCTGGAGGTAACGCGGTTCGAGTCGCGGCGGAGTAATTGGCTGTTCTGATTTTATTGTTTTTCTCAGTTTTATCTCAGACGAATGCCCAAACAACACCTTCACGTGTACTAGGATCGTCTCCTCCCAGATCCCACTCACTCACCATTTATAATCATATTCCCGTTTAGTTACACAAAACTGCATATCTACAGCTACAAAAGCATCGTTAAAAATGAGAAGAACCAATCAGTGAAACAATATTCGAACTCAGCTGAATCAAAATGTAACACTTTAAAATTCTAAATTTTCGCAAAACGCAAATGCAAACGTGCAAATGTATGGAAAATGCGCAAATACAAAAAAAAAAAATGAAAAAAAATAGGACCCGTCTGTTGATAGGACTACCCACAGTTATATCAAAACTTCACAAAAATAAATCTGTTTCGATTTGCAACATAATTATGCGGATGTAAGATTTGACATTTTCACGGCGGTGACTATGAAGAATGACTTCTTCTGGTATGTGATGCCGTGTGGATCTTATTTGAACCGACTTTTCTCCGAAACGTCGGTTCAAACAAGATCTACGCAGAGCCACATCACAGAAGACGGCATTCTTCATAATTATTCTCACATTATATTTGATACAATTGTTTTATGTTTATTTCAAATACACAATATTTCGGGAGTTACAGTAGAACGCCGATTATCCTAATTAATTTGTGACAAAGGTAGTTCTGATAATTGGATTAAATTCTTATCCATAAAAAGAACTAAAACATTATTATAATAATGAAAAACTAAAAACTGTTAAAACAGGTGGAACATGAAAAATGAATAAACATAATTACAACATAACATTCTCAAACTCTTTCTTTAAATAGGTCCAACAGTAACGTTTACTTAGCAGACTCAATCCTTGGTTCCGCTGGTTCGGTTAATTGGCAATTAGGATAATCGGCGTCCTACTGTATTTACTTCTACAGCTTAGCCATGGCATTCCACGGTTGTCAGGAAATTAGTTTAATTTCCTGGTATTCTGAAGGCACCGTGTCAGACACCGACTGTCATCACTAATATCAGACTGTAAAAGTAATTGCGTATCTATGCGTGTAAGAGAAATCACATGAAGATGGCAGTCACATATCGTGTATACTAAACATACCCGTACACAGATTGTACGACGTCACACATAATACGTTCGTAATCAATTGAACATTGTCACAAGCGTTTAGGATATCGTAGGCTTAATGCATATGAGGACGGTTAAAAGCTACTGAATATAGTATGTTCTTTTTCCTTGGCACTACAGCCCCAGTGAGCCTAGGCCTACCTCCATGAACTTCCGTTCACTTCGGTTTTTCTAGATCTTACACGTTCGGTAGGACTCCTCGGGCTGGTGATCAGCTCGTCGCAAGGCCTCTACCTGTATACAAACACAGAAAAACGCACACCCACAAACTAAACATCCTTGCCCTGAGTGGGATTCGAACCCACGATCCCGGTTTCCAAGCGATCGAAGACAGTACATGCCTTAGACCGCTGGGCTACCGTGACCGGCGAATATAGTATGTAGGCCTCCCCAATTCTGGATGTTTATACTAAAGAAACTTCAACCATTCTTTCTTCCAGTATATAAGACTATGTAGTCAGGAGAAGTAAGCCGACGTTCTCAAATAAAGATAAAGGCAAAGCTATCCCTGTAACAGACCGTGGAGGCCAATAGGGTTGTGAGATGTCGAAATTCCCACATTTCTAGAAAATCGGTTCACAAATGGTGGTGAGGTTATCAGCCTTACACACCGGCCGCCCTTTACCCCCAGGTAGATTCCTGGTATTCATTTCTGTTAGACGCTGAGTCGAGCCCAGGGCCATAGAGCAGTTGGAATGTTTAGGTAAATTGAAAAATCCAGTTACCTCATCTGGAAGCTAACCCGCCTGTAGCATAATGCTTCAACCAACTTCGCTACCGCGTGTCTCTATACTCACAAATATAAAATCGAAAGTAAGATACAGGAATCAAGGGACTTCGCGATAATGCATAGTTACTAGGTGAGAGAAACAGGCATGCCACTCAGACGTATGGGGGACTGAAGGTACAGATCTAGTTTTCTTTACTTCGGCACTAGATGGATGTTAATGGTCAGTTTCAGGGCTCTGCCGTTTTACTCCCTGGGAGACAGGCGCCCAGATACCCATCGGGTAGGAGACTGGGTGGGCCCCAGAGTCGGTCTGGACGCTGAGAAGAGGATGCCTTGCACTGCTGAGAATCGAACCCGGACAGTCCATTCCATAGCCCATTGCTATACCGACTGAGTTATCTAGGCTCCAAACGAGAAATAAATATAGAATTTTAAACGGAAACCCCAAACGAAAGGTTCAATTTTGGAGGCGGTTGCCTATTTACACGTTTTATTTCTACATTTATCTTAAGTGATTAAATAAAATACCCAGAAAGTTGGATATTGGGCATCTTTTCAGAATTCAGAACCCAGAATCGTTCGAGTAAGAAGCAGGAACAATATCCACTCAATTGCTACATTCGGTCAAATCTGATATTTCTGGGCCGAACATGGCAAAAACAACCTAGAAAAGTAATCCCCGTTTTCATGTTTTTGTACAAGTAAGCAATAGACTTGAAAGCTTACAAGTGCGAGACGCGGCGACCTCAGTCCAGTGCAGTACATAATGACAAGCAAGAAACAAGTATTCTTGTGGCAAGTTTATCACCTTTCATGTATTATCTCAAACGTCTTTTATTATTAAGTCTCGGGGTTCTTATTATGGAACAGTTTTCAGCCGTTGGTCCATATTAAGTGGTAAAGGCGCCAGTCATTCTCTGGGAGAGGCTCACAGAATTAATTCAAGTGTCTGGCTTGATTTTCAGTTTCCCTTATCATTTTCTTCACCAATAAGTTTGAGAATGGGAAGACATCAAAATATTCACTTAAGAACAGCTGTGCGTTTTCTGTTGCATGAAAATCATTCGAAATTTAAATCTCAAGCGTGATGCTCATAGAAAGAGACCATGCATATTTTGTAGAAAAGTGATAATGTCAGTTGTTCAGGCAGTCTCTGTGCAGGAAGCCTGGTTATGAATCGGTCACTCATAGGCTATTTAGCAATGGTTTCCAACCACGTGTTACGCAACATCGTCGAAAGAGATGGTCGATAAACAGAACCATTTTTATCTCTGTAAGATTTGAGGTTTTCACGTCAGTGACTGTGAAGAATTCCGACTTCTGGGATGGGGCGCCGTGTAGATATTGTGTGAACCGACGTTTCGGCGGAATATATCGCCTCCATCTTCGTGGTAGAAAAATCCATGAGGGAGGATTCAGCGTGAGCAGGTGGCTGTAGACTCAGTCTTGTCTCTACAGAGTGAGTTAATGTGTCCTGCGATTGATAATCCCACCAGCTGCGAAATTCGCGCTGTTATCCGCTTTTTTCACGCTAAAAACTTGTAAGCTGCGGAAATCCATCGTGAATTATGCTCGGTTTACGGACAGAATGTAATGAGTGAAAAAATTGTAAGACAACGGTGTAGAATGTTCAAAGATCGGTGGGCGGAGAAAAGTTCACTATAAAGAGCGAAGTACTCGACGTGTCATCTGTACTGAGTGATGATCTTGTTCACAGTGTTGCCCAAAAAATTGTGAAGGACAGCGCTTCGCAATTTCAGAACTTCAATGTGAATTTCTACAAATTTCACGCACCGAGCTCACAGGCAGCAGACTTCTTTGACACAAGCACACAGAAACTTACACCCCTATATGAGAAGGGCCTCAATTCCGTGGTAACTATATTGAGATGTAAGTTAATATGCAAGTGTTTTTGTATATAACACCTTTTCTCATTGTTTGTTTTGTTAACAGCTCACCGGAAGTTACTTTATGAATAGCCCTTGTATTTTCAAATCAACAAGTGGAAAAGGAATTTTACTTCAAACTAAATTGGAACGCAAGGCTACGCGATGGGGACCATCGTCTAACTGCTTGAGTTATGGTATAATATCCCAGAAGATAGTGTCCTACTTAACTAAGTTTGTTTCATATATGAAAGCACAAATATATACGCATTCAGAGACCTACAGCAGATTTTAACATCATAGACTGAATGATGAAAGTTTCTGCCCGAGGTAATATGAATAATAATATCGCTTATATAAGTAAAATTTCCAAAATATTTCGGACAAATACATCAGGCAAGTAGGTAAGGGTAAATAAATATCGACTCTGTAATTCAAGGTGTCTGACAGGCGATGTGACAACTGCAAAGAGAAACACTCCTGTAACAGTTAAAATTCTTTGTAGTCATAAACGCTGTTCCGGAAAAGTGCTGACTGTAGTGAAGGCCTTACGGCTCGCGGATTCACTGCGAGGCTAAGAAGAGCATTAACTGGCTACCGTAAGATTGCGCTTGTGACATACCTGATGGCCTGTCAGTTCCTAGGAATAAGTCGATCAACAGACCTGGACAAGATGTGAACCACGTACAGTGGTACAGCGAACAGTGAACGGGACAGAGGGAGAAAGAAGCAAGACACGTTCCAGTTATAATGTTCTCAGTACAGGTTGAGCATATCCCGTAAATACAACTTACGTCTGACGGGTTAGATAGAAGCACTCAGAAGCTTGAGTTAATCTTGAACCTACAAGTCTTGGATTATGACGACAATTCATGTCTGCATCTCTGTGAGGTGAACCCAAAACGTGCTTCTGGGAAATAACATGGGGCTGGAAGAAATAACATTCCTCTTCCAATTATATTTTCTATTTTAAAGTATTATATATAGCATAGTAAAAAAAAAAGAATTAAAGTTATCCCTGTAACAGGCCGTAAAGGCCCGTGGTGTTGTGAGACGTCGAGGCTCCCATATTTTCTCTACAATAGGCTCAAAGATGGCTAGAAGTTTGTCAGCCTTACGCGCCGGCAGCCCTTTACCCCCCAAGGAAGATTGCTGGAACTCATTTCCGTTAGAGGCTGAGCCCACCCCGGGGCCATAGTGCGGCTGGAATTATTAGGTAAATTGCAAAAAATCCACCTCATCTGGAATCGAACCCGCGACTTTGCCGCTTGTAGCACAGTGTCTTAACCAACTACGCTACCGCGTTCCCTATTATATATATAGCATTCCGTTGTAAAAATATTTCTCAGAAATGATGTGTTTGATAAGTAATGATAATTGAAATTATTTGTTAGTAAGATCATAGTCAGTAATCTCGTATCAAAAACTGATTTATGAAAAATTTAATTGGCCAAATTGTTTGCTATAATATTTTCACTGTGGGAATTAATCTCTTTCGGGCAGACCAAACGTTTGACTGGAAAACTTTTAAAATTCAAACTGTAAATTCATTCAGTTTTAACATTACACAGATATATTTACTTGTAACAGAAATATCTGGAGAGTGGTTGGCTGTTCTTGTCTAGCCTGAAGTTCCAGTTTCAGTTTAGTATTTCCGAAATTAAATTCCAATGAAATTCCGTTCAAGTGAACACTCAAAATATATGTGAAAAATCGGACAGACAGGTACACACTTTCTTTTTTAAGTGTTTAATCTACAGTATTTTTGACACTACGTTTGAGCCCAGATAATCTGAAATTATATCAGATTCAGCCATTTTGTATCTAAATTTCATGCATTTGTATTGTACAATCTCGTGTAAGTTAAGCATTAATTTATATTCACTGCTACCACTCCGTAAAATTGAGTAAAATTAATAGTTTTTTGGATATTGTTTTCCATTATAATGGCAACTGGGTTGCATATTTAGAAACTCAATAATTCACTGTGTGTTTCCTCTGACTAGAAGCTCTGCCTGAAGTGAGACGTGCCTGGCGACTGATATTTAAGATCAAGGATGGCGATCAACAAATAAACCATGGATATGATTGCTAAAGCTATCACTGATTGTTATTTCTGACATCCCTGGCAATGATCAGATCCCTCAAGAAGTTGATACTAACCCCCTTTAGTAGGAGACAGGCTACCAGCAAAGTACGCAGTAGGAGCATGCCTCGTTGTCTGCAGCCACTGCGCCCAGTTGGTCTCGCGTCTGAAACCAAGAAACACATATCAGCTATTGCATCAATCCACACTGGGCCGAAATATTATAACATGTTCTAGCTTACGGAAGTAGGTAGCAAGTCTGCGAATTTTATTAACATTATTTCGTTGTTTCAGTTTTCTTATTCTGTCATTACATGTGACGTTAAAATTAGGTTCGATCCCGGGTCTGGTCAAGTGGGATTTGTGGTGGACGAAGTGGTGCTGGAGCAGGTTTTCTCCGAGTACTTTAGTTTCCCCTGCTAATCTTCATTCCACCAATTGCTCCACAGTCACCCTCACCTATCATCTGGGGCTGGTACAATAGGCCAGAAGTGGCCGCAGTATAAGGGACTTAGTCCCACCCTAATAGCAATAAGAAAAACGTTAAGATTACTGGAAATTCCTCTGTCTACGGCCTTCATTTAGGAAGTACTGTGGTTCATGACATACTATACACATTTGAAAAAATACTCGTATGTCTCTATGATATGAGTTTCGAAAAAGTCTGGAAAATTATACCTCCTTTTACTCAAGCTCAGACGCATAATTTGTTTTATTTAAACCCTGGGGTTTTAAACTAACGTATACCATATCTGGTATGGATTAGATTGAACTGGCTCAGGATAGGGACCAGTGGAGGGCTCTTGTGAACACGGAAATAAACCTTCCGGTTCCATAAAATGTTGGAAAATTCTCGAGTAGCTGCAGAATTGGAGACTCCTCCAGAAGGGCTCAGCTCCATGAGTAAGTATACCATGTCTGCAGTAGTAGGTTTTGAGGATCTTACAGTGGTCGTTATGGAGATTTATATTTTCCGGGATGTAATGTCATGTGGTTCGTTGAAAGTCGATCGACGCTTCGGAGGAGCTGTAGTTAAGTTTCAACAGACTGCACGGTGTGATTTCCATTCTTCATTTCTACGAGCATTTATTCTGATTTTTTGCGAATGGTTGAATCTCCAAATCTTCATTCGATGTTAAGCCCGCAAATCAATTCACGTCGTAGGTCAGACAAACCAATACGGATACGAAGTGCTCCCGAATTATGTAAGCCTTCGTTTCCGGAAACTCTAGTACTCTAGTATAAGCCAGATTTTACTTGTCACAAATGAGCGTAATATGTACGTTTGTCCTGTTATAAATGTGTGAAGCAACCTAGAAGCAGTAGAAGTAACTTAACATTGACATGCTTGGCCGAGAGAAGCAAACGGTAGCGTAGTTGGTTAAGGAACTATGCTACAAACCGGAAAGACCCGAGTTCGATTCCCGTTGAAGTCACTGAATATTTCAATTTACCTAATCCTTCCAGTAGCATTATGGCCCTGGGGTCGACTTTGCCTCTAGCAGAAATTAGTACCAGGAATATTCCTTAAGATAAAGGGCGGCCGGCGCGCTAGGCTGACAACCTCACCGCCATCTGTGAGCCGATTGTCTAGAACATGAGAGGCTCGATGTCTCAGAGCCCTATGGGCCTCCACGGCCTGTTACAGGAATAGCTTTACTTCTGTTACTTTTACATGCTGGGCCAGGGCACAGACTATTCCTACTGATGAGGTATATCGTGGTTTTCCTTAGTCTGCCTAGGCAAAGGACCTAGCATTCCACATTATATAATTTTAGAGGACAGTGTCGCGTAATCAACCATAATCAACATAGACTTGTACTTGTCATACATTAATTCGTAACAGTAAGTTAACAAAAACTATATATCCAGTAAGTATGAATATAACACAAGGTATCAGAATTTATCAAAAATTGGTAACATTTTGCAGGCTCTAATATAAAGTGTGATTTGCATAAATCAAGCCTTGCATGACCCGGGGAGGGTGTTGTTTCAAATTTCAGAATTTATTGAATGTTATATAACAGAAGGCCAAAATTTGTGACTGCAAAATAACAGTAAAAGTTACCTACACTACATGTAATACTTCGATGCAAGCTCTGCTTATACCTCGACATTAATTCAACTTCTAATTCAGCAACTGCCATGCTCATTCCACGACATGTATAATGAGTAAGAGTGTGCAGCATCAGACGCTCTGCCTGTATTTGCTGTAGCGACGTGAGGTTCGAGAAGTACACTGTCCCATTCATAACCGCCTATCTATGTAGACTTATGACGAATTCGCAGTCCAGGAGGTGGATCCTTCTCTGCCAATCCGCTTACTCAAAAACTGGGCATTCAGTGACCCTTGGCGTGCTGGAAGACCATATTGCTGCCTACCTTAGACTGCGGAAAACATGTGGTTTTCCAGGAAGTCTAAACACGTTAATAAATATTGATTCTGTAAATAAAATGAACTCCACATCTCCGTCCTTGTGAGCGCATAAGGCAAATCAACCGCTGAAATAATTCTTTTGTGTTCTGGGTGTTCACTGGCTGAAAAATAATTCCACATTCGACAGAAATTCCAATTATCACCTGAAATAAAATATTTCACTGTTATTTGTTGAGTTCCAAATGCCATTGTTGCTCTTAGCGTTTTTAATGAACATGTACCCTGAAATAGCAGCACCCTCTTATGGAAATCCTGTAATCTCTCCCGAAATTATAAGGAGTTACGTACCGGTATATTCACGTATCACTTTCACACTGAAAGCTGAAACACTGACGCCGCGCTAAGCGTTAGGTGTTTCTGTCAAACCATCGTGGTTTGTTCCTTGTATTGTACGGAACATGACATAATTAGGTGAAATATCTAGATGACTTTCGTGAAACTTCGTGTATTCTACATGTTCCTGCGCTTAAATTCGCCGTCAGCAGTGCCTACAACTTTCACATCAACTCTTTTCATGCGTGCAAAATTTCTTGACCACAAGCTGAATGATAGAAATATTCGTTAGTAATGAATTGGAAAGGTTTAGGAAGGAAAGGATCATGGCTTATGTAGGATTTGAGGTTCTCACAGCAGTGGTTATGATGAGTTTTATCTTCTAGAATATTCATTCATTCATTCATTCATTGTTGGAGGAGGTGGGTTTCCCCATGCATTTAGACCAGTTGTTGGTCCATTGTGCATCCCCCTTTAATTTCTACTGTCTCCATACACTACCGGTACTGGTGCCCATTATCAGCGCCACTTTCTGCCAGCGAGGTCAGCCCTCTACTGGCAGTGGTATCCGATAATTAGTCCCTTTCTAGAATATAACGTCGTGTAGTCCGTTGAAAGTCAAGCGACGTTTAAGAGGAACATATCGCCTCTATCCCATCCACCTGCTTTGGTATCTTGCTCGGCTTCTTATTCGACCCTGAAGATGGAAGCTACCAGTTCCTCCGAAACGTCGATTCTCTTCTTGCCACCTGCTTTCAAATTGCTATCTTGCTCGGCTTAGTTTACTACGCCGAAGATGGAGACGGTTTGTTCCTCCAAAACGACGTTTGACTTTCAATACACGGTTTTATATCCCGGAAGAAAGAACTCTTCGGCCGTGACTTAATTTCACCATTTGTCTTGAGGTACCGAGGAAAATCAAAGAAATCTTCGCGTAAGCTAGCAACTCTCCTTAGTGAGATTTTAACCTGCTGAATACGATGCATGAAAAACCAATCGACTGCAGAATTTATTTAATTTTCTTTAATTTAGAAGGAAATTACCCTACTTTCCGTAAACCCAGCTGATCTCTATAATGGAGATCCTTTGATTCGGTGTAATAAAACGTGTGTTGTCTGTTGTCCTTAAGTTGGTCAGACTGTTTGGATTCACACGATCCGCAGCAATTAAAGGCATTAACATCTATCAAACCAGGCACTTCAACAATTCCAAAGACAGCTGCTTCTTAATAACCCAAGCCAATTAATATGAAGTATTAAAAAGACTGCCTACTTTGGACGAACGACTCTCCTTATAGCAATTAAGTATAATTTCAGACTCTTCATTAGAATCAGATCGAAATGACAGTATAATTAAAAATGTTCCCGCACAGCAGCGAGTCTCCCTCGCCAAAATTTATTGTTGGATCATATTCGTACTTCCAAAATACGAATTTCTTCATCGGAGCTATTTATATACTCTATTTTAATACATAAACTCTCAGTAGTCAAAGCACTGTTCTACAGTAAAAAAATTAAACTGAAAATTGTTGAAATTTTGGTGTCAGCTTATTGTTAAAATTTTCGTACCGTATTCGGTTTAGCAATAACCTGTTTCCATTGAATTACGCGGTTGAGACAAAAGCACCTCCCAATTAAGATACGGTAACAGAATTTCAGCTTTCCAAAATTATTCCAGTAATTATGAGACCTGATATTTTAAAGGCCACGAAGGAGTTCTTTGTGGTCTCTGGGGTAGGACAAGTGTAACTTGGTAGGTTACCGACGTTTGGGAGGAACCTGTTGATTCGATTATGAAAGTGTTTTCTTCCCCCCCCCCCTTGGCACTACAGCCCCAGTGGGCCTAGGCTTCCTCCATGAACTTCTCCGTTCACTTCGGTTTTTCTAGATCTTACACATTCGGTAGGACTCCTTGGGCGGGTGATCAGCTTGTCGCAAGGCCCCTACCTGTACATAAATACAGAAAGACGCACACACACAAACTAAACATCCATGCCCTGAGTGGGATTCGAACCCACGATCCCGGTTTCCAAACGACCGAAGACAATACATGCCTTAGACCGCTCGGCTACCGTGACCGGCGAAGGTGCTTCTCCTAGACTACAATTTCTCGTCAACCAGAAATCAAATTAATTCATTCAAAAAAAATATATGTTACGTACTTCTTGTTTATCACTTCCGAGAAATGTATAGCACACGTCTTCACCTCTCTGACTTAAATACCATGACAAATTGCGGGCCAAATTCCAAATTACATCATAAAACACTTACGATTAGCTAAAACTACTGCACATTTTCCGAAAGTCCCACATTCAAATTTCGATCCAGAATTAAGACAGTCCAATGAAAGGTTATTGAAATTTCCTAAGCGCCTTCAGGCAGAGGCCTTGCCAGTACCCCACATCATGTCACGGCCGCTTCCTTCTTCATCCTTACCAATTCATTATTCAGTAATCATCCTACGATTCAAAGCTACAATATTACATGTACAATTCCTCCGTTATGCAGGGTACAACACTGCGAAGGGTACCGGGCTTTGTAATGTGCTAATTACAGCAACTGATTTCCGTTCAGGAACGTCTGGCCATCATTTTGAATTTTAAGTCTTCGGCATAAATGGAACAGATCAAATATACGTAAAACTTTTTGGTCGAAAATTGTGGAAGGAAGAGACCGCTGTAAGGACCTGTGCGTAGTTGAAAGGTTAATGTTATTGAGGTCTTAAAGTAGTAGAGAGAGAGGGTAAGGACTGCATTGTCCTGGCTACTGATGTGTATCAGTGTCGGGCTCTTCTTAACAAGGCTATGGATATTCTCTTTCCATGATAGGTGGGGATTTCTTGAACAGCTGTGCATCTATCAGCTTCTCAATAAGAAATCTGCTCCATGTAGTCAGTTCAGTTAGCTGCATGGCTTTCATCAGTTTTATTTGTTTTTTCTCTCGTTACTCCTTTTGGCGTACTGTTCATTTGTTTGTAACAGGAGCACATCGCACAGTTCGCAGTGGAGGCTTATGTGAACTCGAACGACTTGTTTTGAGCTGCCAATCAGATGGTAGCCTATATTACCAGTGCTTATGCGTGCCCGTGGCTCCTCCCCGGACGGGTCTTCTCTCGGTATATCCCGCTTGGTATAACGGATCACAACCGGAATTCACAGTTACGGAACCAGATTTTTCATAGCCGGTACAAATTACACTTCTTCTCTGGTACGTCTCTTGAGAAAATGCCGATATAGCTGAAGCAGTGTCATTTCTTTTACATTCTTATTCAGCGCGGCGTTACGGGGGGGTATGTTTTTCGCTAAACGAAAGCAGTGCGTTCCTCAGTCTATGAATATATTTTAATAAATGTTGCAAGATAATTTATATATATTCTATATATGGACAAATACCGTCTTAAGTGCAACAATTTTATTGTAGTTTTTACTTCTTTTTCCTCCTCCAAACTACAATAAAATTGTTGCACTTAAGACGGTATTTGTCCATATATATTGTGTGAGTGTAACAGGATGCTGAAATATAATATTGTAAATATAATATTATGTATATTCTTTTGCTACTTGATAATTTCAAACCAAATGCATATTAATAGTTACTCCTCAGATTCTATTAGAGAGTCTGGTTTATTCAAGTGCAGCGCGCTATATCAGAGAACAAAATATCGTGTCCCGTTTCTTAATATTTACATATATGATTCAATTCATTAGATGTTTTCTCTAAAAATAATAAATTCTTGCACAAACTAAAACTTTTTTTTTTTCACATTTTAACAGCAATGGAAACTCTAGGAATTTTGTGCTGTGTACACAAACTTTCTATAAATAATTTATTAAGATATTGATACGGAATCTGAGCCTAAGTAAGGCAAGCGGTAAAATAGTTTGACAATAAAGTTCACGGACTTATGTGGAAAACAAAATGAAAACACAAGGAAATAAAAAATTGTTTTTTTTCTATTCAAAATAATCTCCGTCAACTTGAACACGTTTGTTGAAACATTGAAAAAGTTTTTTGAAAACAGTCAGCGAAGGCCTCCAAAGGAACAGCGTTCAGTTCAGCCGTCATATCCTTCTTAATATCTTCAGCATCCTGACGTCTTCTTTGTTTTGAGAGAAGTTTCCATCTTAGGTAGCAGAAAAATGTAATAAAGAAAATTCCGGTTGTCTTGACAAAGCTGCATGAAGCTTCGGAATACGTGTGTGTGTCTGTGCTGCTTCTGCTGGCCCGTGAGTCTGTGTGGGACGATCTTAGCCCAGATCTTACTCTTCCTTAACTCTTAATCGACAATTTCACGAATCGTCCCATTATTGATATCTGGCTACAGATCCAGAGATCCGGGTTCAATTCCTGGCTCTACCACATTTTTTTTTCTGAGAAGTAGATGGTCTGGAACGGGGTCGTCTCAGCCTCGTGATGATAATTGAGAAGCTATTTGAAGAAAATAGCGGCTCCGGTCTAGAAAACCGAAATTAACGGCCGTGGGGATTCGTTGCGATGAACGTGACACACTCTATCCGCAAAAGTTGGCACTAAACTTCGCCGACAAGCGGCGGTAGCTCGGTCGGTATAGTTCGCTTGCCGACTAAAGCCACGGAGTTTAGTTTTTTAGATTCGCCCGCCAATATTCTGAGAGCCCACCGATCGTCTTATGTCACAATTTCAAGGACATTTCGAAATGTGTCTGCATTTCTAGAAGTTGAAGGACGCCCGCTTCTTGGATCATTCTGAAGATCCCCACTCCCTTCTTTAAGCCGTTTGAACCATTCAAATGCACTGCTACGACTTTGTACTTCATCATCACAGATAGTTTTCAACATTTCATAAGTTAGATTGTCGCTTTACCTAGTTAAACACAAAATTTGTTATTATTCATTGCTCCATACGTAAAAAAGTGACAGCAGTCAAAAACACAACTAAATCATGAACTGTAAGTGATTGGACATACTGAGTCCCGCTAATTGTTGGTAAGCGGTAGAACTACACTTTGATGAGAGCAGTTCGTTTCACCACATAATGTCAATGCTACAGCACAAATCCCGAAACTTTATTGCCAGATCACGTATAGACCCGTTTAAAATTTTCATCTTTCTTTTACGTATTAGACCCTACGACCTGCCCGCATATAAAGTAAAAGTAAAGGTATCCCTGTAAGAGACCGTGGAGGCCCATAGGGTTGTGAGATGTTGAGGTTCCCACATTTTCTAGACAATCGGCTCATAGAGGGTGGCAAGGTTGTCAGCCTTACGCGCTGACCTACATTTTTCCCCAAGAATATTCCTGGAACTCATTTCTGTTAGAGGCTGTGTCGACTCCAGGGCCATAGTGTGGCTGGAAGGATTAGGCAATTGAAAAAATCCAATGACCTCATCGGTATTTGAACCCGCGACCTTCCGCTTGTAGCATAGTGCCTCACCCAACTACGCTACAGCGTGCCACCACGATCTGCCGGCATTCCGAAACAAATTCTGAAACTACGGATTTTTCAGTTAATTGGCAGGAGTCTTCAGAAGGACGCTCGACCGATCGCAATTCCTCTGGTCGTACCGAACAACAGAACGCAGAAAAACTCGGGCACACATCCTTGCCGCGTGTGAGATACAGTTCCATGACACCAGTGTTTAAGCACAACGAAATAGAACGAGTCCTAGACCGCACCTACTGAGAGATCAGCATTTGCAACCATTAGAGTACGTGTAAATATTTCTGGCACCAGAAATACAGTAATTTTAGGCATCATCAGAAAAGACGATGTATTTCAGCAAATATGAAACCTCGCATATGGTAACGACGCAACCATATGTAATATCTAAAATATTCACCTCTTAAATCCTCTCATGTGTAGTTGGTCTTTCCATCTCTTCTTCGGACATCCATGTTTCCTTCATCAAATCGGTTTGTACTCTGGTATTCTGTTTGTTTCATTTCTACAATAAGTTTTCTAGAACGCTTCCGTGAAGCGATATTAGTCGTTATGGATTGGCCCGACTTGACGGCTGGTAGTTACGACAGTTCCACGTGAGAGCGCTGTGTCGCTCTATGTAAACGTTACTTGCAGTTCGTTATAAAGTCTTTACTTTAACTGTATGTAGGTTCAATTCTTTAGTTCGTATCTCACGTTTATGTAGTTTCATCTAATTACATTCCCCCCCCTTGGCACTAGAGCCCCAGTGGGCCTACGCCTACCTCCATGAACTTCTTCGCTAATTACATTTACCTTCTGATACTACTATACACTTCCTAGTGCAAAATGTCCTGATATTGTAGCCTGGAGTTGCATAGTGATCGTGTGTCTGTCCGTTGGTCTTTGTCTTAAGTAATTTTGAAAACCCGATCAAAGTGGCCACTCGGTCTAAGGCTAGAATTGTCTTCGCTCACTCGAAAGCTGGGATCGTGGGTTTGAATCCCAATCAAGGCATGAATGTCTATTTGTGCGTTTGTATTGTGTTTGTGTTGTCCTGTATGTAGCTAGTGGCCTTGCGACGGACTGATCACTCGTCCAAGGAGTCCTACCGTCTGTGTAAAAAGATTACGTAACTGAAAAGAGGCCAGAGCCCAACAAAAGGCTGTTGAGTAATTGATGAATAAATTTTGAAAGGTGGAATGCCGTTTAATTTGGATCTGTATATGAAAATGAGCCTGTCACGGTAGCCGAGCGGTCTAAGGCATGTACTGTCTTCGCTCGGTCGGAAGCCTGGATCGTGGGTTCGAATCCCACTCAGGGCATGGATATTTAGTTTGTGTGTGTGTTTTTCTGTGTTTGTCTACAGGTAGACGCCTTGCGACGAGCTGATCACTCGCCCAAGGAGTCCTACCGTCTGTGTAAAATCTAGTAAACCGAAGTGAAACGGAGAGTTTCATGGAGGTAGGCCTAGGACCAAATTGGGGCTGTAGCGCCACAGGAAAAAAAAAATATGAAAGTGAAGGTTTAGTTACATGACTGAGATTCAGTCCAGTGGTTTTGGATTGAGAGGAACCAGCGTGCGACGACGTGTTTCCCTTTGCAAATAAAAGTGAGAGAGGAAGTAACCTTCAATAATTTTTATGAATTTTTGTGTTTTAATTAGGGTGAATTCGATTAAAGACTGTAAAATACCTCGAAAATGATCTTGAAAACTGAATTGTTTTGAGTGACAGAAAATTGCATTTTAATATACATATTGTGCATAAATTAACCTATTGTGGAATAACATTAATGATGCTGCGGAATTACTTGTATTATACAATAAGATTTATGCCCATGTACAATAAGTGTATTAACTAATTCATTTCCTGATAGAATATCTACTGGAGCTTTGTGTATGGTATTATTTTAAATATTAAAAAATGTCTGCGTATTTAAATCATTGACTCTTTGTACTGCGAAACTAGAACCGAATCTGAAATATTTCGTTCAATTTTTATTTTATTTTCATTTTCATATAAAGTATCCAGTTGGCATTCGCCCAGATGTTCTGGTTTTGGTGTACAGAGAAGAATACGCGACTTCCATATTTATCTTAATAGTTTAAGTCTTTTATGCAAAGTGCACATTTTATTTTCAACCTCAAAGTATAGTTAACACTGCATAAGAATTCTGATTACGTCAACGGCCACCATGTAAATGCACCTACCTTATTTTTTAGTACGCCTTATCATGATATGGTTACAATATTCATAATTCATGTATACTGACAAACTAAACATGTGAAATCTAAATACAAGGTAACATGGCATAATGACCTGTTTAGCCTCTTGGCTGGTTTATTCGTCGGAATATAGACAGAAAATACATGTGTTCAAATGTAGATAAAACTGCAAAGAAAATTGTAATTAAACAAAAATTAAAATACGGTACATTAATTTGTCTGTGTGCTTAATTAATGGAACACTATGCCATGAAGATTTATGGGGGAGTGGATGACCTCAGCACTAGTTGGAGGTGAGAGGTCAGCTTCATATCACAACTGCTATACCCCCAGCGACACATCCCCCTGGTATTCGTTGAAGAGGAGGTTGGATGGGCCCGAAAGCAGGTCTTGATAACGTGGAGAGGAGCAAAACCTTGCACCTACAAGGACTCGAACTCCGACCACTCAGCCGTACAGCCAGTAACCAAGCGCTATCCCGGCTCTATACACGGTATGTATACATATAACATTTTCTGTCAACTAATCTTCCTCTCTGGGTGATGGTAAAAAATTAAAACTGCTCATGGTGTGGAACTGATAATATGACACAAAATATAAATAATATTGCAAACTGTAACTCTTCATTGGAAAACTGTTTAATATGATGAACATTTCACAACATACTCAGACAAATAATTTCTGATTCTGTGTAATGCTGCATCTGTTTTGCAATTTATTTTACAACTGAAGACAGAACGTGTTGTTCCATTAGATGAACTTCCTCCTTCGTATTCTGGTCTCTGTTTCGACCAGGAGATCGGTTATAGAGCTTACGGGTGTAATGTACCTACGTCACATTACGTCATGACAGCTTCTTTCCACTCCCTTCTATTGATCACTCTATTGTTCTGTTACATATCTTTCGTTACTGACAGTGTCGTTAAATAAACACAACAGACATGTGTGCAATCAATAAGAAGCGAAAAATTACAATGAAAGTAGGGAGAGTACACATAGGCCAGCTACAAGTTGGAACACACCGTACACCTTCCCTCCCCTCGTCTCATCAATGACACTAACCCCCTTTGTTAGGCCCTGGCCTCTTCTTCAGTTTCGTAATCATTTTCCGCAGACGGTAGGACTCCTTGGACAAGTGATCAGCCCGTCGCAAGGCCTCTACCTACACAGAGAGTAAGTGTACACACACACATCCATGTTTTTGAATGGGATTCGAAGCCACGATCTCAGTGTTCAAACGAGGGAAGACGGTTCACCCCTTAGAAGGGAAGGCCACTGTGATCGGAGCATCTTACCACCACTGCTTAACACTGGGCCAGCAGCTCAGGACTCAAAAGATAATATATCCATGACCTCTATCGTTGGTTTCTTTACTAAATACCTGCCTAAAAATAAAATGAAGGATTTCGTTTTACAGGATACACCCTTCCCCTTCCACGACGTATCGCACGCATATCGGCATGTCGTTTTAATTACTGTTCCAGTAAGAAGCCCGCTTCATCTTTCAAAGCACGAACGCTAACGGGAAAGTTCCCTTGGGCAGATAGTCAAAGCGGCATTGTAGCGCTCTGAGAGATGTTTCGCATTGTGCACAACATGGTTGCAGCCCCATGGCATCGAGGTACACATAGGCCTACATCGTATGTCTCCTGGTTCCTTCCCACTTCCGAAAACTTTTGAAGTTCTTGGAATATTAAGTTTCCTGCAACAGGTTACCTGGAATTGGTAGGATGCTGAAAGTAAGGAGTACAGTGGGTTGGGAACGTGGCTGGGTCGACAGAGAGAACGCATATATGCATAGATCTGATGGGGAAAAGTTCTCGATAATTTCCTTTTGCAAGACCGAAAATGAGATATGAAGATAATATTAAGATCGATCTTATGAAGATATGTTGCGAGGACGGTGGCTAGGTGCAACTGGTTGATGATGTTGTCCACTGCTGGGCACTGGTATTGGAGATGTTGAAACTTTCTGTTCTACTGTCACATTTTTGCTATTTAACTAGAAATGTAGGATCGAAATATTTTTGGAATAACAATACATATACGAGGGGGGACCCAAAAAATAACCGGAAACGACCTGTTGCGCGCGCATGCTTTGTAGTTACGAGTTGTGCTGCTAGGTGGTGTTAGCTGGGGGTCTCCCGCGACTGTTAGTGAGCAGGCGTCAGTCTGAGTTAAGTGGTTTGTCTGTGGTGCTCTGTTGTGTGCGTTCCTGTTTCAACCCTTTGGCGATTAGTGAGATGGCCGACCAGAAGGAACAAAGAGTGTGCGTGAAATTTATGAAGATCGTCGAAAGACCATTGACCAACTTTCTGAGGAAACGAACATCTCATGGAGCACGGTCCAGCGAATTTTAACCGAAGGTTTGCACATGAGACGGGTGTCTGCAAAATTTGTTCCTCGCTTGCTCGGAGATGACCAAAGAGAAAACCGCGTGAATGTTTGCCGCGACTTGAAGAGTGAAGTGCAGTTTTCCCTAACAGAAAGCAAAATTTCACGCACACTCTTTGTTCCTTCTGGTCGGCCATCTCACTAATCGCCAAAGGGTTGAAACAGGAACGCACACAACAGAGCACCACAGACAAACCACTTAACTCAGACTGACGCCAGCTCACTAACAGTTGCGGGAGACCCCCAGCTAACACCACCTAGCAGCACAACTTGTAACTACAAAGCATGCGCGCGCAACAGGTCGTTTCCGGTTATTTTTGGGTCCCCCTTCGTATATGATACTTATAACGAAAATACGAGTATTATGACTGATGGAATTAAGTTATGTGATGACTTTTTGAACTTCGGAAACTATGTAGCACGCCAAGAAATTCTTCCTGACAGAGTCCTATACAAATTAATAATTTGAGATCCTTACAGCGGTGGTTATGAACAATTCCATATTCTTGGCTATAACGCCATGTAGTCCGCTGAAAGTTAAGCGATATTACTGAGGAACATTTCGGCTCCATCTCCAGGCTCGAAGAACAAGCCAGTATGAATCAGCTAGTAAGGAGACCTTCATGCTAGTTTCTTTCTTGGCTTATTTTTCAACCCTGAAGATGGAGGTGATGCGTTACTCCAAAACGTTGGCTGACTTTCAGCTTTCTATGTGGCCCCATATCCTAGAAGATATAGCCCTTCAATTTATCCACACTCTAAGATTTCCGAGCGACTTCAAAACCCAACCGGCGAGATTATTCAAAATACTGAAGATGCAGCAGTGATTTGCTTATTTATATATCAACTAACGAAGATATTGGCACCTCGAACCATACAGCGTCAGTGACTGGACTCTATTAAATAATGAATTGGAAAGGAAGCGGTTGTAGCCTAAAACTAGATACTATCCAAGGACCCCGGAACTCATTTCGAGAGACTGAATAAAATGAAAAGAAACTCTTCAGCAGGACTGTCGGTGTCCCGATTGAGAATCGAACCAATCATCTCTCGAATACATATCAGAAGGATTACATTTCGAGCTGACTTCCTGCATCCAATTCAAGGGTGTTACTTCCTTTCGTTCAGAGCAATACTCTTACTGTCATTACATTTCTAGCTGACTTCCAAACCCACTTCAAGTAAGTTACTTCCATTCGCTCAGAACAATACTCTTACATAGCACGAAAAGTCAAGTGCACAATGGGGCTTGCCAGTACAACATTAAACATCCCGTAAAATATCTCGAAGAAGGAGATTATTTAAAGCATATTGTATGTTTAGGAAATTATTGAATGAACTGGTGTTCTGTGTCCGGCTCCTAGTAGCAATATGAATCATTCAGGAGGCTACAGTAGAGGTAACACTCTAGACGAGTTTTCTGGGCGTAGCCGGATTTTCCAAACAACAAAAGAATACTGGTAATAATACACCCTGCACTTGCATTCTAGGCGTGACCGGAACTTTCAAGTAGAAAGCAGTAGCGTTCACACTACTGGTATTGTGTTTGAGCATCTCATGCCTTAGTTGAGCACGCGATGCGCAATGCAATCTTGTAAAGACTCTCGTGTCTTACGTGCAATGAAGTATTACAATCCAGTGCAGCAATTTAGCGAATTAAATAAATCTGCTGATGGCCCATACGGCCAAAACATGTTCTATATGAAACATAAACTAAATCATGTTTAAAAAATCATGAAATAAATGTTGTATTTACAAGATTGTATTACATGTATCGGTAGATATAAAGTAACATCCTAGACTTGTATTCCCGCTGCTTCAGAGCGCAGTCAGGCAACCAGCTATTCTGTCAGCTGTTCATCATGTTTCTCCTCAGGCTTTTCAAGCAAGAACCGAGATAACTATCTCTACGGAGAAGATTTTATCTCGGGAAGTTAATATCACTTCAACTAATCACGAATTCTCTCTTACTTATGGAAACCGAAAGTTAATTACCATGTCCATCGCAGTTCTCCAATGGAACCTATCCCGATCAAGATGAATGTAAGATTTGAGGTTTCCACGGCGGTGACTATGAAGAAAGTAGTCCACATCCCCATATGCTGTTTCCTTAATATCAATTTTAATGTTATTTTAACACCTATATCCAGGTTTCTTAAATGTATTGTTTCTATTAACAGGTTTTCCAACTTAAGTACTATAGACATAAGTAATTCTCACCTCACCTCACCTCTCACCTCTCCGATTATTCTATATTTCTTGATTTTATCGCCCTAAGAATATCTGGTAAAGAATATAATTATGAAACTATTAAAACGGACGTGGTAACGGAAAACTTCTTAAAAAAATTCTAACATTTATCCCACCACGTGGATACCTACTCGTAACACAAAAACGTCGCCCTTTGCTATTCAAGGCTACATAATCTCTATTATTAAGAAAATGTCGTTAAGCAACCTGAGAAATATGACACTTTGCACAGAAGACGGCAAGTACACTACTGAGCAAGGGATTATCCTGTGTTGAGATTGGAGGTTCTAGCAGAGGTCCTAGATGTGACACTTTGTAGTCTGGTAGATTGATACTAGGTATCAAAGGAATGTATTTCTACCTTGAAAACAGAGGCAATTGAATGAACTGGTGTTCTGGAACATATCTACGAAACGTTGGAACATATCTACCAAACTACACACAGTCATATCCCAGAAGACCGTTTTCTGAATCATCCTGTGTTCTGAGTCCTTATCTGGACTGACAACCATTCACAGCGAATTCCCGCCTTAAATCCTACATGTGCATTAGGCATGCTGAACAGAAACACCGCTTCGTCATTCATTTGTTTCACCTTTACATATTTGATCTCAGGTCAGAGTCCTTGTTGACGTTCTCATTATATAGGATACTTTGTTACAACCGGTTGGCATCTGCATGTACATTTTGAATGCAAATTAGATGTGGCTCATGTAGGGACGTTGAAACATCTAGGGCTCGAACTTGAAATATAGAAAGATGAAATAATGTGCTTAATTCATCCAGTAGCTGCAACAGTAGAAGACCCGATGATGTAGAACTTATGTTATTCAAGAAATTATCTATTTCATGTCACCTGAAATTGTATCTCCTTAACATGAACCTGTCCTGAACCTATTACAAACTTACGTTCTATTTCTTGAGCTAAGTCGTAATGATGGTTTCTTTTAAATTCTTTCGTCTAATTAGTAACGCAAGCAGTCTCCTCTTTATGTTTGCACACTCAGTAAACATTGGCACGATTTCTTTCTAATATTTTAAGAAAGAAAACTTACAAATCAACTTAGCCATATCTCTGTGGCCGCCTGTCTGTCTCTGTGTCTATCTGTCTATCCACTTGTAACAAATCAAGAATGGCAGATTTGATTTTCATAAAATTTATTTTTGTGGAGCGTTACTAATATTTGTCGATATATTCCAGTTTTCGTAACAAAAGAACAGAGTTAGAGGGCAGTTTACACTTAATGTCTATGTGCATTTCTTCGCTCACGTCAAGAGTTATTCGTAACTCATTAAATATTTGTCACAAGGAAGGATATTTCGAACAAGCATTGTAGAGCATAATAATATATATGTAGACTTTCTCTGTTAAGACTTAGCAATTTCGAAATAACTAAACATAAATGAGCGAATTGTAAGGCTATGCATATGTTTTCTAACAAAGTGTTATATCCCAGAAGACTTCATAACCACCGCTGTGAGAACCTAAATTTCTGAAACAGGTAAATTTGTCCCTGTACTTAACTAATTATGCACTACGCCATGAAGACGTATGGGGGAGTGGATGTATAGATCCACATTTTCTTGACCTCGACACTAGTTGGAGGTGAGTGGTCAGCTTCACCCGCAGATTTACCCCCAGGCAGAGCCATGGGTACCCACTGGATAGGACGGGGGTTCACCCAAGAGCCGGTCTAGATACTGTGAAGAAGAGAAAATTCTTACCCCTACCGAGACTCGAATTCCGATCCCTCCGTCCTCCAGCCCGTAGCCAGTTACTGTACTGACTGCGATTTTCCGCTTCATTTTATATTTTCTAATTTCGTTTTCTTCATTTCCACCCCATTTCAACTTTCTTAATTTACTCGCCGTAGTAATATTAAATAAGCAAATAGATAAAATTGTCCCCATGTTTAATTAAGCAATAAGCCGAATAGAACTACTGTAAGTGGGTTATAGTCTGTCTGCACTTAGATCTGCTTATAACCTGAGACCGGATAAAAGTGACTTTAAGTTGGCACTCCGAAACCTTCACTTTCGGTATAATTTTCAAGAGAGTTTGAGCGGTAACCTGGGACGATCTTCTAATCAGTCTTTCAATCTGTAGCTTGGCACTGTGCTGACTGAGCTATCCCGGTTCGCCACAGTACTGATATAAACACTGCACTTCCTCATTACATAATTTCGTGTATCTCGTTACTGACATGTATTTCATCTGACTTGGAGGGACACATCATGCACAGAGAGAAATGTACAAATGTATGTTTTCTTCATGTTACTCAATTTTATCGACACAAAACTGTGGACTTCGTACAGATTAATATGTCGCTTTGTACAATCTGTTCAACATGTAGCACCTGCCAATTTATTTGCACATCGCGTTCAAATCTTACCGCTTGTGTCAAGCAGTGAACATTAGTTCTCCCTAGTTCTTTTTCTATCTGCACAATGAAATCACAATACAAAGTGGCAGAAACAAAATCTTGACATGCTAATGTTGGGCTACTCTTTCGGTCACTTATGTGCCATATAAATACAGGACAATGAAAATAACTGCGCGAACTTAAGAAGCGTCGATGTACCTCATCTAGTTAAATGTGATAAAATGATAAAAGGGTCGCATATTCACCTGAATCTAACCTAGATGTCAAATTACCATAACTATTTCCCCTGTTTTCTCTGCTCTTACTCTAGACAGGTTTCACACCAAACCTTCTCAATTAATTGCGCCTAGTCCTTAATTATAATCATGAATCATTCCCTAGAGTGAAATTAAGCGTACAATAATGACTAACTAAATAATATTAATGATATTTCTTATTTTATGTCTTAAATTAATTCAATAAAAGTAAAAAATATTAAAGTAAAGCTATCCCTGTACCAGACCATGAAGGCCCATAAGGTTCTGAGACGTTGAGGGACCCACACTATCTAGACAATCGGCTCAAAGATGGCGATAAGGTTGTCAGCCTTACGCGCCGGCCGCGCTTTACTCCCCAGAAAAAATTATTTAAATAATTCCTGGTATTCATTTCTGTTAGAGGCTGAGTAAACACCAGGGCCTAGTGCGGCTGGAAGGATTATCAAAGATATATCCTCATACTTTGTGAAGAGGTTCATAATTTATGCGGTGTAGTGAATAAAATTGATAGCTTTATCTGTGTATTTCTCCCGTATTCCTAGTTCTTTAAGTACTGACAATTGCTTCCTACTACTCTTAAGTCCTTAATACGTTTTCTCTCATAAACGAACAGACCACGGACGCGCAATAACTCCTACTTTGGGTCCTGATCTGTCTGGTAGTGGCTGAGAGGCAAGCGACAAGCAAGGAGCGTTCCACACTTCAGAACTTGTTACGTACCTAAAAATTATTGGCATTGATTGAACACGCTTTACACATTTAGAAAAATATATAATTGCATTATTAATGAATAATTCATTCGGGCGAGATATTCTGACTGGCGTTCTCGATAAATTAGGGCACGCATTACATCGACTTCGGGTTGGGCCGTATCAAACTTATTCATACCCACCTTCAAGAATACTAACTAACCGTAGCAGCTCACTTTACTCAGTGAAGTGTCACAAATTCTTAAATAACACTTGCCCTACGAGCCGGTTCTAGACTTGGCCTTCTGTGTAGTGAGTATCAGAGGACCTTTGTCAGGGATTAAAGGAATCACAGTGTGAAGTTGAACTTTGACTTCCATCCTTACTTGGTTACTCATGGAACTGAGCCCTTCTTGAGGAACCGCCAATTCTGCAGCTACTCAAGAGATTCCTAGCATTTTATGGAACCCGAAAGTTTATTACCGTGTTCACAAGAGCCCTCCACTTGTCCCTATCCTGAACCAGATCAATCCAATCCATACCATCCCATCCTATCTCTCTAAGATCCATTTTAATATTGTCCACCTTCATACGCCTTGGTCTTTCCAGTGGTCTCTTTCCTTCTGGATTTTCCACCAATTTCTTTTAAATTCGCTTAGTGGGGGATGAAGTCCAACTGGGCCATTCGGCACGGAGGCCACTGATTGGTCTATTGTAGCCTGCCCCGGGTAATTATGATGATGGAGAATTTGGTGGAATGAATATTGGCAGGGGAACCGAAGTACTCGGAGAAAACCCGCCCCAGCGCCACTTTGTCCACCATAAATCCCACTTGACCAGACCCGAGGTCGAACCGGGGCAGTCGCGGTGAGAAGCCAGCGACTAACCGCTTGAGCTATGGCGCAGCCTTTCCCACCAATATCCTATATATATATTCCTCGTCTCCCCATTCGTGCTACATGCCCTGACCACCTCATCCTCCTTGACTTGATCATTCTAATTATACTTGGAGACGAGTACAAGTTTTGAAGCTCCTCATTATGCAGTTTTCTCCAACCTCCTGTCACTTCATCTCTCTTCGGTCCAAATATTCCCCTAAACGCCCTGTTCTCGAACACCCTCAGTTTGACTTCCATGCAGTCTTGATATTAATCCTGTGAAACATAGTGGTGATTATATATAGCGTATACTTTATTACTGAGAAAATTTCATTTTGCCAAACACGATGTGTTTGTTTCGTATGATTCTCAGAATAACCTGCGATTATTTCCTTAAACAGCATTAACTGACTGGTCTTTCAATAGGTCTACTTTTTGCAACTGACAGGCAAACTAACTGATCAGATACTGGTAATAACAAACTTCTTATAAAGCTAATTGTTGCTCAGCCAGTCAGGAAGTTCTCGTCTCTTATGGAATCCGACATTTCATTACCTGTTCACAAGATTCCTGCACTGGGCCCCAAATGAATCCAGTCCACACAATTCGATCCTATTTCTTTACGATTCAGTTTGCTACTATAATGAAACCTAAGCGTAGTTCTTCCAAGTCGTTTCTTTGCTTTAGATTTTCCGAACAAAGTGCAGTACTTCTCCTTAAATATAAAAGTTCACCTAAGTCAAACACTAATAGTGTCACAAGAGAGTTCTTTCCGTAGATCGACATGACATGGACACTTGTGTCTATCTCTGACATTTCTCGATCTAAGTGTCTGATGACATAAAAATTTCCAAAAATGATATATCAACAATGGCTTCTCAGAGCTGTAAATTTGGTTTCCTAGACGTAGAGACGGATGAAACATATCAGATACACACAAGGTGCTTCATAATAAGTTTCATAGTTGAAAAAAAAGTGGCACAAACTAAGAAGGATATTATTTCTATGTATTACTGAAACTTAAAACACAGATAACATTTCTTATTCTCATAAAATTAATCCAAATATTTGTTCTACGTACACACTATAATTTCGTTGCTTCAGAAAGACCACGGAAGTAGAGTTCATTCATTTCTTGAAAGTAAGTACATACCACAGATTATAGTCTTATGTACAGCATATTAGAAGCTGAAATTACGTATTTATGATCGTTATAAATTTGATTAGGAAGTAATATAACCTATTGTAGTTAACTCCCAAGTAACCAATTTACTTCGTGAATCAGAGTCCTTCCAAAAAGACTGATCGTCATGTAATTAGTAAAGAAATTATCCATCAGTAATCGCACTGAAATTCGTTGTCGTGTTCGTAAGTGTCTATCACCGATCCCTTTCTCGGTCAGTTTTCACCCTCAAGTACCATTTCTTCAAGATCCATTTTTATAATATTCTTCGGTATATGCCATGTATTCAAAATATTCTCTTCCATGGACATTCTCCCATTCTCTGGTTATCTCATCGCCCTCTGTTTAAGCACCATAATAAAATTTCGTAAATAGGACAAATTACGAAGTTCCACATTATGTGAATTTCTCCAAACTCCTCTTACTTCCTTTCTTTGTCTCAAATATTCCTCTCTGCGTTATATTTTTAAAATTAATTACATAATTATAAATATAAGTATATATATAAATTATATACTCGTAGATGTAGATATTCTCCTAATATAAGAGAACAAGTTTCATAAACTTGCAAAACAACAAACCTAATATTACAAAGCGCCTGTCCGCATACAGAAGCTAATGGAAGCTTATAAAGAATATAATAATATATAAACAATAATGCTGATTACCGTTATGTACTATGATCTTAAAATGTTGACACATTTATAAGGAGAGATAGGGAGATAATTTATGTTCCTATTTATGCAACTGCTGCTTCATAGAGCCTCTGCTGTGACAGTTTTATGTACCACTCTCCAGGTTGTAACCTTCCTCTTTCCCTTCAGACTCGACTTTCAAGTTCTTATTCAGAAACTCCTATAACAGAATACGTCATGTAATTATTAACACATTTTTTAATCACCCATCATCATGCTGAACCACTACTACAGTCTGTGTGTTGCACGCACTAAGTTCGGTCATTGTAAAATGCGTCATGTGATGTAATTCACACTTGTACACACCTTGCCTTCTTCCCATTGCGTTGCAGTATCCGTTACTTACCATTACTTATCCCAGTGACATGGATACCATGGCGTCACGTGACATGTCCATGCCAGATAATTACCTTGCATGCTTGCCACCGTTCACCTCTCTCGTCCCTCGCTTATGGTTACTGTTATGATAAGAGCCGTGTATGAGAACACCTGGATTCTGCGGAGTTCACACATAACAAGAGGAACCATGTGGAACAAGTATTGCAAACATTCGCCGTAGGCACGAGCCATTTTGCGGTTCCGAGAATGGATTATGTTACCAGATGAATACATCCAAACTAGGTCCATTTGTTTATTTCATTCATTCAGCTGAAAAGGGTTATATTGTTGGAAGGCAAATATAAATTGTAGTAAAGGTGAGGCTTTTTTTAATTTATACAGAATTTGAGGATCTCACAACAGTAGTTATGAAGAGTTTTGTCTTCTGGGGTGTAATGCTTTACAGTGAACACAGTGCCTTGTGGTATAACTGTGCCACCCTGTTCCCAGGGGATATAAATACGAAGACCTGGTCCTCCAGGTTGGGAAAATCTCGAATATGAGACAGTAAAATTTGGTCATAAGTCCCGCGGGACTCCGGCCTGAGAATGACTGCGCTGGCGAGGCCCAGCAGCTATTTTAAATGACAGAGAGAATGTTACATAAGGACTCTAACCGCAAGTGTTCAGTTGTAAAATAAAATTACTGGTCGTGAGTCTCAAGTGGCTTGTCGCCAAGAAGAAACTCTTTGGCAGTAAACCGCCAGTCGATAAGTAACTCTGACTTTGACTCCGACGTAGGTAGTAAGAATGAAATATAGTACCTACACACTGTGTATGAAATACTGTCTTTGCAAGCTCACAGTTACAGACGTGGTGACGGCGCCAAACTTTGACGTCACATGCAACAAATTCAAAACGGAGATATATCCTTAAATGAAATCTTCGCAGAAATATAACAGTAATAGAGCTGTGGGACTAGAAATGTATTAAATGGGAAGAAGGCGGGCTTTATGAGTTCTACTCTGACTTTAATATTTATCAGACAAAGATGGCCTAATCAAAACATTAGACTTCTCAATGGCACAATTGTAAAAGTGACGTAACAGATCATTGTGCCTTGAATGAGGAACGAATATGATCTAGAAAACAAAATAATATGACGTCACACCTTAACTAAAAAATGTAGCACTTTACCAAAATTCCTTCTGTATTCTACAAGGGAGCTGCTTATGTCATTAAATCTATCCTCTTTGTGATTCAATTACAAACAACAATGCAATAAATAATAATTTATTTTAATTAAATTAAATTTATTGATCTCAAACTTTGTATTGTGTTAATTATAAAGTACCGCAATTTTATTAAGGACTGATAATTCAAGTCCTTCTAGTGACATCAAAATGGTGGAGCTATATTTCAACTCCTCCATACGTCTTCATGGCACAGTGCTTAATTAATTAAGCACAGGGACAACTTTGCTTTTTACCTTAGAGAGCAAAGTCCTTCTTGAAAAGTCAACAGTCGTTCAGCTTCTCAAGAATATCACAAAAAATTTATGGAGCCTGAAAGTTCATTATTGTGTTAAAAAGAACCCCCGTCAATATTTTCCATTCTGTGCAGATGAATTCAGCCCATATTACCCCGTCCATTTTCTAGAACATACATCTTCATTTTACCCTCCTACCTAGGCCTAGTTCTTCTTAGTTGCCTCTCTTTCGTTCTGTTTTTCCCATCAAAAACCTGTATGCACTCCCATTCACTCTTACTTTGTTTCGTGCTCCAGCCATTGTATCATCTTTGACTTGACCATTCTAATTATATTTGATGAGAAGGGGTAGTTATGAAGCTCATTATGCAATTTTCTGCAACCTCCTATGATTTCAGTCCTCTTGGGTCAAAATATTCTCATCGGCATCCTGTTCTTAAACCCCATCAGTCTGTGTCCACCACTTAATTTTTTCGTTTATAAACGACAAACGACAAGTTAAAGACGAGTAAGCGAGCTCCATTGTAACCGGGGCATTGCGGATGGTGGAGATGGTCTCCAGGCTTGGAGGGTAGCTGAAAATGTATTCATTAAGGACTCTTACAGCAAGATGAAAGTAAGAGCAGGACAATAGCGCGATCTGTTTCCTGTGATATGAAATGAGGCCTGTCATTGAAGGTGAATTATGAAATTAATATAAATGCCAGTTGTAACAGCTCTAAACTTCACAGTAGTTCGAACTAGATTAAAATTTACAAGGTCCAAGTAATTATTCTGAGCATTTAAATTGTGCCACCCCCTAATATCGTATGTTTTTATTTCGATATAATTTTATGCAATGAACAATATAGGAACCCAAGGAAAAATATTTCATAAAAGAACTTAACGTCTGTGAATGATGTTACAAAAAATTATGTATAAATCAAATATAAAAATTGTCACGTATTCGGGGTTTGCGTGACTAATAATAATTCAATTCAATTTTTTATTATTTATGTGCCCAGTCAACAGCCGCAAGGCCAATTACAGACAGAGCACAGTGTAGATAAAAGTAATTACATTATAGAGAAACACATTATAAAGTCAAACACAAATTACAGGCAAACACTGGGGAAAACACAATAATGTAGAAAAGTAAACAAACAAAAAAATAATAATAATAATACTAATAATAATAATGGGTTCTGGGTTTGATGATTGGATTTATTGGCACTTCTTTACTATTACTCTAATTATGATAGCTCACAATCAATGGCTGCCTAAGACTCGCTCCATTCCTTACTGGACCACGAGTGTCTTCTCTTCTTACTGTGACGAATGACGAACGAAGAACCTCTATTCATTCTCTCGACTCTCTCTCTCTCTCTCTGCTGAGCGTTCTCACGTATATTCCCTTTCATAATTTCGGGAGAACCGAATACAGACAACCACCTCGTACATTTAGTTGCCATTCTCTCTATTGTCACGGGAACATTCTTACCGAACCGTTGTCTAGCAAATTCACTCGTTCGCTGCTATTCGTTGCAGCGGGAACGTAAATACCGAACCGTTGCTCTGCAATAGACGTCCGTTCTCTATCCACTATTCCTGCTTTTAGGCGGTGATTACTGAACCGTTGCCTAGCAATGGTCACACTCGTCACAATATGAAATATTTATCTATCAAATTGCGCAATAAAAGTGAGCCTTACATAAGACTACGAAAGGAAATAAGAATCATTTTGCGACGTAAATTTAAAACATTCAATGGGGCCACAAGCACAGGACTTGCGAAGGACAAAAATAGAATTTAACGCAAGGGGTGAGCAATTATTTTGGTTGGTAGACCATAAACTTTATGGGTCACACATCTTTAGCGATGTAAATTTTAAATGTTTGATTAATGTCTGAAATTTGTACTTAGAGGAATTTACTTATAAGGCATAATTCATATAAGTTAGAAAATGCTTAAACTCAACAGAAGAAGTAAACTCCGAAAACTATTTCGACTCTCCCACGTACAAAATTCTGCGCATCATTTGAAAGCGCAGGATTGCTGATGGGATAATCAAAAAGGGGAAGCACAATAGATCACTGTAGGTCGCGGTGCAAGGGCCGAGGAAGCCCACATTCATTTAATTGCAATAATGTACATAAAGAATAATCTGGTATATAAAGGTACAAAGCACAGATTTCGAAATACGAGTAACATTTTTTTCAATACCTCGGCTCTGGCCTAACACATAGCACTCACCCCGCTGTCGCCGCATACCAAACCCACACGATTTCAGACCGCGGTGTTTGGGCGCGGCTCGGCTCGGCTCGGCTCGGTTCATGAAGAATCTTCTCAATAAAAACAAATTTGCAATAAATCTACAGCCTGCTAATCAGGTCATTGCTATTTCTGCCGCTGGAAAATGCCATTACATTTAGGTCTAATTATACCAAAAAAATAAATCTGTCTGAAAGCTCACTGCTCACTTGGGACAAAGAGGGACATGTTTCAACAAAAGCGACCACTGTAAGTTCCTGAGAAAAAAAACACTTAGGATATCCAGTATAAATTTTTAATATTTATTTTATTTGGAAATAACGCTGACTTATTGAAGGAAAGATAGAGGGGCGGATAGAAGTGACCAGAAGACGCGGAAGAAGACGTAAGAAGATGCTGGATGACCTTGGGGACAGAAGATGATATTTTCATTTGAAGGAGAAAGCTCTAGATGGCATCAAGTGGAGGAACTGTTTTGGAAGAGACTGTGGAGCTGTCGTCTTGACAGATTACACATGAATGAATGAACGCTGACTATGACGTTAATGGAACATTTCTTTCAATGATAAAAAAAATATCCATACCGAAAACAGATGTATATTATTTTCTGGTTTTGCTTCATTTATCCGAAAAATTTAAGTTCCATTGACGAATCGAAATTCGATCTGTGGTCTTTTCGTTGGTGATGATATTCGTTTTATGTACATAGGCTTATCTGTTATTTGGGAAAAGATAAAAATGCAGAATGTAGAGTCCGTATCAGTCCACCCATTTAACTCGGACATTATTCAACTGATTTTGATAAAATTGTTGTAGATGTTATCAACGACAAGTTTTCCTCATATCTACATTCTGATCCTTAGCTACCGGTCAACTGTAACACCTGCTTCCTCTCACCGACTCTATTAAATCTAAAAATATCTTTAATAACTATGTAAGAGTTGAGGTTTTCACGGTGATTACTATGAAAAATACCGTTTTCTGGGATGTGGCGCAGTGTAGATCTTGTGTGAACCGACGTTTCGGATGAACGTATCGACTCCATCTTCAGGGTAGAAAAATCTGCGAGCCAANAAAAAAACGCGTATTTCTTGAATCTCTTCAGCGTGCACGTATAAATTGTCCACAGCCACCTGATCACACTGATTCCTCGCTCACAGATTTTTCTACCTTGAAGATGAAGGAGATATGTTCATCCGAAACGTCGGTTCACACAAGATCTACACCGCACCACATCCCAGAAGACGGCATTCTTCATCCTTAACATCTTATCACCGTACATGTCACTGATGAGTAATACAAAATACAGGCCTCAAGCGAACTGACATTTGTTTGAGTCTTTCTTCGAAATTATTTCGGCCTACAAAATGGGGAAAAGACAGGTCTTCAAACAATAAGGCCTTTATTGCTCAATGACAGCAGAAGCCTATTTATAGACCCGATCCTGGTCCTGCTGAAGTGGTGTAGATTGAAATCCTACACTTCTCTAATATGGAGACCAGTAAAGGAATTTAATGTTCTTGTTATTTCCTAGTTCAAAAGTATGACGTTTTACATCGCGGCTCTGATGGTACCCCCCCCCCCCCTCCAATAAAATTATATGTTTTATATCGCTAAAACTTTGCGTGAAATAGTTTAATTGCAGTATAAAATTTTATCGATGAACATCCCTTGCTACAGTACGTAGGTACAAGTATGTATTGTAGCCACTGCAGGGACTCGAAAATGAAATAAATATCAATTTCACTCCTAAGCCGCTTTATGTCGAGGCGTTTCTATATACCTTCTTCTTAGTTAACTTTGTTAGTAACAGACATCTTCGTCACTCTAAGTTAGCAATATATAACGGCTTTTCAGTTAAACCCTTAAAATCACATTTGGTAATATATCATCTTCTTTAAGATTAAAATCTGCAATCTGTAGGCGAAATATTTGCATCGGCTAACATCGTTTTAAAAATAAATAGCGAACATATATATTCATTTTATATATATAAAGTATTGATTGGTCTTTATAGTGCATAGGCAATGTGGTCCCTGAGATAGGAACAGTAATTGTAAATACTGTTTAGATGAACATTTTATTTCAAATGATTAAGAAACTACCATAAGATGAAGAACACAAAAGAAACGAAAAAATCAACCTAAATGTTTATGTCCGCAAGCGAACTATACCGACAGAGCGACCGCCGCTTGTCGGCGAAGTTAATACCAACTTTTGCGGATAAAGGGTGTCACGTGGTCAGCGTAACGGATCCCCACGGGGGTTAATCTCGGTTTTCTAGACCGAAGCGGCTATTTCCTTGAAATAGCTCCTCAATTATCTTTACGAGGCTGAGACGACCCCGCTCTAGACCCACTACTTCTCAGAAAATATGGTAGGGTCGGAAATCGAACCAGGACCTCTGGATCTGTAGCCAGGAACTCTGACCACTAAACCACAGAGGCGGTCTCTTACAAAACCATGAATTAAAAAAATAAACTCTGAAACACATGAAGATAATTAAAGCCTGTAAATCTCCCTTGCGGTTTAAATGACAGTTTTATACGTGCAATAAATTACCAACAACATAATATGTACAGAGACGTACACAGCAAAGAACTAATTTAGAAATCCCAAAGTATCCACTGTTATTTTCGGTGACCTTGGTTGTCATCCATATATCTTTGGTTTTCCTACTCGCTCCACGGAAATGCGGGGATCGAAGCTTAAATTTGGCCGTAAAATCCTTCTTTTATATATCCTTTCTAATTTGCAGTTCACAAATCATTCTACATTCCACCTTAGAAAATAATAAATAATAAATGCAAATAAAAGTATACTCAATCACACCACGTCGGGTTTCAGTGTTGCAACAAATTTTATTATAAGGACAAATGTTCTATCAATTTAATCTGAGACATAACCTGCTGCGTGAATACAATGAAAAGATTTTAAATAAAGACAAACTCTCTCTGATTCTGTTATAGGATAATGAAGCTGATTTATGCACAATAGGAATAAGGACGTGCTAAATCTGCTGTCATGTAGAGCGTGAGACAGGAAAACTACATCTCAGAAATAGGGCTATATTAGAACAGTGTAGATACAGAATAACGCCCTAATAAGCATTTCTAAAAAATAAACAGATTTGGATTAAACTGGTCATACAATTGTTCCTTTGTGCGACAGGAATGGCAGAGAGCTACAACATTAATATTTCATGTGAAATTCCGTAATAATGTGTTTGTATTGACTTTTAATTAATATAACCACACAATTAGCAATTCTATCCAGCCACCGACTTAAGTGTTCGTTTCTTTCTGTCCGTCCCAAAGTTCCGTCGCTCAGTCACGTCTTGATGAGACACATACAGACAGAAACACTTTTTGAACTCTATCAAATCCCTGTGCATTTTGTATATTTTAAATCAGGGGTGAACATTCATTTTTATCGCCAAGTTTTTCCACCAACTCATATAGGCTCTGAGGGTCATATATTTTTATCGTCGTAAAACTGCGAGTTTATGTCTGCGATAAAATATACGTAATCTAAAGACAATTAAGAAAATGCGATTAATATGAGTTTAAACCCATAAAGAAAAAAGAGTATTCAAAAGTTTATTTTAATCTCACGATAATTAAATATTTATAACGCAAGTATAAAGAGAAATCAAGAAAAATTAAGGACCGGATAAGGCCGGAAAGTCTTCTATTACTTACCCCTCCCCTAAATGGCCAAGTCATAGGAAGAACGGAAGCTAAATGAGAGAACTGTTCATTTTTACCAAAGACTTCCACGAGAGTTACTGATTATTACTATATAATGAGTAATTAGCAAATTTGTTACATGAAAATAACTGACTGCTAAATTTCCCATACTAGACACTGGGTAATCGGTAAATTTGTTACAGTTCAAAAATGTTTAATTTTCAGTTTTTTCCTTTTGGCGCTACAGCCCAAATTTGGGTCTTGGCTTACCTCCATAAAACTCTCCGTTTCACTTCGGTTTACAATATCTTAGACATTCGGTAGGACTTCTTGGGCTAGTGATCACCTCGTCGCAAGGCCTCTACCTGTACACAAACACAGAAAAACGTGCGCGCATGCACACACACACACACACAAACACTAAACATCCGTGCTCTGAGAGGGATTCAAACACATGATCTCGGCTTGAGAGCGAGCGAAGACAGTGCATGCCTTAGACCGCTCGGCTACCGTGACCTAGTCTAATATCAATGACAAGTATGCGGCATATTTAAACCGTTGTGTAACCCTAATTGACCAATATGTCTAATAATATACTGAGATTTGCATCTCAATCAATGTGATTCAGAACGTTCTGACCATGTACATGCAGCAGAATTAAAAAGATCATCTGGAAGACAAACAGAGAGACAAGAATCGACTGTTATTCGCAGGCTTTGACTCCAGGTATCAATGGTGTCATGAAACATATCTCTTAATAATAAGGATGTCAAGAAATTTTAAATAATAATAATAATAATATTTTCTGACGCTTTTTAGCTTCCGTTTTACAGTTTCTTAATCATATACACAGTCGGTAGGACTCCTTGGGTGAGGGATTAGCCTGCACCAAGTTCAATACCTACACAAGACAAGACCAACACAGAATAAACAGAGACAAATATCCATGCCTCGAATGGGTTTCGAACTCACGACCCCAGTGTCTGAGCGGGCGGAGACAGTTCATGCCTTAGACAAAGCGGCCACTGTGATCGGAAATTTTAAATAATGCTCGTATGGTCCCTAATTTTAAATAAGAATTATATGTTTCGGCGTTGTGTTTGAAGAACTCCATGTTTCGAAACTCTAAGCCTGAAATGTTGCTACAGGGACCTTATTCTGTGTCGTAGCATTTCACATCCAAACGCAATATGTCTTTTCCCACTTCATGTCTTCTACCTTAGAATGTGTATGATTATTTGTTGTCTGTGCTTTCGAGTAAATAGATTTTCATCTCGGAATATGGTCTACACCAGCTTTGTTTAATGGTAGAGTCATACTGTATATGTGTCTACAGGAAGATATTAAAAAAAACATGCGAACAAAGAAGTTGCGGAATTATTAACCATGGGTAGAAAATTAATAACAAAGCTAAGAAAACGCTGGAAAGATAATTTCGACAAGAGTACAAGCATTCAGTCTCCTAAGCCCTGAGGACAAGAAGAACAGTAGTACAATAAGATGCAGAAGTCCCCTTACTTTCAGTGCCTACCTCACTATTGGATACACCTCTGGTGGAATAATAGCATCTCTCACTCTAGCGCCTTCAAATGGAGTCGTTCAAAGTGAGAAAGCATTTAAACCCGAAGAGTATCAAGCATTTGTGAACTTTATTCACTCCTTAACTTATAGCTAACGCTGTGGAAGGATCGTCTTAAAATTACAAGAAGATTATAGATTATTAAGAAATTGAAAATTCAATACGGTTTATAATACAGTCAACCCTTCCCCAGGCCGGTCACGGCAGCCGAGCGGTCTAAGGCATGTACTGTCTTCGCTCGCTTGGAAACCGGGATCGTGGGTTCGAATCCCACTCAGGGCATGGATGTTTAGTTTATGTGCGTGCGTTTGAGACGAGATGAGCACCCGCCCAAGGAGTCCTACCGAATGTGTAAGATCTAGAAAAACCGAAGTGAACGGAGAAGTTCATGGAGGTAGGCCTAGGCCCAATGGGGCTGTAGTGCCAAGGGAAAAAAAAAACCCTTCCTCATGGTCCGCTGGTGGGATTCTGTCCAAGGAGAAATTCAGTCCCATCCACAACATTGTTTCAGTAATTATGGCACAAACTTTCTATTTTATTTGTAATATAATAAATATAGAATATACCATAATCGAAAAAGCGAAACTTTTCACTGAAAAATACTTTTACTGTTACTTGTACATATTTAAGTAGGTGTATTTACTGCTTTAGTACGCTGCACACAGACCTTGGTACCAGGAAGTCGGCTGGGGCTCACTCTGCATTACGTTCAGTTTATAACATTACCAATCATACCAAATTTCAAGATATCGAGTAAAGATAAATTACAATTAGTGTTAATACTTCTACATTTATTTTAGAAGTGGAATGAGGCTTGAGTCTCTTGGTACTGCGGTCTCAAATGGGCCTCTTCTTCCAGCCTCAGGTGACAGATACGCGTGGAAAACTAGCCGAATGATAATTAGCAAGGAAAACGAAAAAAAACTATTAGAAAAAATGTCTGATATAAATTTCATGTGAAGTATTCTGGAACTGAGCTGGGGCCTCAAAGATGAGGCGCAGTCGACTACCTGCAGATGCATAATATGGCCTGACATTAAACTATATGTGATTTCTTGCTGTGGATCTACCTACGTAGTGTGTGTTCAAAAACACGAATACCTGGTGTATTTAACCGATTTGAAGTACTCATCCTAAGGGCCTCTGCCAGGGTCACTCCGAAAGAATTCCATTCGATTTCGTAGCATATACAATTGCTCACACCTCACCTAGACAGAGTTGGATGCTCCAGAGGACGAATTAACAAGAAGTACTTAGCCGTCCATATGTAATTTTATTTGAAGAGCTGTCATGTCTAAGGTTCGTGGCCACAGGAACAGAAATGATGAAACTCTAGTCTTTCTGACAAATATAATTAGTAAAGGAAGTCTTCAAGAAAGGTGTCGACCACCTCACATCTGAAAGTTACTGTAACACAGCGGTAGCAGGAGAACTGTAGTAATCATGTAGTTACCATATTTATGCAGTCTTTTGAAATTCGGAATATTTGTTTCAGAATTTTGATTTCAATTGTTAGAAATTATTTGTAATACCTTAAAATTATAGCTTGCAATGTATTATTTCAGTTACCCATAAAATTTAATGTACGGTATTTAGGATTTGAGGATCTCACAACCGTAGCTTGTGGGATATAAGGCCGTTAGTCCGTTAAAAATCAATCTTTGTTTCGGACGAATATATACTTCAATCTTAAGGTTCGAAGAACTGGCCAAACAAAAATCCACGAAGAAATAAGCTTGCTTCCTGCTTCTTGCTCGTTTCTTGCTTGCTTCATTTTCGACCCTGAAAAGGAAGCAGCATATTGCCTTGAAATGTCGGTTAATTTTCAATGGACTATATGGCTTTATATCTTATAACACAGAACTCTCGTGAATGTGTTCATCTTCAGCTGGACCCACTACTCATATTTTCAAGATTAACTGAACACATAATTGTACATGGAACACACACGGATGAGGGCTGTAGAATTGTTGCTATCGACTCATCATGTTATACAAGTTGCGTCAATGAATCGGGCGATTTTAAGAATTTTATGAACATTAAACTGTTTCATTTACTTCGTTCTAACATATATGAATACAGTGTAAACATAAAAGAATTTGGTTTTCTCAATTAACTCACTGAAAACGGAAGTATCTTTCCCAAAAATAACATCCGACAAATGAACACCATTCCGCTGTAGGCACTCGCTAAGTCTCTTCCTAAAGTCGCTCATTACTCTTTGCAGCATCTCTACCGGAATTTGTTAAAATTCTTCCCGAATTTGATATTTCAACTCCTGAACTGTGTGGGGTGCTGGAGCTTTGAAAACTTGGGATTTTAGATACCTTCAGAGAAAAAATCACATGTGGAAAAATCAGGTGACCTGGTTGACCATAAGATGTCCGCATATCTGGAGATAACATGGTTAGGAAACAAGTTATTCACAGCTGCCATGGAAACTCGTGCGGTTGTGGCACGAGTTCTTGCTGGAAAAAGTTTCTTCCTTGACTAGAAGTCGAGCAAGTGTATAACATGATATTTGATAATCTGAGGGAAGAATCGCCCCTGTAAATGGTTTCTGGTTGAAATGAAAAAATTACACAAAGAGAAGGTTGATAATTTATAATTTTCAACAAAAGTGGAGCAAGTTCAGGACCATGAGGTGAGTGAGACATGTACTAAGCTGGTAGAAAATGATAAATACAATATTTTGCTGGATGGTACAGATTACCTGAGAAGAAATGTTGAAATTTATTTAAAATACGTATAATGTGAAGTTGAAGACTCAGAATAAGACAAAGTGGCTGGTTCGTGTGAACACGTAATGAGCACCTACGTTCCGCAACATGTGGGGCATTTGGGGGGGGGGGCTAGCTGAGGACTTGTGGCTTCTCAGGAAGGAACCGGCTTCATGGTGTTAGGTGTTCATTGGTGTGGAAAGTGTTTTGCTATTTTATCAAAGGTAGCCCATAAATATATGGAATTATATTTTAATCTCTTTGTTGTAACGTGTTTGTCTTTTAATAGGCCATATAATGTGAGACACAGAACCCTTCTACATATGCATCGTTATCATAACAAATTCTGTCATAAAATATTTATGGTAAATATATGTAGTTCACAGATAGGTATTAGTCAGCGTAAGCTATGATATATCAATAGTAATTCGATAGGCCCACAGTACTTATTAAATAATACCTCATAAAATCGTGTAATATATTTCTTATATTTCTGTATTCCGAGGGAAGGGAAGGCAACTATTTCCGCATTCTTAAGCTTATTTACTGAATTAATTTTATAATCTTCAGTTAGGAGGTGCATATCAATTTTTTAAAATAATTCCCTGGTGTGCCCAAGAGAAGAAATCACATTTATAACTATCAGTGGACCACGATGGCCTATCTGAAATTACGCCGATTCTGTTAAACTTGAAGCAATAGTACATAACAAAAACAATATACTTGCATTTTATTTTAAAGTGTGTATGTGTGAAGTAAAAATTTTGGAACTTCATATATTTTCTTCAGTTAAATGGGTGTACCACGAGGTACAAACACAGGTTCTATTGCACGACTTTCTTGAACTAATGGGCTTATAGTTAAATAGATTATCTATTAGACATATTCGAATGCCACACATTTTGAATCACAGGAACATAATTCTGTCGCCAGGAAGCACAGTTCTGCTTGTGAAGCCGATAACCCCTCAGCAGACCAATAAATTACCTGCTTTTTTAGCCCTGAAGATGTATATCCACGTTCAAAAATTCAACCTCTGGACTTTATCTTGAAGAAAGTGATCAGAGACACACCTCAATTCTGTAACATCAGTCTCAGTATTATCCACCATCTACACAGAAGCTTCCAATCTAACTCTGTTCCCTTCAGATTTTCACGAAAAATTTTCATATTCATTTATAGTCCACCGCATGGGCGCTACAGGTCCTGCCCAATTTTTTCCTAATGACACTTGAAGAAAGATAGGCAGGAACACATAATTCTGTTTTAAGACCAGAATTCTGTTTCTGCTTTTACTCAAATGCTACGAACATGTATTTTTTATTATTGTATTACACTACAATATCTATATTTTTTTTTAATTCGCATAGTGGGGGGGGGTGGAGTCCAGCTTAGTCCACTCGGCAGGTCGGCCACTGATTGGTCTATTGTACCTACCTCGAGTGATTATGATGATGGAGAATTTGGTGGAAAAAAATTGGCAGGGGAAACCGAAATTCTCGGAGAAAATCTACCCCAGCTCCACTTTGTACACCACAAATCCCTCTTGACCAGACACGGGCTCAAACCCAGGCCGCCGCGGTGGGAAGCCAGCGACTAACCACTTGAGTTATGGGGCGACCTTTATCTATATTTACATTGTCAAATGTAAAAGTACATGCAGCTATTTTAGTTTGCAGATAAATTATTTTGGATTTAGATTCTTAACTGTAAACAGTACAGTCTTCTGTATTATTCATTCATCAGTAATCTGTCAAGACGAGAGGTCCACAGTCTCTTCCAAAACAATTCCTCCACTTGATGCGATGTAGAGCGTTCTCCTCCAAATGAAAATATCCTCTTCTGTCCCCAAGGTCATCCAGCATCTTCTTACGTCTTCTTCCTCGTCTTCTGGTCACTTCTATCCGCCCCTCTATCTTTCGTTCATCTGTGTTATAACGCTGTATAATTCGGGAGTTTCGGAGGACTATGTCGCCTCCATTTTCAGATTGGAATAGGAAGTCAAGCAAGAAACCAGCAGATACAAGCGACAGGTATAACTTGGAGCCATCCCACATTAATCAGGAAAATCAATATTGTATTTATATGCAGGTCGGAAACTCAAATCTCATGTATCTTAAATTTTATGTGTGAGACAATGACATCAGAATGAAGGTATGATACATAGATGTGTTCTTTCCATTGTGTGAACAGAGAAAAAGCTTCTGAAATGTACTTCGTTCAACAGCTACTGATGAGGAATGTTTCAATTAGCCATGTGAACTTTCGTTTATCCCCAAGACACTTCCTTGTTTGTAATGCAGTCATTTGTTAGAAGCATATCTGCCAGCTTTTGTAGCTTTATTCTCAAGGGAAGGAGAATATAGGCCATCAATAACAACACACCAAGAAATAAACGCACTTACGTATCTTTTCAAGACAGGTCACGAATACATTTTTTTACTAACCAGTTGATAGATAATCTATCCAAACTGCTATTGTGTTCTCATCTTTGGTGGCCAATTTCATGACTTTGAAAGCTCGCTAAGAAAATTAAAGAGTGCAGCTATTATTGCCTTACAACACTGAAACCTGCAGAAATAGCTTCAAGGCCGTTTATAATAAATGAAAAGTATATATGTTCAGTTATGTTAAGTTACGTTGCAGACAGACATTAAATTCTCGCGAGTTTATATTGGCTAGGATATTTATTAACTACTTCATTCGGGTTATATAAATTTATAATCTAGAACAATAACGGATTGATTCCGAATATTTTCCGAATTCAATTCTGCAACTAAAATCAGGAATCATGTTGTGCACAAATTAAAGAGTCTACAAAGTTTTAGGAATCATATTCGATATATAGCTAAGTTAAAATTGTTCCTATGTTTAATTAAATAAGCAATATGCCAAGAAGACTTATGGAGGAGTGGAGGCATAGCTCCATCATTGTTGATCTCTGTCATAGACGGAAGTGAACGGTCAGCTTCAAGCACTGACGGGGGAAAGAGCCCCTGGCCATCAAACCCGTACCCCGTCGTTATACTGACTGAGCTATCAATCGAAACCTGAACATTCTTTGAGATGGTACTTGAGGGCATGAGCATCCAAAAAACAAAAACAAAACAAAAATTTTCCTAATATTCCTGTCATCAGCGTCTGTGGTCAGAATTTATAAATGTAAAGTAAAACGTAAAGTAAAGCGAACCCTGTAGCAGGCCGTAGAGGCCTATAGGGTTGTGAGATATTGAGGTTCTCGCATTTTCTAGACAATCTGCTCACAGATGAGGGTAAGGTTGTCAGCCTTACACCCCGGCCGCCCTTTACCCTCAAGAATATTCCTGGTACTCACTTCTGTTAGAGGCTGGGTCGACCCCAGGCCATAGTGCGGCTGTAAGGATTCGGTAAATTGAAAAAAAAATCCACCTCATCGGGATTCGTTCCCGCGATCTCCCGGCTGGTAGCATAGTGTCTCAACAACTACGCTACTGTGTGCCCCGAATACGTGTATATACACGTACATATATTATTTTCGTTTGGGCTTATTGAGACCTGTTACAGATATTATAAAACAGGACCGTTGTATTACTTGAAAGATCTTAAATTTACTTTTCCTTCTCATAAATCTGCATTACAACGTCCTGCCTTGTTTGCTTCCATTGGCGCTATTTGTCCGTCGTGACATTGCCAAGTTCTGTTATCATTTGTTAATGAGCCAACAAAGCACCTACCATCACGGATATCGAATTAATTAGTTAATAACAAACGCTTCGACTACTGTGTAGTCTTCTCCAGGTTTTCTTCTCATGTACTTCTCCAAAGATGACTCATTTTTTTTGGAATTGTCACTTTCGATTAATAGAGATACTGCCTTGTAGTTTAAAAATAAAATTAAAATATAAGTTGTTATTGGATTTAATGGCAGGTNGATTTGATGTTCATCTCAATACTATATTTGTCATTGTAAATTGTGTAGCTTTCGTTTCAATATATGAGAGTGTGCTATGTCAGTATTCTGTCATTTTTCCGAGTTTGGGATTTTCTTTCCTATTTCCATTTGGTAGTTTGCCTCTTGTTACTGTCTGCACAGGTCTCGGATCAAAACTGAACTAAATAATTCAATGACCAGAAGTGATAATGACATTGTGATTAATAAATACTCATACGATTGAACTGAGTATCTCTTCAATATTCACGAGTTTAAACCACTTACTTTTCATTCAAGTAAATAAATCTAATCACTTAGATACAAATATCAGCCCCAAGAAAACGAAACTGCAAAATTTTATATTACGATATATTCGACTTATTTTGTTTAACACTTAATCCACTTTTTTTATAGAACTTGAAGTTTCTTGCCTTATTTAGGAATATTCGCTATTACACCAACCAATGCAAGTTGAATCCAATCTCAACATTCACATTGTTCCCACACTTATTCCCGCTTATCCCTTGTGGTCGTCCAACAGACATGCCGCACGCATTTCATTTCCTAGTACGTACTTAGGTCTACCCGTCTCATTCTCCTTTACTTAATCTCCATAACAATGTTACGAAAGAAGTGCAGATTATGGAGATCGTCATTATGTCATTTTCTCCATTCTCTGATTGCTTCTTTATGTTCAAACGTTCTCCTGAGCACTTTGTTTTATCACACTCTTAATCTATGTTCTTCTCTTAGAGTGAGAGATTAAGTGTATAAAGAGATAAGAGCAAGCCGTAAGCGTGAAAGAATCTAATGGTTAAATGTCATTAACAGTTTTTTTCTCTTTTCAAGTACGGTACTTGTTGTACTGTTATCTAATTAAGCTATTATGGGAACCCTTCCTTATTAATTGAAATAGTCTTTGATTTTCGATTACCTCTGAAACATGACCAATTCCGTGCTGAGGATGACTCTGCACATAAGAAACTACCTGAAACTGAATGACTTGCATTTACAGAAGTAACTCTGAGGAAACGCTTCATTTCGTGACATATTTTCCTCTCGATTAGCTTGTGTTCTATATATCCTATTGTATATTAGACTTTTGAAGCAAAAAGCTGTTACTTTTTTTGTCAATAAAATTTTAATACTCTAAATATTTTTCTGTAGTAAATTTTATTACAAAAAATAACAAATTAACATACATCTGGAACTGCTGCAAAATGTGCCTTAACTAAGGTATTTTGTAGCACGTTATAATAACTATGACAATGGATGTTAAGAGTGTTTTAAATGACAATCTTCTCGTTTTTATCTGAAGACACCTTTTCCACACGTAAAACATAATGAGTTTGACATTAAAGTCAGTCTCGCCAATAAAACTAAAATTAAAAACGTGTCAACTCAATTCGATTTAACCTAAAATTTTAAGACGAATTTAATACGTTTCGAAGGTATTTCACAATTAGCGCTACTGAATATTTTAGAAGTTCATAAAATCGCTGTAATTTCATTACCCGTTCCTAGAAGCTACTTTCATTTTCTTCCTCGAAAGGAATGCCAGTATCATTAAGTAGGTTTTTAAACGTCAGTTTTAATACATGTTGTTAAAACAGCTTCAAATCGTTGGCGAGTGTTCTCACAGCACAGCAATGAAACAGTTTTTTTCATTCTTATACCTGTTTATGAAGAGCACCGGGTTTAGAGCCTTTCTCCAGTTTCATGAACACAAATGGAAAGTGGAATATCATTACAATCCAAGTCAACGGATTGGATCAGAAAAATTTACATGATTCTATACAATGGTCTCCATTTTACATAAGTGTCCTCTGTGGTAAAATTTGGTCAATTGCATCTCACGGTCTAGTAGTTAGTGCTTCCATTGGCCGAGTCATAGCTCAAGCCTTTAGTAGCTCACTTTCCACCGCGGCGGCCGGGTTCGATCCCGGATCTGGTCAAGTGGGATTTGTGGTGAACAAAGTGGCGCTGGGGCAGATTTTCTCCGAGTACTTCGGTTTCCCCTGCCAATCTTCATTCCACCAACTGCTTCACAATCACCCTCACCTATCATCTGGTGCTAGTACAATAGGTCAGAATTGGCCGCAGTATAAGGGACTTAGTCCCACCCCACTAGCAATAAAAAAAATAATAGTGCTTCCATTTTGTATTCGAGAAGTCTCGAAATCGAATCTGGATCTAAAAAAAAAACAAAGTTTACCGTGGAAAATAGGGGGAAAGCTTAATAAAATGGACGACGACTGTCTTTTGTGGCTTTCATCATAGTCACGTTACCATCGAGGCCATAGCTCAACATAGGATTCCATGCAGTTGCGAAGTAACTAATAAGTACGTGTTCTTGGCATTGAAGATTAAAGACAAATCCATAATCACAATTACGGAGATGAAATTCAAAAGACAGCCATCAAAAGGTAAAGTGTATGGAGAAATAATTCAAATGGAACCGCGACATTTTGGACGAATGAACGAACGACTGCATCCAAGCCGACCAACATTCTGGAGTACAAGAATCAATTGGTTTGCTATTTGACAGAGTGCGTAGGGGCAGACTCTCCAAACTGACTGAAATACAGACGTAGGAACAGGGGGCACTGACGTTAAGCAGACTAACTTGGACCTGAGACCGGAACTGATGAACATACGACGGAATGACAGGATGATGATGGTGACGATGGAGATGACCATGGCGATGATGATAATGATGATGACGTCGATGACGACGAAGACGACGACGACGACGACGACGATGATGATGATGATGACGAAGACAACGACGACAATGATGATGATGACGATGGATATGACCATGGCGATGATTATGATGATGATGACGATGGAGATGACCATGGTGATGATGATGACGTCGATGATGACGAAGACGACGACGACGATGACGATGATGACGATGAAGATGACCACAGCGATGATGATGATAATGATGCTGATGATGACGAAGACGACGACGATGGAGATGACCATGACGATGATGATTATGATGATGATGACGATGGAGATGACCATGGCGATGATGATAATGATGATGATGGAGATGACCATGGCGATGATGATGATGATGATGATGGAGATGACCATGGCGATGATGATAATGGTGATGATGACGACGGAGATGATGATGATGATGATGATGATGACGATGGATATGACAATGATGATGATGATGATGATGACAGCGACGACAATTGAGACGGCGACGCTCAGCCTTGCTTATGTGGCCTGAATGAGGCTGAGAACACAGCATAATCGAGAAATCGGTTAACACAGGGACACCATTCCACTAACAGAAACAGCAGATAAATGAAAAGTAGGGAAAAACAGTATACCCTTTCGAGACATAATATTGGAGCTCTGTGTTTAAATGAAGGGGCCTATGTTCTCACTATGCTTATGAGTAGATTTTGGGGTTTCTGCGATATTCACTGAAACTAGAGATTGCATGTGGCGTTATTGCACTATGTACCGTGAGAGTCGTGACAGAACTGCAGTAGGCCACTTGATGCACGCCCTGAAACTGAGAGAGCTGTGGGCTGAGGGAACAAATGCTGACCGTCGCAGTACTGGCATCACTTGATTATTTGTTTCTGGAAGAAAGAATTTCATCGTACGTGTTCAATAACTGTTTCATTTTGGTCAATTTATTTGCATATGAAGAATACCATAATCTGGGATGTGGCGCTGTGTAGATCTTGTGTAAACCGACGTTTCGGAGGAATATATCGCAGACTGCAGCCACCTGCTCACACGGGTTCCTAGCTCGAGAATTCTTCTACACTGAAGATTGAGGAGTTCCTCCGAAATATCGGTTCACACAAGATTTACAAGACGCCACATCCCAGAAGACGGCATTCTTCATAGTCACCTCCGTGAAAACCTCAAATCTTACTTATTTGAACATATTTCCCGACACTGGGTAATGTCTCAGTTTGGAATAATGATCTATAAACAACAAATGCACATCTAATATTCTATAGGTAAGTGAGCCGTTAGCATAAACATAATTAGTCCAAATAATTAAATATTTCACTGAAAAAAATGAGTATTTCATTTAGTTTCCCAGAATAAACTCTAATTAGGACAATTTTGATCTACAATTACAACCAACTAATGTTAGCACTGCAGATGTATTGTATTTTGTTGGATGTAGCAGCATGCTTAAACATTTTTTTCCTTGGCACTACAGTCCCAGTGGGCCTAGGCCTACATCCATAAACTTCTCTGTTCACTTCGGTTTTTCTAGATCTTACATATTCGGTAGGACTCAATGGGCGGGTGATCAGCTCGTCGCAAGGCCTCTACCTGTACACAAACACAGAAAGACGCACACACACAAACTAAACATCCATGCCCTAAGTGGGACTCGAACCCACGAGCCCGGTTTCCAAGCTAGCGAAGACAGTACATGCCTTAGACCGCTCGGCTACCGTGACAGGCGCTGCTTAAACATCACTACCCCAAATTACGTTATACCCCATTTCAATAATTTTTAACTTTTTCATTCTCTTCACTAGGTCCGGATATGCATATTTTAATTTTTCTTCATGTGCTTGAAAGAAACGCCTCTCGCTTTCACTGAGTTTGCTGGTCTACAATTTTCGGTAGTAGGGAACAAGAATACGTGAGGTATATTTAAGTAGTATCCAATTTGTAAACCTGCTAACTGACATTTTTATACCACTTGATTCCTCAATTATATGGAAATATACATTACGAAAGTATAATCATTACTAGTGAAAGACACTTTTAAATCACAAGAATGAAGGTGAGAGAAATAAAATAGTACATTTTTAAATGTCATATTCAATTTCATAATTACAAACGCACGTTGTAATAATTGTTAAAACTTTATTGGATGATATACCAAGGTACAGGTAATCGATCTACAATTGCATAAATGAATTTAGACTTTAAATGAACTAGAAATTTTTATATGGTATCCAAAATTTTGGAGCATAACTCTGTATGTGGCTGAAACATGGACACTTAGGGCAGTAGATCAGAAACATCTGGAAAGTTTAGAAATGTGGTGTTGGAGAAGGATGGAGAAGATCAGTTGAACCGATTATGTGAGAAATGAAGAAGTGTTAATTAGAGTCAGTGAGCAGAAGAATATCCTACATGAAATAAGAAAACGGAAGGCTAATTGGATTGGTCATGTTTTACGCAGAAACTGCCTTCTAAAAGAAGCTATCGAAGGAAAGATAGATGGGCGGATAGAAGTGACAAGAAGACGAGGAAGAAGACGTGAGAAGATGCTGGATGACCTTGGGGGCAGAAGAGGATACTGTTATTTGAAGGAGAAAGCTCTAGATCGCATTAAACGGAGGAATTGTTTTGGAAGAGACTGTGGACCTGTCGTCTTGACAGATTACTGATGATGATGATCCAAAAATGATCTTATACTTATGATCTTATACTACCGAGCACATTAGTTTTATTAACTCTAAAGTGTCAATTTTTAAAATATTTTTTTCCTTATAGATCGTAAGTATCACTCTATTTATATGATACTTATAGCAGTGATACTCTATCAGAACATTCACATCGCAGTACAACTTAATATTGCATTAACAACAAATAAAAGATCACAGATTTTCTGGTACTGAACGTGGTTCCCTTTTTGCTCCTGTAATTTGTGGGTTTTATACAGACACATTAATACCGGTTATAATGATATCCACAATTGGCCAATGCATATACCAAATTTTGTTTAAATCGGTCAATTATTTCAAAATGTGAGACCGACAGATACAAAACAGACATACGCAAATGCCTACACCAAATTTTGTTAAAATCGATCAAATATTTCAAAATGGTGAGACCGACAGACAGAACACACACACACAGACACACGCGCAATCACGCGTGCGTACTGCTTACTTGTCTCATAAGTCTACTCTCATTCCCTCAGAAAGAAAAACAGGCTACAGATATTCAAACCCATCATGTACGCTTCCTCAGTCTGAAGTTTCGTCCAGAACTAAGTTGTTCATGTGTGAAAATTCTTTGTGTCTGCAACCTGTATGTAACAAAATTCCTGTACTTTCCCAGGACTTCAACTTCCATGCTCTATATAACCTTCCAATATCATCATCATCATCAGTAATCTGTCAAGACGACAGGTCCACAGTCTCTTTCAAAACAATTCCTCCACTTAATGCGATCTAGAGCTTTCTCCTTCAAATGACAGTATCCTCTTCTGTCCCCAAGGTCATCCAGCATCTTCTTACGTCTTCTTCCTCGTCTTCTTGTCACTTCTATCCGCCCATCTATCTTTCCTTCGATAGCTTCTTTTAGAAGGCAGTTTCTGCGTAAAACATGACCAATCCAATTAGCCTTCCGTTTTCTTATTTCATGTAGGATATTCTTCTGCTCACTGACTCTAATTAACACTTCTTCATTTCTCACATAATCGGTCCAACTGATCTTCTCCATCCTTCTCCAACACCACATTTCGAAACTTTCCAGATGTTTCTGATCTACTGCCCTAAGTGTCCATGTTTCAGCCCCATACAGAGCTATGCTCCAAATGTAGCATTTCACTAGTTTCTTCCTCAAATTTAAGTCCAATTTGCTGGTAAAAAGATTCTTCTTCTTGCTAAATGCAGCTTTTGCCATGGCAATCCTGGATTTAATTTCACAAGTACACCTTCCATCATCTGTTAACAAGCTACCCAAATATTTAAAACATTTCACATTCTCCAGTTGTTTTTGGTCTATCTTTATTGTGACTGGGGTTGGTTGTCTCGAAATTTTCATTACTTTTGTTTTCTCCACATTCATTTCCATGCCATAGCACCTTCCAATTTCAATTAGTCTATCAATCATGCCCTGTAGCATAGCTTCTTCCTTAGCCCTTCCAATATAAATCCACATTAATTTCACTTAATTATCGCATACCGGAAACACAGTCATGCATCATCGAAAGTGAACATGAAAAGTTTAGAAAAAAAAATCTGCCTTCGTCGTCGTCTATTTTCCGAAAAATATCGGCATTCATACGGAGACGTACGGAAGAGACACCATCTCACCATCTCTGCAGTCTGAGTAAGACTCCGGACCTACAATTACATAAACTGCGTTCAGTTTACTTTAGTTTCAGCCTAACTCCTGTTTCCGTGTCATTCGCCTTTTTATTTCCCTCGTCCATAAAAAGGATTGGCCCATAAATTCTCGTTCCTAACACACGCATAAGGAGGTTGGTCCCTGCATAACGTTATTCCTGTAAATGGAATGCCTTTAAGGATACTAGCAGTGATCACGGAAAATATACATAAATACTTACTGTCAAGATAATAGGCAACCTATAGTTTGAAGATTTTTTTTAATGTTAGTGGGGTGGGACTAAGTCCTTTGTACTGCGGCCACTTCTGGGCTATTGCACCAGCCCCATATGATATGTGAGGGTGACTGTGGAGCAATTGGTGGAATGAAGATTGGCAAGGGAAATCGAAGTACTAGGAGAAAACCTGCCCCAGTGCCACTTTGTCCACCACAAATCCCACTTGACCAGACCCCGAGATCGAACCCGGGCTGCCGCGGTGGGAAGCCAGCAACTAACCGCTTGAGCTATGGCGCGACCCTTAGTCTGGCTATTAGTCGCTGACCTCTTAACGCGGAGTGTCGAGTTCATTCCCAGGTTAGTCCATATAAAACTCGCACCGGACAAAGTGATAATTTTTTCTCTGAACACTTATGCTCCACCCCATTAGTTATTATTCCAAAAATTCATTTTATAAATCTCTCATCAAGGGGCTGGTGTAGTATGCCCATTTGACGCCACAATACCAAAAGACTCAGTCTCAACTTTAGTCCTACAGTTAAAAACGGGTAGGTCACCTTAATTTCCTGAAGCAGAAGTGATTGTTTATTCAGTGGGTACCGACTGTAAGGATGGTTGTATTCTAACGGAATTTCTCGGGGCTTAGCGTGATTAAGAAAGGCAGTTGCGATATCGTACGTGACCCGTCACCGTCAGACTTCACTGTATCAACGCGCCTCTCGCTTTAATGGACTCAGTGTTATAGGGCGACCACAAAATATTTTTCAACACACGTTTCTATCACTCCTAGCGTTGTATCATATTACCTCCTGAGGTTGTACAGCATCATAGTCACGTATTACAAGTGATGTGGAAGGAAATAATACTAATTTTGAATGTGGTTTTCAAAAACAAATGGAAAAAGCACCTGTCACTGCCGGAGTATCAGCCAGGTCTTAGGGCCGCGCCATAGCTCAAGCGGTTAGTCGCTGGATTCCCACCGCGGCGGCCCAGGTTCGATCTCGTGTCTGGTCAAGTGGAAATTGTGGCGGACAAAGTGGCGCTGGGGCGTGTTTTCTCTGAATACTTCGGTTTCCCTTGCCAATCTACATTCCACCAAATTCTTCATCATCATAATCACCTGAGGCAGGCTACAATAGGCCAATCAGCGGCCGCCGTGCCAAGTGGACCCAGTTGGACTGCACCCCCACCCCAGTAAGAGAATTTAATTAATTAAGTCTTAGAAAACTTAGGCGAAGAGGGAAGTACAATTTTAAAAATTATTATAAATAGAGTGCGAAGGTGTCAACTGGATTAATCTGGCTCCGGATATGAACAAGTGGCGGGATCTTGAGGCCACAAAAATGAGTATCTGAGTTTGGTAAAATGTGGAGGAATATGTTACATAATCTTTTATGCAGCTGGCTAAGTAATTAGCATATCTGCCTCATTAATTATCAATGACGAGGCATTAAATTTATAAATATAATTGAAAATATATAAGGTTCTTGGAGCCTCGAAATGTCTTAGCAGCAGAACTCACGTGTAGGTATACCGCCTATGCAAGCAGTCGTGACATACCGCAGGCTCACATTAAAACACAGCTAAGTGAACGAACATCTTTACTCTTCTAATACAAATCCTCTCTTTTAGAACTTAGCACTGTTGGTTTCTTACCCCACACTCACATGAAATATAAGTAATTTATAATCGTAACCTCAGTTGTGACTCACATGTTATCAATTGACAACACAATGTGTCTGACGTGTTAGGTGCTTCTTTGTAAATAGTATTCTGCTATGGTAATACAAGTTAGACATTCAAAGGGATAACCACTGATAGATTTAAAAGCCATTATTGTGAGTTTGATTTGTTTGTGAAATGTTCTATTTTGTGTACTATGTATTGTAGCATATAAGTGTACGTACTTTACGTCTAAACAACTTATGTGATGGTGGTTTCCTAATTGTAGTGATGTTTGCCCTATGAAGATGGTCCACAGAGACCGAAACATGTAAGGGTGTTGAGTTTTCATGTAGTAAAAAACTTACAGGTCACATTGGACGGAGTGATTTATATTTGTATTTGCCATTATTGTGAGTTATAATGTGAGTAATTACATAAAAATCTAACTTAAATAATTCGATCACAAAGAACAGGTTTGGTGCATGATCTAGTCAATATACACGTATGTAGGATTTCACACAGAAATTCCGGATTTCCAATTTTAAGTATTTGTTGGGAACTATGATATAGGACAACAAAATACGTTATTAATTCGATTTAATTTTATTTGATCCGCCTCTTGTTTTACTACGGGAATCAAACTGTGACTTATAAATAACAATGTGTAAATATTGTTGAGTGTTGCCTATGTAACGCAACAATAATTCACGCGGGTTTCGGATTTGGCTAGTATGTTTATTGGACGCTAACTTTTACAGTCACAAGTACAATTATTCACAGTCACAATTACGGCTAAACTGAAGACTGACTGCTCACCTAAGGTCAAATGCAAACTTCAACTGTCCTCTGTAACTTCTAGAACTCATCTCTCTGGCTGGTACATTCAACCCACTTAAATAGGCCTTTTGCGGACCGATTATGGAACATGCTGCATAGTCAGGCTTTCAGGCAGCACGTCACTATATCATTATCTGGATGCAAGCTCCCTCCTTGCCGTGGCATAGAGCTACCCGATATATTCAGAGACTGCAGGAATTTCTGCGAAACCGTTCATCACATTCATGCCAATTTCTTATTCACCCTTATGCGTTCAGTGTAACTTTACTCTTTTAATGTGAGTCAGAAAATTATGTTATACAAAATCATATAATCTTACTTGCTCATGGACCTGAGCCCTTCTGGAGGAGCTGCCAATTCTGCAGCTACTCAAGGATCTCTCAGCATTTTATGGAACCCGAAGGTTCAGTACCGTCTTCACAAGAGCCCTCCGCTGGTCCCTATCCTGAGCCAGATCAACCTAATCCATAACATCCCATCCTATCACTCTAATATCCATTTTAATATTGTCCACGTACCTACACCTTGGTCTCCCTAGTGGACGCTTGCCTGCTGGCTTTCCCACCAATATCCTGTATGCATTCCCGTCTCCCCCACTCGTGCTACATGCCCTGCCCACCTCATCCTCCTTCACATGATCATTCTAATTATACTTGGAGAAGAGTACAAGTTATGAAGCTCCTCATTGTGCAGTTTTCCCCAACCTCCTGTCACTTCATCTCTCTTCGATTCAAATATTCTCCTCAACACCCTGTTCTCAAACACCCTCAGTCTGTGATCCTCCCTTAATGTCAGAGACAAAGTTTCACACTCATACAGAACCACAGGCAAAATTATAGTTTTGTATATTCTAATTTTTTAGTTTTTGGACAGCAGACGAGAAGACAAAAGGTTCTGGACTGAATGGCAGCAAGCATTACTCGAGTTCAGTCTCCTCTCAATTCCTCCTGAATCAGGTTTCGATCTGTCTGATTGTGTATCTTCCCATCAGTAAATTTATGGATATTACGATGGGGGAACATTGTACTTTTGACAGTAAGAATATTTAATGTGGCAACGTTTACAACTCTAACTCCATTATCATTACTAATTTCATGCAAATTCTCGTTCCCAATCGTTGGTTTGAAAATGTCTTCCCTCCCTACTTTGGCATTGAAATCTCCTAGCAAAATTTTCATAGGACACTTCGGGAATTTATCAAATACATATTCTAGTTCTTCATAGAACCTGTCCTTCATGTCATCAATTTTATCTTCTGTTGGGGCGTGAACATTCATAACAATGATATCACACCAGCGACCTTTTAGTATTATATATGATATCCTATCACTAACGAACTGTACCTTCTTAACTGTTGATACAATTCTCTTTTGTAAGAAAAATTCTGCGCCTAATTCATGGTCTTCATTCCCCTTTCTATAGAAACTGTATATTCGCCTGCTGGTGCGTTGCCACCTCCGTCCCATCTGACCTCCTGCACTCCCGCTAGATCTAACTTACATTTCAAGATTTCTTCTGCCACTGCCCTGAGCGAACCTGCCCTATACAACCTTCGAACATTCCACGTGCCAAATCTCGTATCCATTTTCTTTAGCTTAGGCCGTTTATCCAAGGAATCTGTCCAGGTCCGAGGCTTTGTGTTCATTTTCGTAACATATTTTTTTTTACCGTGAAGAGTTGTTAGCCCCTAGCTGGAGGACCACCCCTTGTCCGCTCTCCGCGACTGTTTATTCAATATATTCGCAGCTTCCCTCCAAACCTGAAGGGCGCCTCCACCATCGCAACCTGAGGACGCGCCTTGCCGTGGTGACAGGGACCCACCTAACATGGACGCTATTCTAGTTACAGAAATTCTCACTTTCAGTTTGCTACGTCGATCTGCATGAAGAGAAAAGAAAATGGCGAAGAGAAGGAAAAGAAGAAGTGTCATTTCATCAAAGGTTGTTTTCCGTAAATACGCATAACTGTCTAAAGTGAGTAAATCGTCTTTTATAACATTCGATCGGCTGTAGATGTTCAGACTTCATGAACATGTACAGAATCTTTTCAGGCCAGACGTATTTATCCTGTGACGTATGGAGTGCATTAGCGGAATCTGTTCCGCGAAATCTTAATATTTTAATCACCTTATGTCATATGCACTAAATAACTGTCCAGTTTCTCTATCATTGAATAAATTAATTTTGTGTTTTACGGCTCACTATACCGCTTTATTTATTTTTTTCCTTGGCACTACAGCCCCAGTGGGCCTAGGCCTACCTCCATGAATTTCGGTGGAACTCCTTGGGCGGGTGATCAGCTCGTCTCAAGACCTCTACCTGTACACAAACACAGAAAAACGCACACACACAAACTAAACATCCATGTCCTGAGTGGGATTCGAACCCTCGATCCCGGTTTCCAAGCGAGTGAAGACAGTACATGCCTTAGACCGCTCGGCTACCGAGACCGGCATACCGCTTTATGGAGTGACAATATTAGGGATTTTCCTCATGCGCTTACACACGCGCTTACCGAGAAAGCAAACGGTATGCGGGGATAGGAAAAATTCGAAATTGAGGAGTAATTTCATAAAAGAAAATTAGCAAATTGAAATTATGAAAAATGTATCTCGTGCAACAATGGAGAAGTACTCAGAATTACTGGGTTTTTGAACTTTGTCCATTATCCGGTATTTTAGAAACTACAAAACACAAATTTTCGGAAATTGGATCTGTTTTTCTCCTCAGATGAGGGAGGAAAGCACCTACTCTGCTCCAGTTACAGCTTACTAAGAGCCCTAACAGAGTATGTGTCTTCCCCTTCCTCACATGAGGACGGAAACAGGTCCAGTTTCCGAAAATTTGTGTTTTCTAGTTTATAGAATACAGGACAATGGACAAAGTCCAAAAACCCCGTAATTCTGAGTGTCAGAACCTTTTAAAGGTGAGGGGGGGGGGTCACCTACTCTGGTCCAGTGATTGAGGTTAGCTCTTTCTAAGGGACACAACTGCGTACGTGTCTCCCCCCTCACCTGATGATAGAAATAAATCCAGTTTCCGAAACGTGTTTTCCACTTTCTAGAATACCGTACAATGGACAAAGTCCAAAAACGAAGTAATTCTAATTATCAGAACCCTTTAGAATCTACTAGGATGGAGAAGTAGATATTCAGTTCTGTCCTAAAGACGGAACCCCTGCTGAACCCTTGGTCTAGGTCAGACGTGAGGACTGAAAACAGTTCGTTTTCCGGAGGCTACTTCCCGTTCCGAAAATCCAGAAACCCAGCAGTAATACGTAAAGAGGAAAGTTCATACACTATAAATTTTATACGAACAAGCCAGGTCTTGACGCTACGCCAAGAACCGCCACTGGCCGCTCATGAACCCTATAGATGCAGTATGCTTATGATTATCATTTGGAATTTGGGACTACCCTTCAATGAAATTTCGAAAAAGAAGAGGTCGTCCTGTCCTTTCCGGGCGTCGTTGTCACGACAGTGAATCGACACACCCAACTGTTTTGTCGCAATGTGTCTCAGCAGCTGAGCACCATCCGTGCGTCATTGTCACGACAGTGAATCGGCACACCCAACTGTTCTGTCGCAATGTGTCTCAGCAGCTGAGCACCATCCGTGCGTCATTGTCACGACAGTGAATCGGCACACCCAACTGTTCTGTCGCAATGTGTCTCAGCAGCTGAGCACCATCCGTGCGTCATTGTCACGACAGTGAATCGGCACACCCAACTGTTCTGTCGCAATGTGTCTCAGCAGCTGAGCACCACCCGTGCTTCATTGTCGGCACACGATCAGTGGCGGATGCGTGGAATAGCTGTGGGAAACGACTAACCGGCTATAAACGCAACTGGGTTTATCGTAATGGCGGAGTGAACCACTCAAGAATGATGTAATTATTAGAGACTGCCGGAGTACTGTCATCGTGTTTACGTGGATTTCCTCACTTCACCAGGGAATACTGCACAAGGGATACTTAAACATCATTGCTTGAGATCCATTTTTCATGTCGTGTTACTGTTTCTCATCCAACACTGTATATTTTGTAGTTCATGCAGTTAATTAAGTCAATAAGTCTTCATAAGTCAATATAACATTGTGTTTTGTATGTATGTTTCTCTGGACAAACAGAAATTATAAACAGTATTAACAAAATTATCTTCACAATGTTCAACGGTGCATTACTCGTAAGGCAGAAACTGAACGCTTAATTATTACTTAAAAGAAATTCGTGTTTCTAAGGTTTAAAATGCCAATCACAATGGCATCGTCGTCTAAGGTATGAACTGTCTTTGCCCGCTCGAACGCTGGGATCGTGGGTTCTAATCTCACTCAAAGCATGGATATCTTTGTACGTGTTTATTCTGTGTTTTTATCATTCCGTGTTTAAGTAGAGGCTTATGTGACGAGCTGATCACTCGTCCAAGGAGTCCTACCGTCTGTATAAAAAAGATTACATACTGAAGAAGAAGAAGAAGAAGAAGCCGNTATCTTCACAATGTTCAACGGTGCATTACTCGTAAGGCAGAAACTGAACGCTTAATTATTACTTAAAAGAAATTCGTGTTTCTAAGGTTTAAAATGCCAATCACAATGGCATCGTCGTCTAAGGTATGAACTGTCTTTGCCCGCTCGAACGCTGGGATCGTGGGTTCTAATCTCACTCAAAGCATGGATATCTTTGTACGTGTTTATTCTGTGTTTTTATCATTCCGTGTTTAAGTAGAGGCTTATGTGACGAGCTGATCACTCGTCCAAGGAATCCTACCGTCCGTATAAAAAAGATTACATACTGAAGAAGAAGCCAGGGCCCATCAAAGGGCTGTAGAGCCATTGATGAATGAATGAATGAATGAATGAATAAATAAAAGGGTTAATATCCTTACTTTCTTTACGATTTCAATAAGCACATTCCTCTTGAAACAATAATAAAGAAATATTTGAACTTCCTTTTCCGGTGCATAGCCAGACACCAGTCTGTCATGGAGCCCACAGCTTTAGGCATCCAGATTATGATGATGCCACAACTATGACACACTTCTGGGTAAGCGCTGTGTTACAAGAGTATGCAGTAATACCTGAATGGTGATTAACAGAGAAAAACGCAAGAAACTCGGGGAAAAACTTGCTTCTTGACATTTCCACTTCAAAGTCCCAATGAAGTCATTCAGTACTCAATCCAAACTTCCGCGTCTAACAGCCTCAGATATCCCAGTCACCCGTTGGAGAACTGATTACGTTGGATCATGCGGTAGCGCTCTTGACTTGACTTCCAAGGTACCCTCTTGGAATCTCGACTAGGACAGGGACTGTCCTGACTGGACCTTCCATGGTTCTCCTCAGTCTCCCCAGGAGAATGTTGGTATATTTCCGTTAAATAGGCTACGACTGCTTCCTTCAGTTTAAATTCCATTTAATCATTCATTAGTCATCCTAGCATTCGACGGTGGAACTGAGCGGGACGCTAAATGAACCATAAATTGCCCTCCTATCTACCACACTGCGCTGCAGTCCTGGGTGAGCCTTGATCTCCATTACAACCAGTCTCCACAACCAATGAGTTCTGTCATAGGAATGGACCCACGCATGATGACCCGAGGCTTGTTGCTAGGTTTCTGAACAAAATTCTTTTTACAGGATGAGGTTGTTAGCCTCATGCCCAACCCCCAACCTGGAGGACCAGGGTATCTCTCTTAGTCTGGATTCTACCGTTTGACCTTTCCGGCATGGGTGACCCTACTGGAAGTTAAACTACCTCCGGAATATCTCTCTAGGTCACAGAGTCACGCAAGCCCCAGCACCACAAGGTGGAGACACCTTGGAGGGGAAATGATAAATTAATCCTCTTAAAAGTAACAATGCTGAGAGACATTTAAATATAAGTATTTCACCAATATATGCGACATAAATTTTAAAAATATGATTCGCTCTGTCGAAACTCCATGCCACGAATGTGGGTAGGGACCAGGGAGTCTACTTCGAGGTGAGTGACCAGCTTCACAATTCGGCTGTGTACGTAAATTAACAACTTTTATATAATCTTCAATATTTGCTTCCGAAACAAATAATAGCAGCAACTTTCACCGTCAAATTCGTAATTCTCTGCAATCCTTCATATCTTGCCTCAAGCTGATGTTGTTCCAAGGAATAAAACTGTTTCTACTCTCAAATACTATAACGTAATTCAAGACATTGTGTTCTAAGGATAACTTAAGTATGTGAAATTGAAGCGGATATGTAGAGGGAGTTACAGTTGCTAATTGCGGAAAATGTTTGTGTAGGCACGATCCTGTTGTTCACACAGGACACCACACGTCACTTAATGTAACTGCATCCCAGAGGGTTACCATAATTCCCATAGAAACTATGCATAACGTCAATTTACCAGGAATATAGTATGTCATAGTGCAGGTCACGGTAGCCGAGCGGTCCAAGGCGTGCACTGTCTTCGCTCGCTTGGAAACCGGGATCGTGGGTTCGAATCCCACTCAAGGCATGAATGTTTAGTTTGTGTGTGCGTTTTTCTGTGTTTGTGTACAGGTAGAGGCCTTGCGACGAACTGATCACCCGCCCAAGGAGTCCTACCGAATGTCTAAGATCTAGAAAAACCGAAGTGAACGGAGAAGTTCATGGAGGTAGGCCTAGGCCCACTGGGGCTGTAGTGCCAAGAAAAAAAATGTATGTCGTAGTAGTGTCTAGTCTCTGCTTCATACACGTAGGCTTACTTACAGCAATGAAATACAATCCGTCAGGTGCAAACTATGAACTACTGATGGAATAATTTACTCAATGGTTCCGGGTTCTTCTCGAGAGACTATCACTCACTTAGTGAAGTTATGGAACCTGTGAGTTCAACACCAGTAATTACTTAAACGTTCCTCCCTCATGAAAACACACTTCACCTGTATTACAAAGACTAACACATTAATACTGCGATGTCTGTGATATGCATAAATTCTCCGCTGCGTGCTAACGCCTAAATAAACAAGTATCGCGGCAACAAATACTGACGCAACAATAGAAGAATTTTTGGTAGCGGCGCTTTCAGTGCAGTCCGTGTAGGGAATATATAGAGAACATTGTAGCCAGTACATTGTTGGGAACCGCAACCAAACAACAGGTACTGAATGCTGTAACAGGCAGACAGCGTTTGCTATGGTGATTTGCTATGTGTGTAGATTAGCGGTAGCGCTGTAATTATCAGTACTTATGAGTTATAAATTTTCAATAAATTTTGTCACCAGCCCGAATTGCATGTCTAGTCACCAACATGTGACAATGCTATATAGATAAATTATTGCTGTTTTTTTGAAAATCGTACTAAACATAAATACATTCTGCGACGAAATATGATGTTATTTAATGTTAAAGCAGGCGATATATATAGTAATCACTGTGCTTCAAAAGTTAAAGTCATTAAGTATGAATTTATAAGACTACATAAGTTCGTGCACAGAGCTTAAATGATGACAGGCTGCGATGCCACACGTAGTCATGGAAGAATTACTGAGGTCAGTAGCCACTGCATATGTTGATCAAGCAGTATACACAAGAACACAGAATACAAAGCAAAAACATGGTCAACATCAGGGAAACCCTGAGAATTAAAAAGAGAAAGACATGGATCATACTTCAAAAGGGAAAAAAGAGGAGAATGAATTTTGTTTTTGCATGGAAAATCACAGGAATATACAGGGACTGGATGGTTTCTGCTGTGACTTTCTTTATGATAATTGCTTAGTGCAGGCTTCAAACAAACATCCACTGAGCACATGTTTGTTATAATATTAAAAAGGCACTGATGTAAATCAGGAAGACATTCATTGGATTCCGACAGAACTCGTAATAGACATAACTGACAATTTCTTCCATCTATGAATAAGTTTAAATTTCATCAAACGAAGATCTATGCTCAGGTATATTTGTACTATTTTATAAAAGAAAAATATTTTATTAAATTTAATTTTTCAAAGCGGTAAAAATTGCTGTTGAGTCTTTAGGGTTATAAGATCATGCAGTCATATAGCTGGTTAACAACTTTTCGGAGAAACGTGCTACCTCCATCTTCATGGTAAAAGTCCCCATCTACACCTCATAAGGCCATAACCAAAACCAAATTTTATTTAATTTCGAGAAGTGAAACAAAATTTCTTAATTCTCAGAATCTGGCGAAGTTTCAACTCGATGCCCAGCTAAAAAGAGCCGTGAGTCATAACTGGGGCTAGAGTCTGCCGATTTCGGACTCATCCACTCTATCCGTGACGCTAGAGCAGAGCTTATTATCGTGCTCAGTTTTACTGACATTATAATGATTTTTATGTAAATAAAACGCGAATAGTCATCAAAACAACCACGCAACTGAAGAGCGCTGTCTTCTTGGACGTAACACCTTGTGGTCCGATAGACGTGGGCCAGTATCTCGACGGAATTCGATGCCTGCATCTTCAGGATCGGAATACTAAGCCAATAAAGTAACCGACGAGAAACAGGAGGCAAGCAAGCGGATCAGGTACCGAAAACATACTGAGATAAGACAGAAATGAAGTTATAAAGAACCAATGAGAAACAGATAAATGCTAGATAAACGCATCAGAGAGAATCATATGTGTAGATGAAGCAGAGTTACCCCTGTGCTTAACTAATTAAGCACTATACCATAAATCTTATGGGGAGTGGATGTATATACCTGNACCACGCAACTGAGGAGTGCTGTCTTCTTGGACGTAACGCTTTGTGGTCCGATAGACGTGGACCAGTATCTCGACGGAATGCGATGCCTGCATCTTCAGGATCGGAATACTAAGCCAATAAAGTAACCGACGAGAAACAGGAGGCAAGCAAGCGGATCAGGTACCGAAAACATACTGAGATAAGACAGAAATGAAGTTATAAAGAACCAATGAGAAACAGATAAATGCTAGATAAACGCATCAGAGAGAATCATATGTGTAGATGAAGCAGAGTTACCCCTGTGCTTAACTAATTAAGCACTATACCATAAATCTTATGGGGAGTGGATGTATATACCTGCATTTTCTTGACCTCAGCACTAGTTGGAGGTGAATGGTCAGCTTCACGTCACGGCTGTTTTACCCATGGGAAAGAGCCTTCAGTAACAATTGGATAGAGGCTGGGTGGACCCAAGTGCCAGCCGAGAGGAACAAATCTTGCAAAGAAACGACTAACTAGCGTTGACCCTGAAAAGGGTGTGTTTTAGGGAGAAAAGAGGGAGTCAAGGGAGAAGTCATATGAATGTTAGATGAAGGAGGAGGGAATGTTTTCTGTGGAAACGCTAAGGATTTGACTTCTGAGGGTACCTCAGCTTCCATACGAGGAGTTATATCATCCATGTGCTTCTATTTGTAAGTAGATTCAATTCAGAAATAAAACTTGTGTTATAAGATAAGGGGTATGAAAGTAGAATATTATCTGTATAGACGAAACTGTTAAGAAGCGATAAAACATATAGTCCTTTGATACAACGAGAATTAACTTCAAATAGATATTTGATAAATTAACGGAATAAATTCAGGAAGACAGAAGTGGACAGCAAAACACAGCTAGTGCTGACACTTGGCGGCGTCCGGAGAAACATCAATTCGGCTCAGATCTTCAGAACGTCTTTCAAAGACTTTTTATATAATCCGTACACACAAACACACACTCACATCGGTTTTCCAAGTACGTGCTTTAAAAAACGATTTCTCCGTCAAAACACGTAGATTCTCCTTGTACCCATCATCCGAATTGAAACTGGTTCATCACCATATTCTTAACTTAACTTAACTTAACTTAACTTAACTTAACTACCCTAGAAACAGAACCAAGATGCTCTCCAAACGTAATCCACCCGTCTTCAATAGACAGTACTTACTTACTTATTTACTTATGGAGCTGAGACCTTCTTAAGGAGAAGTCAAATCTGCAGCTACTCAATTTCCCAGCATTTTATGGAACCCGAAGGTTCGTTACCGTGTTCACAAGAGCCCTCCATCGGTCCCAATACTGAGCCAGATCAATCAAATCCATACCATCCCATCCTATCTCTCTAAGATCCATTTTAATATTGTCCACCCACCTGCGCCTTGGTCTTCCTAGTGGTCTCTTTCCTTCTGGCTTCCCCACCAGTATCCTATATGCATTTCTCTTCTCCTTGATTCGTGCTACACGACCCACCAATGTCATTCTCCTTGATTTGATCATTCTAATTATACTTGGAGAAGAGTACAAGTTATGAAGCTCCTTATTATGCAGTTTTCTCCAACCTCCTGTCACTTCATCTCTCTTCGGTCCAGATATTCTCCTCAACACCCTGTTCTCAAATACCCTCAGTCTACGTTCCTCCCTTAATGTCAGAGACCATGTTTCATATTCATACAGAACCACAGGCAAAATTATAGTTTTTTACATTCTAATTTTTATGTTTTTGGACAACAGACGAGAAGACAAAATGTTCTGGACTGAATGGTAGCAACTAAAGAAAAGGGACAAGAGATTCGGTACATGAAAACTTTGGAAGAAGTAGGTTAGGGCAGTTTCGCTCAGGGCAGTGGCGGAAGAAATCTTAAAATATAAGTTAGATTTAGCGGGAGTAAATTAGGTCAGATGGGACGGAGGTGGCATCGCACCAGCTGGTGAATATACATTTTCTATGAAAAGGGGAATGAGAATCATGAATTAGGTGCAGACAATAATTACCGAGATAAGTATGACAACTTTCCAAATTGCAACTGCTCTATGTATGATCTCACTAACAACTGCCGAATTTCTTGTCACTGGCGTCCTTGTATCATATATTGTATTGGCATTCTTCAGTCAGATTAGCAGCAAGCAAGAACTCAGGGAGGAGTAAATATGATACACGTTGTGCGCAATAAATTTGTGAGACGTAGAGGCTGTTGTAGCACTGCATTCCACATCACATACATATGAACATCTCCATCACAGACATCACCTACCCCTTTAGCGTGTTCAGCTATGTTACGAATAATTATAAAACTGCTTCCACAAATTGCATTAACAGTTTCGTAGCTTAATAAATCTCGATTTCTGGATTAACCCTTTTTATTAGAGAGAACTGAATGTCTTAAAACTAGAAATAATCCTAAAACTGCTCTTAACATCTATCCTGATAAACCTGGAGTTTTTCACAATTTTTTCCCCAAATATCTATTAAATTTTTAAGAAGTTTTCTGAAATTCAGATAATTGTAAACATTTGGAAGCAACAGAAATTAAATTACGCTCAGGAAAAAAATTGCGAGATCAAATTCTAGATGTGCTTGTTTCCGTTCAGCTTAGAATCTTCAATCTTCCTTCTTGTAACTAAACGAGAAACTATTAAGATATACACAAGTGAAGAGTCGTTGTTCTATGTGGATCTGAAATTTGGTTTCTCACATTAAGGAAAGGCATAGATTGGGAGCATCTGAGAACAGAATTTACAGGAGAATATTTTTAGGGAAGGAATATTGCATAATGAGGAGCTTTATAAATTTCAGAACTAATATTCATTTAATCTTATTAGGACAATAAAATGTAGGAGGATAAGACGGATGGGCCATATGGGGCACACTACAGAAGGGGTAAATGGCACCAACTTCTTGTTTGAAAACCTGATAGGAAAAGACCACTTGGAAAACCTAGGTGTAGATAATATATTAATGTCAAAATAAACATTAAATAAATAGGGTAGAAGGGAGTGAGCTATATTCACTGGCTTCTGAGAGGGATCATATGAAGACGGCCGTGAACGCGGAAATGAACATTTGGGGTCCATAAAGGAAAGAATTTCTTAATTATCTGAGCGACTTATACATTCTCAAAAAGATTCCTGCTCCATGGAGTTACTTACTTACCTACTTAATTGTTTATTTAGCAGTGTGTTTGTTATCTTTGTCGTGAGTTTAGGGCATTCAAAGTGGGAGTGTCCGCAGTAGAGACACTAGGCTTTCATTTCACCAGAGCTCAATGAAGTATTTTTAATAGCAGTAAAAAAAAGTAATGATAACTCTTTAACAGGCCGTAGAGGCCCATAGAGTTGTGAGATGTTGAGGTTCGCATATTTTCTAGACAATCGGTTCATAGATTGCGGCAAGGTTCAGCCCTACCCGCCGGCCGCCCTTTACACCCAAGAATATTCCTGGTACTCATTTCTATTAGAGGCTGAGTCGACCCCAGGGCCATAGTGCGGCTGGAAGGATTAGGTAAATTGAAACAATATCCAATAACCTCATCGGGACTTGAACCCGCGACTTTCTGGCTTGTACCATAGTGTCTCAACCAAGTACGCTACCGCGTGCCCCCTTTTAATAGCAGAGGAAAATTAACAATGACAGGGTATATTTTAGAAATTGAGGTCTCTAACAGTAATCAAAAGAAGAGCCCTTTTACAGTCGGGATTTATGACTCAGTTTCTACCCCATCTAAGCTGTAGGTATTGGTGTCACTATATTCGAAATATTATTGGACTCAGTTCTGGAAACGCCAACTTAATTGCTTCTCGTACATCAAGCTACCTCTCCCCGCCTTTAGTAATCCACGACTAAAAAGGGTTATACTCCAAGGGTTGCCTAATAAACGAATGTCACGGAATGAGGGAAGTAACAGGCTCCAGTTCAGATCCGCGAGCTAGTATTCCGGACCACTTATTTGTCGTAGCTTTGTCAGAACATCTAGGCAAATAGCGTAATCATATCGTACAAAAAAGTGACTAATATGATAAGGCACTTGCCTCGACTGTCTAAGACCAAGTTAAATGTACAGAGGGGTTCTTCCAAAAAAGCGAATACATGTCAGACTTAGACAAATGTTAGTGACTGACGCAGAACAAGGATTTAAATTTAATATGTGGAAAGTGCGATGAAATACATACATATTACGAGACAAGAGACAGCGGCAATTACAAAAGAACACTCACACGTTATTGTATATATTTTCATATATATTATAACATGTAGATCTGCTACTCTGTACCGACCTCGAAACAACATCCGCTGCTAGGCAACGGATTCTTAAAAAGCAAATATATGCAGCCGTTACCGAGTAACACCTTGGCAAACAAACATGTTCCCAGGAAATTAATTGGAGTAAAGCAAATGAACGGTGTTTTCTACGCAGTCCGTGCCGAGATATTATAACGGAGAGAGTTGTAAGGTAGGTTCAGAGCCCCATTCCGTGTGAAGGCGGATTCGAATACCTCCACCGTAGTGAGTCGTAGGAGGCGACGAAAAGGGAATCCAGTATCTGGGGGTGTAAATGGGCCAACCTAATGCGGAGACCCCGTCCAGGTCGGAGGAGTCTCGAATCTGAGACACTAAGATATGGTCATGAGTCCCGCGGGATTCGGACCCGAGAATGACTGCACCAGCAAGGACAAACAGCAATTGTAAACTACAGATCCATCCTCTGGTCAGGAAGGATGTTATATAAGGGTCATAACGGCAAGTATTTAGTTGAAAAATTACTGGTCATGGGTCTCAAGGGGCTTCATTAAAAAAAAAAACGAACTGATTGGCGCTAAACCGTCAGTCGTAAAGTAATTCTAATTCCAAATCTGAAGGTTCAGAGAGTTCTAAGGGAATCTGTGAAGATAAAACTTGGTCAGTGCAGTTCAAGAAAACACATTGTTAAGAAACTGTTACCAGGGAACGACTGGTGAAGACACATCAGACTGAAAAGTCTTAGCGTGCGCTGTAGTGATTTGTAAAATGTGGAAATTAGAGATAGCGTTATAGTAATTTGTATTTATGGGCTGTAAGTGGTAAATAAATCTAATCTTCAATGCAAACTCCGTCTACGGTCACTCATAATAGTGACCATATTGTCACATAATTTTATGGAGTGTGACTACAGATGGGGCTTCGATTGGTGACCGGGTTTTTTGGACTCTTTGATTCAGCTCGAATTTACATTTCACACTTCACTCTTACACATGCACATTTGTGCCCACACTCACGTCTTCACTGGCGTTGCTTGGTAGCGGCTTCCATCTGAGGACATTCCTCTTCCTCTGGGTTCCCTAATTGTCCCCGGCCTAAGTTACCAGCTTTTAAAAGCAACAGTTCACAAAGACGGAACTGCATAAGTCCTCTAACTCACTAACCCACCAACCAACTCACTAAGCTCTAACTCCACTCCACTGACTAACTCCATTCCAAGACAAAATCAAAGTTATTTTACAACTGACGGTCAGCCGGCCAGTCTGTCTTGGTTTCAAGTACCCATCTGGAGCCCAAGATCAAATTCTTATTATTGTCGGACTCCACTGACTTCTCCTGCTTATTACTGCTCGACACGGACCACACAGAAAACACCGTTCCTATGTGTCTATGCCATTGTTGTTTTCGTGTCTTTTGAGTTTCCCACGTGATCGTCACTCAGCCATTGCCTAACAACGGCCGTTGTTTGCAGAGCATTTACTTAAACAGCTGTTGTGTAGTTGCTTATTTCGCGGACGTTATCTAGCAACGAGTCTACATGCCACAATATTTATTTAATATGTATTTAACCAACTAATTCCACGGAGATGAGACTTTCTTGAGAAACCGCCAGTCGCTCAGCCACTCAAGATATTACCAACATTTTATGGAACCCTAAAATTTATTACAGTGTTCACGAGAGCCCTTCATTCGTCCCAATTCTGCACCAGATGAATCCAGTCCAAACCACTCCAACCTATCTCTAAGATCCGTTTTAATATTATCAACCCACCTACAACTAGGACTTCCTAGTGATTCTCTCCTCAAATTTCCACCAAAATTGTAAATGCATTCCACTTAGCCCATTCGTGCTACATTCCCAACTCATCTTATCCTCGTTGACCTGATTATTTTAATTATATGTGGATTTATCGCAACAAATTTATGAATTTCTCCTGCCTTTTCTTCTCTCGACAAACAAACTCTTCGGTTGGCTGAATGTCACCAATGAACAACGAAACAAAGAAGGCACTTATCAGGGTGCGGAGACAGTCACAGTTGCTCACTGTGAGGTCCTTTCACCAAGCAAATGTAAATTAGGCTATACTAGAAACACGTGTAAACATACCGTGCTCTTACTTTTGGCACTTAACTCTTCGTTTGTCTGAGACAGCTACTCTATAAATTCAGCATGAATACATACGCCTCAGGAACCCAATGCAGGATTTACTTATTAAACATAAAATTTACCGTTATCCAGCCTCAAGTTGCAACAAAGTAATACACCATGGTCATTAATGAGAGCTGTTAAATTCTTCAGGAATGAAAGGAACTTCTGCATCTATACTGGGTTGCAGGGCAGAGAATATTTTGCTACTTTGATGCATTCCACCTTCCACATAACAACAGCATTTTTACGCGGAAACCGGGTAATGTTGATGTAAATGATTCCTTAATATTCCGCTCTCTTTCCTTCTTAATAAGAGCATGTGTTCATCTACCACTTATGATGACATCGCGGAAGGTGAATGACTGTGGGCCGGACTGCTAGCCCGGGCCGAATAGCGGAGAACCACTTCAGGTACCCGGCAGGCGGCGCAGCTAAACACATGCAAGTTCAGACCGCGTCTCGCTCCAGGCAGCATATTGCAAGAAACTACTCACTTGCGTACTTTCGGTGCACTATCGTGAGAGACAATTGTGCACGGCAGTGTGTTTTCTTTTCAAAACCAAGAACATTTTGTAAGGGACACGTTTCTTCTGTCTTCCTTTCTTATAATTATGGTTTGAAATGTTAATTCCATTGATCTTGACTGACAAACTAACTACATGTAATTACAAATTTCTTGAAATATTTTTTTTTCATTGGCACTACAGCCCCAGTGGGCCTAGGCCTACCTCCATGAACTTCTCCGTTAACTTCGGTTTTTCTAGAGTTTACACGTTCGGTAGGACTCCTTGGGTGGGTGATCAGCTGTACACAAACACAGAAAAACGCACACACACAAACTAAACATCCATGCCCTGAGTGGGATTCGAACCCACGATCCCGGTTTCCAAGCGAGCGAAGACAGTACATGCCTTAGACCGCTCGGCTACCGTGACCGGCCTTGAAATATTTATTTCCTCAAATTATCAAGAAACTCCCAGCATTCATGGAATTTGAAAATCCATTAACGTTTTTAAAAAAGACCGTCTTTCATTAACGTTATATAATCTGATACTGACGTCATAAAACAAGAAGTTCTGTTAACAACTTATCGTTTACTTTCCTTGATACGTCACTGCCCGCACAGAAAACGATGCGTCTATCAATTTTTCTGTTGTTGCTTGTTTATTCGTTGAAGCGGTAATGTTTTTTTTTTTGCCGAGCCGTTACTTAGCAATTAGCGGGTACACATATATACACACAGAATGATGGAAGGAATTTATGGAATGCGCCGTTGATATGGGCTCAGATGCCATGATATACATACAAAGGTTCATAAAACTACTTCAGCCATTCGAGAGTTGGTAAGGGGGATACAGAGGTACAAAGACATCATTGAGATCGCATAAGCCTAATTTTATTTTTTCGAAATAGGCAAAGTACGCTAACAAACAATCAGAAGCCACAATTGGACGCTATCATAAACCAGCTGACTCTGATTCAGTTACTATTCTTCCATCCATGCCGACGTCTCGTAAGTGGTCTGTCTTGATGTATTGGGCTACAACCTCCTACTCCTGCAGTGCATGCTAGCGCCCATGTCCCGTACCAGGAGCAGCCAAACCGCTCTATTAAGATGTTTCTAATATCGCCCCTTCGATGATCAGCGGAAGACATTTTCAGACGACATCTCTTCTTGAGATCTGAAGTTCTCATGATAGTCAACATGAAGAGTAATGCCAACTGGGATATAACGGAGCATATTTCCGCAATAGTTTTGGGGGGAAAGTACTGCCTCCTTCTTCAGAACTGAAGATTAAGCCAAACAAGAAAGTAGCATGCAACGTTACCGTCCGGCTATTTGGCCAGTAAAACTGTGGGCATGCGGCCCATTATTCTGTGTTCTATGTTTCCTGCTTTGTAATCGGTTTCAACTTCAAATTTAGTGTGGTTAAGCTCTATTTTTGTATCCTATTTCTATGCTCTTAAACTCTCATGGATATATATTTGTTGCTTTATTGTCGTTGTGTAGTTTCACTTTCATTTTCGATAAATTAAAAAGAAACGGCCACTGGGGACAACATTTGGAACAATTTTTAACATTGTTAAAAGTTATATTTTCTGAAAAAAAACCCCTATTTTATGAATGAGATTAATAGTTTAAGAATTCTGAATTATGGACATTTGCACAGTTGATAACTCTGATTATTTTCTTTTCATTTTTTTTTCTTCATGCTGTAAGCGCAAAACAAAAGGAGGACGCTTTCTGACTCTATATTCAATTGTCATTCTCGCTTTTATACTCTGTAAGTCTACGTAAACCAACTTGTAATACTTTCATTTCTTCTTTGTTTGTTACTGTAAATTCTGCATTCTTCATTCATTCAGATCCTATTTCATAGTAAGAAAGGAAAATAATGCACCTTCGGCGCTGTGCCACATAATGACACGATGCGAGAGCCCAGTCAATAAACTTCATCGTGATCGGAACCATGAGAAGGACTGTAATTATGAAATTTAGATTGTAATAACAATAGAGTAGCGCAGGGCACCACGCACTCACGTGTGCTTTATAAATCTTCTATAATGACGCAGTCTCTCAAAGCGCTAATCTCTGTTCCGTTTACATGTCTATATTAGTTTGTATTTATGTTGGAAATAAAATTTAATTTCTGCTACTTGGAAATAGTCGACAATACGTTATAAAGAGGAGGCAGGTTTTCACACTCCTTCAGTTTAACGCGGCTGGAGGTGCGACAAACTACATCTCATTGTACTCGAAAGTAGCTGCCAAGAACCCGAGGCGAAGAAGTTAGAGTGTTTCCAAAACCGCGCCCCGCAGATTAATGCAAGAGAGCCAGCTAAATAAATTCGGTGTTATGTATATTTCCACGAACAAACCAGGTCATGGATATATCTTCTTCCTGAGAAGTAGATAGTAGTCCTAGCACTCAATAAATTCTGTTGTTTTACAGATCCAAAAGATATGTAATGTTTCTTCTTTATGTGAAAAATAATTTATTACTTATATAATGGAATAAAATATTCATGAAGGAAGAATATAGAATTTATAACAATAACAAAAAAAAATAAGGGAAATACAATTTCATTTACAAAACCTTACGAAGTACAGAAACGAAAATGGCTCGCTATACCTCATCCCTGGTCCGTCTTCTGATCCAGATACTATTGTTCCAGAATCAATTTCTTTGTTATCCTCCCATCTACATCTAGGACTTCCTTTTCTTTCGGGATTTCCGGCCAAAAATTTGTATTTACTTTTCACGCATCATTGTTGCATGCTGTATGAGTACATGCCTCATTATCGTTTGATCCTTTTAATATTATCTGGTGAAGATTATATTTTGACGGAACATCGTAACCTATAAAATACCACAGCTATAAAAATATTATATTGTTACTTAAGAAATTTATACACGCAGAAGAAGAAGAGGAAGAATAAGCAAACAAACCATTTGTCAAAAACGGTTCAATTTTTGCTAGAAAATGCGAGGTATATTATATGGAATTCTGTTTTTCAGCTTTGACAAATTATTTATCATATCTTACTTTAATCATAATTTTTATTTGCTATTATTTGTGACGCCACTTCGACTTTCATATGTTACTTGAAGTATTTCATTTTTATCACACAAGTAAACGTATTTAGACGTTACGCGTATGCCTTACAGACTACTTTCCCAGAAACTTTGCAAAATGGCAGTACTTTTCTTTGCAATAATGTTCCCACGCCTAATCTACGAGACCTCAATGCCATTACGTATTCCCTGCTGATATTGACATTATTTGCTTAATTAAAATTACTAGCCCCAAATCAAATAAAAACGATTTAAATAACGGACCGCGACATCTATATTGTGTCAACTAAAGAACTAAATTTAGATCATATTTTTAATATTAGACAATAAATTTTGATGAACTGAATAATTAGTCTCTATTCCAAAACACAACGAAATGACATTATGCATTTTTTATGATTTCATATAAGCGAATTTAATTTAAAAACATCTGTGTCATTCCTCATTTTTTAATTTTATCTCAGCCAAATACTACTAAAGATGAAGACAGACCTGACTCTTCATTTAGTCATCATATCATGAAGACTCGTGGAGAACACTGGATAAAATTCCACACATTCTTATTATCATGTAATTACAGAATCCCGCGGGAATGTCTTTTTTTTTTCTTCCTCTTCGCTCCCACTTTGGAGTATAGGGCTGATTTCTCAGTTTCATTGATCATTTATAGAGACGGTAGGACTCCTTAGAAGGGTGATCAGCTCGTCGCAAGGACTCTACCTAAACACAGTACAACACAAACACTGAAAAAACGCATACACACATCAAACATCAATGCCTTGTGTGGGATTCGAACCTATGATCCCGGCTTCCGAGCGAGCGAAGACAGTTCATGTTCTAGACCGCTAGGTTACCGTGACCGGCGAATGTTTACTAACATTTCTACACGTAATTCGCATTCAGGAAGTCTATCTCTCGTGATAGAGTTTTCTGAGACTCCGATATCTCTCGATACTCAGTGAGGTAAGTGTAAGGTGAGTAAATCTTACAATTCAAAGCAAACTGTAGCCTATAATCTGCTACACCCTTAAAAGGTGCCTGCATCAAATGATAAGCTACCCCATACTGGTCAATCATTTCGTAACTACTTCGCTTAACATTGGAAATAATTTCATAATTTAAATACAGTGTATTTAATTTAATTCTTCTCAATAATTCACAATGAAAAGATTTGCTCATTGTAACCTAAGCAAGAATCACAGTGAAGCAGATGGCATGGTCTGCTCGCTCCCTGCCTCATACCGGTTCCTTGCTTGGCTTATTCTCTTGCTATGAAAGTAAAGGGGTTGTGTCCCTCCGAAACCTCTATTACTTTCATGAGACTACTCAGAAAATTAACTCTTCATTGTCAGCGCTGTGAGAACCTCAGCAGAAAACTCTTCAGTTTTTAGCGTGACAGGCTCACTGAAACTTTTCACTAACACAATTTAGATTTTAATTTCATTAGAAATTTAATTTAGTAACTGCTGGCTCTATATTTTCTTTTAAGTTAACTTTTTCTGACACTAAGTTTCCGCTTCTGCGTCCCACGTCAACAAACAAACGTACAAGCACAATCACATGAGAGTTCTGCAATTCACGATTTTAATCAGACCAGTGTTCCATTACATCGCACATTGATGACGAGACTGGTCAGGGATTTTCTCAAGTTGACTTAGACAAACGTCACATCTGTCGTATGCTCTCTTTCCTGCAACAACAGCGCTAATGTTGCTGATTAATACTCAACAGAACACACAGCCTAAGGGACATGGGAGGGAATGTTATTTAGGTTGGTTGTATAGTGGTACAGTTTCTCAAATAAACTTGTAAATCAACATAGACCAGCAGTGTCAAACATTCGGCCCCCATAGCCACAAAGTGCGGCCCCTAAACTTTTAGAGCTAATTGATATTAAAATCAATATTAAAATGTTAATAGAAATATTTTTTGTAAAGACAATTTTCCAACAGACCAGAAGACAAGAAGTCTCACGCAGACATAAATTAACAGGCTGCAGGAAATTAAATGTTTTGCTATTTCTAACATAATTTCTTGTGTAATCTCTCTTTTTACATATTGAAAAGCTGTTTGATACTTGTCAAAAATGGCATTCTCTTGCTTTTTAAAACTGTAAAATATGTGACTTAGGTAATTATATTGAAATTATTCCTAAATAATAATTAGAATTAATTTTCCTTGTATCAAAATCTAATGTATATTTCTATTTTGAAGTGCGGCCCTTGGACTATTATTTGTAGGGTTGAGGTGGCCCTCTGTACAAGTTGAGTTTGACATGCCTGACATAGACGATTGCTTAAAGTGTGACAGACTTCTATATAATTTGGCAACAACGGAAATATAGTCCTATTCTACTTCTTATACTGCCGATCACAGGTACCGATTGTCTTCGCCTGCTCGAACACTGGGATCGTAGGTTCGAATTCCACTCGAAGCATGGATGTTTCCTTGTGTTTATTATGTGTCTGTGTAAGGCAGCGGCCCCGCGACGGACTGATCCCACGTCCAAGGAGTTCTACCCACTGTCTTAGAATTTGAAACTGATGTGAAACGAAGCGTTTCAAAGATGCCCTGTGCTCCAACTGAAAACAACAGGAATGTAAGAATAAGAAGGTTTATTATACTGAGAAAGCTCTGTCTCTAAGATCAGCCATCTTGTAACATTCATATCGCCTTTTCGATCCTCCAAATTTCCTTCCCAAAAAAATTATTTTATATATCTTCTGAAACAACTTTCATTTTGAATATCTCAACTACATGTCCAGCCAATCGTATAGCCATTAATTTAACTACCTTAAAATTTTAAGAGAAAAATGTTCCATTCCTCGACTACCCATTTCCATTTTGTTCTAAATTATGTCTTTTTCCTACACTTCCAGTGTGCGGAAGAGTTGACATTAGCACAATTAAAATGACATGAAGACAAATTTCTTCGGCAGTTTAGTAATTATAATTGACCGACAATAAAAGTTCATCTGCTGTAAGAACCAGGGTGAGTCACACTTAGTTTAGACAACCTCATGAGAGAAAAGCCCTACATATCTGAATTTCCCACCTGCATACGAATAATGGAAGTATGTTCAAAACAGAATTACATTCTAAGGACGACTTACCGGACTGTCTCATCAGCTGATAATAGTTCTCATAGTAGACGGTGTTTACATCGCTAATATGCACACGCAATTCGACATGTCTTAATTAATTTTGTTCTCCTAATCGCAATGTTTTGTTCCTTCTGAAGCTTCAATTCTTTTTCACACAGCTGATGGACTGGTAGTATCAGTGTGATTAAAATGTTACTGTAAAATACGTTCCGCCGGTCACGGTAGCCGAGCGGTCTAAGGCATGTACTTTCTTCGCTCGCTTGGAAACCGGGATCGTGGGTTCGAATCCCACTCAGGGCATGGATGTATACTTTGTGTGTGTGCGTTTTTCTGTGTTTGTATACAGATAGAGGCCTTGCGACGAGCTGATCACCCGCCCAATGAGTCCTACCGAATGTGTAAGGTCTAGAAAAAAACCAAAATGAACAGAGAAGTTCATGGAGGTAGGCCAAAGCCCACTGGGGCTATGGTGCCAAGGAAAAAAAAATACGTTCCAAAACTCATAATTGAATTTTTCATTAGATGAATGGACGGAAATTTTGTAACATGATGTAATATTTCTTGTAAACAGCAGAATGTTAGCACTAAAGTTTTATAAAGTGAGCTTTAAATTCTGCATATTATTCTTTCATAATTACAATATTAATTAAAATTTAATTTTACTGTAATTGACCATTAACACAAATTTAAGGAAAACCGTTATATATTTCGACGTCTCGGGTCATCTTCAGGTAGTGCCTTACCAGAAATTCTGCTTCTGATTTGTCATTATTTGTACTCGTATCTACCTTTCTGAAATAGAGATTCAGAGCTTTTAAGTGGGTTTACACTATTTTTATATATTAAATTTACTGGCATGTATTATAAGCATTCATAAATGATATAGTATGAGGAACGTTAATTAACACTATTTGGCAGTATATTTGTTATGAAATAAAGTAAAGTCTTTGGCAGTTTGGAGTAAAATCTAATTTTCCTGGTCTTGTAATTTAAAAGTCTTTGAGCTCTTTATTTTGAAGTGGTAGACCTAAATACATTCTTCTACAGAAGTGCTTCTAAATGTACAATCATTTTGATAAGTACTGTCGAAAGATACAAATAACAAAGTAGGTAATGAATGTATATTGTAACAATAATCCTGAATTTGTCTTTTACTCTAGAGTTGAAAAATCATATTTTTTTGTGAATTTCAAAAACTACGACAAAACGATGTTGGTAAAAAAAATGTGGACTTCAATCTTTACTATAACCTTTGTTCAAGAAATTCTCTATTCTGATAGGTAGTTCATGTTTTGTAGTAGAGCTGCACGTTGGAACTCATGGAAGTATTCATGCAAATCAGCCACTATTGTTGTCCTATTTTAACCCAATGTAAATTTTTCGACTGATTTTATGTGAAATGAAAAAAAATATCATGACAATTTGTTCAGCTTTCTAAATTTCGAACATGCAAACAAAAATGGAGAATATAAATTCATTTTTCCCTTTTCTGGTAATATACCGAAACTGAGGATAGATGTTTAAGGAGAAAATTCAAAGCCAAGACCGAAGAACTGGATGCCCTACACAATACGTCAAGTTCCTTCAATATGAGAAGACAGACAACTACATCATATAGTAAAATGAGGAAGGAATGAATATGGTAAAGGTTCAAGCGTTACATACCGTATATTAATTTCATCTGTCTTCATATGCAGGACTATAAACTCAGAAGGCAGGAAGTTTAGTTTCCTTGTTACAGATGATGAGAGATTTTGGTAATTTTCGGGCTTGTGTGGAAAATTGTTGTTGATTATGGAGAATACATGCTCGGAAATTCAGCCATATCCAAGCACTCATAAAGAGAACCAATGTTATGAAATCGTACGCCTATAGCCCTTTGATTCAAAATGAAAACTACTAGAAACTGGGTTTGTAGTACTAGCATTTTGTTAACCACTACAAACAACAGCGGAACACTTGTAATGGGGACCCGATCAATGATAATACCTCTGCACATACAAGAAGACCCATAAAGGAGGCATATATCTATGATTAGATCAGGATTCGAACCCAAAATGGCAGTGATCTAGTAGTCCGAGACTATGATCCCCTAGATCTCGATATATTCTACACAAATGTACCTTCAGTGTCATAATCATTAAAAGTCTCAACATTGCTCTAGGCGATTATTGTGAATCCCGCTACGAGTCTTGTCTAAAATGTTATCATATTCAATCGCTGTATATATTGGTCTTACAGTAACAACAGGGCGTTAAAATGAAGAGACAATACTGTAACACAGAGCCTGGTTTACTTATTATCATCATAGCGATCTTTAAATTTTGCAAAGTCAGCTTACTGTGTTCTTATCCAGATTGCAAAACACCCGTTACTGTGCCTCGTTTCAGAATGTCGAGATGGAACACAAATTTTTCATAGTTCATCTAGCTGAATAAGGAGCGCAGTGTAATAGTATACAGAACACAAAAGATTGCTCCAGATCCTGGTTTTAGACTCTTATACACGTATTTTGACCACGTAGGATGACTCAGGACAACGCAATGTGCAACATGTCCTTACCTAATGGGCACTACATTTACCGTTAAAGTGCAATCGAAGTAGAATGATGCATTCAAAACCTAACCATACATTTCTTTCGTTTTCACTCTTCTTCTGCCAGAATTGAGGGCAGACACTTCAGAAGTGCAATTCAGCATTTTCAATAATGAAATTAATGGGAACCATAAAACCCTTTGCAACTCATTCAAAGTAACAAGATTTCAAAATTCATCCTTTTTAATAGAAATCTTGTACTATTCTCAGTTCAACAAAAAGACTAATACATAAGGTATTCTTTGCCATGCATGTTGATCACTACTGTTATCCTCACAAATAATGTGACAGCTTAGTTAGATGAAGTACAAGTAAATAAATAAACTTACAAATATTTTAATTCAACATTTAACAAGAAGTTATTGGAATTACGAATGTTCAAGAGAATGGAGGTGTTTCAGAAAGTAAGGCCAAGTCTTGCCATCAAATTTATATCCGCAAATTTTCGGAATATGCCTGATTTCGTAATCCGCGCATGATCTTGTATACCTTATTTACATATGTACGAATTGTAGCTCAGACATTCAGTTATCTTAGTTTTGTCTATATCAATTTATCTCCACCGTAACATTTGGGTACCGGAGCTGAGGTCTGTCCAGCCTCCTATCCAGTGAGTACAAGGGCGAATAGTGACTCCGGCGTGGAAATATTACTCAGAACTATTTTGTGCCGTGGTTTTAGAATGCATGGAAATTTGCCTCCATTCCCAATTCAAGGACAATATTACCTTAATTTTCTTATCTTCTTTTTGGTGATTTTTGACAACTCTAACACAATTTCTGCTTTGCTTTCCGTCCATTAAATTTTCATCACGTATGTGTGGTATATGGATTTCGCTTTCAAAAGGTTTAGTAGAATTTTATTCTTACATGGTGGTTCCTGGGGAAAAATAGCATTTGCTTCATTTGCATATGATTCAATTAAATGTTTTCGAAATAGTTCATAATGTAGCTCATAGTGTCAATTGATATAGTGTTTAGTGAATAATGATTTGGTATACATGTGACAGGTAGCAGTCTTGTCTTGTCTAGCGGTACTTCCCAGCATTTTGCTTGATAGATAAGGAAAATTCGCAGTCGCAATAAACGGTCTCTGGGCTAAGATTCTTTTAACTAGCAACCTTCCGAATAGGAATCAGTGTGCTACCCACCCCTCCGTGATACTCAGGACGTCGAATTTTTAAAATGTAAAGATTTTGTACGTTAATTTCACAAGCACGTGAACCGAGTCTCATAAATTGGAGGTTGTACAGTCCAGCTCGCTTATGTGAAGCCTAGAAGGCGTGCAGTTGTCAGATCTCTTGTGGGAATGCCTGTAACGCCCGCCGCACCCGGTCACATGATGGAACAATGGTGGAGAGCAAATAAATGTACTTTGCAGGAATCCGCAAAAATAAACCGAGGAAACTGTGAAAAATCCCGCCAAAACGGAGAAATTCGAAATGCGTATCTCTCAATAACCTCAAGCGTGTAATTATACAGGATCGAATAAGTGAGAAGACGAATGTGATTGCGTGTAATTATACAGCTGTGTTCGTACACCTGAGGATGACCTCTTGAGGTCGAAACATGTAGTGTAATAATAATAAAAATATGTTGTGTGGTCGGTAAAATTGACTCTAATATTGATTAAATACACAACAGGCTGCAAGAAACAATTAAACTCAAGCAGCCATGATTCTAAAGTTGTTTAACGACGCTGTTTCAAGTAAATAACATTTTTTAACATATTCACTGCCAGGAGTCTTTAGCCCGCCTCCAAAACCCGAGGTTGGAGGAACACTTGCTACACGTAGGCGTAGATCAGCTCTTCTGTGCTGGTAATTACTAGACAGTTTCTATGTAACGTTGGGAATATCTTGAGTGGCCGAGCAACTAATGAATTCTCAGTAAAGAACTCACTCCATGTAGTCATTTAGTTAACTGCAGCTGCATAGATTGCGAAGTGTCTAATGAAATGGGAGCATGGTCATGCAAGGAAAGAGTTAGGACGGACGCTGTTGTCTGGAAACTCTGTTACTCTGCTGGAGTCCCTTGAAAATACTGAATAAACACAGGAAAACCTAATACAGTTGTCCAGTAGCGGTTTAAGTAGGGAAGCTACTAGCAGCAGCGAGTACAAATGTTACAGCTACATCAGTCAGTCAGATACGAGCCTGCCAGCAGAGGGGTGCCTATCATGCACCAATGCGCCAGCACATTGAACCTTCAGCTTTGATGGCGCCACGTACGATCTGCTAACGATTGTAGAAATCAAAACACATTTGTAAAACAGGTTAATGCTTCTGCACCTTAGGAGTTCCCGGGATTGAAATGAACAAAACAAACGACTGCTTTGTGGTTTTGAATAATTTATTTAATTGACTTTTTAGTCATTTATTGCAGATACAAGTCTACTGTCGCAGAAAGAAAGTCACCGCTGAAAAGCTGATCACGTTACAGATACACTGCTTGGAGTCAGATTTTTTTTTTACATTTTTTAATTAGACGTTTACGTAGCAATATTTTATAAATGTAGATCTTCATGAGACCAAGTATAATTAGAATGATAAAGTCGAGGAGGATGAAGTGGGCACGGCATGTAGCACTAATGTGGGCAAAGAGGATTGCGTATACGATATTAGTGGGAAAAACAGATTGAAAGAGACCGCTAGGAAGATCTATATATAGGTGGAAGATAAATATTAAAATGGGACTTAGATAAGATGGGATTGTATAAGCTGGATTGATCTGGCTCAGAATAAGAACCATTGGCGGGCGCTTGTAAACAAGGTAATGAACCATCAGGTGCCATAAAATGTTTGAAATTTCTTGAGTAGCTTCACAACTGGAGATTTTTCAAGAACTCCATGTAGTTAGTTAACGAGATTTATACGTATTTTGTGCTATACCCCTTATTTGTGTTCAACTGATAAAATGAAGTAAATTACAGGTTTTTTTCCTTGGCACTACAGCCCCAGTGGACCTAGGCCTACCTCCATGAACTTCTCCGTTCACAAATTACAGGTTACATATGACAAATATAATTCAAAAGTAAGCTCGCCGGACAACGTTCAATGTGGACCCCCAATATGAAATTTCATCAGATTTCATTAATTGGATTCTTAAGTGAACCATTCAGATAAGAAAAAAAATTACATGAAAGACGCATATAATCCTCACAGCAGTCGGAATGGCGTTTCGTTGGCACGAAAACAAGTGCACATTGCTGTAAGAGGCCAGCCTGTGGTCTGGGTGAATATCATACAGTCGTGCATCAAAACGAGGTCTGGCTGCGAGGTCTGGCAGGCAAGTATGACACTCAAAACGCTATGTTACATGTAAGGAACTTTGATGTCTGATATCTGTGGAGAAGAGGAAGAGCTCTGCCGGAGAGCGTAAATTACAGAACAGCAGTCCGTTCTTCTCATTAGATTCCAGAATGTATACAACCCTTTCTACGCTTCACACCTCAGGTCTGACTGCATATTCCATTCCGGGCTTAACATTAAAATTCGAGGTAATAAATAATTCACCCATTACTGACCCGTGATACCAGCGCGCAATGTGGCCCGAGATTGTTCTTTACGAGGACCGCCAAAAAATAAGCGGTACTTGACAAGTAAATGAATGTGGTTAACTTCGCATTTCCAATGTTGCACAGGTCAGACATGGGTATTCCATAATAATATATAAATCCTCATTCCATCTCCATATACACGTTCTTAGATGGAGCTTATGGGACTTATTCCGACGAAAGGATCATTGGCCTACGTGATAGTACTGTGACGCTTCTGTACTAAAACTTATTAGCCTAAGCATATGTCCCGGTTTGCCGATCACAGTGGCCGCGCGGACTAAGGTATGAACTGTCTTCGTTCCCTCGAACACTGGGATCGTGGGTTCAAATCCCATTCAAGGCATGGATGTCTGTGTGAGTTTATTCTGTGGCTGTGTTGTTCTGTGTGTTGGTAGGGGCCTTGCGACAGGCTAATCCCCTGTCCAAGGAGTTCTATCTCTCTGTATAAGATTAAGAACATTTAAAAGGGGTCAAGGTCAAACAAAAGACTGTAGAGCCATAGACAGATATAGATACATTTAGCTTAGGCGCTCCAGACGATTTTTGTACTTTGTCCCAGAGTCCTGGAGAGTTATTTTCTGTTTTGAACCATCTGTTTACAAATAAAGACAAAACTATTTTCCCTGCAGAGGTATTTGTTAGGAAAAAGTAGAGAGTTTAAGGTTCAGGGGCCCTACGCAGAAGGGAATTTTGAGACCTTATGTCGAGTAGCTGCTGATCACAGTGGCCACGCGGTCTAAGGCACGACTCGTCTTCACTCGCTCAAACGCTGGAATCGTGGGTTCGAATCCCAATCGAGGCATGAATGTCCGCATTCTGTGCGTTTATTCAGTGTTTGTATTGTTCTGCGTATGTAGAGGCCTTGCGACGGGCTCATCCCCCGACCAAAGAGTACTACTGACTGTGTAGTTGAAATAATTTTTGCAAATGTGAAATCGTCTTTTCATGCCACTACTGAAAAATATAACAGTACATTAATAACAAGCACGAAAATCTTTCAGAAATAACTGTCTCTCGAATGAAATAATAAATACACAAATTAATAAAAAAAATAATGCTTTCAGTGAGACATACTGATTAAATTATAACTTCATTTTTTTTTAATTTCGCATAGTGGGGGGTGGAGTTCAGTCGGGTCCACTCGGCACGGCGGCCACTGGTTGCCCTACTGTACCTGCCCCGGGTGATTATGATGATGGAGAATTTGGTGGAATGAAGATTGGCAAGGGAAACCGAAGTATTCGGAGAAAACCTACCCAATCGCCACTTTGACCAGAACCAGGTTTGAACCCGGGCCGCCGCCGTGGGAAGTCAGCGAGTAACCGCTTGAGGTATGGCGCGGCCATACTTTCATCTTATTCTACAAACACAAATTTTGCTGAACACTGAAGATGGTGGAAGAAACTTCAGCGCTTGCTCCAATGAATTATACACTTCTTTTCACAACGCCTACCTTCATAATTAAGATTTTAAATAATCTGTATGATAACATTAACAATAGTAACACAACATTGAGTTTCACGTGTTCTAGATATTCTAGACGTACAGCAACAATATATGACTTAGATTAATTCACAACTAGTAACAAATGCATTCGTTGCATTACTTGGGCATTAGAAAGTGAAATCTTTCACTTCCGAAATGAAAAACATGTTTGACAAATGTGTTCGTAAAACTAGGAGCCGGGGTAGCGTAGTCCGTATAGCGACTAGCTACTGGCTGGACGACCGAGAAGTCGTAGTTCGAGTCCCGGTAGGGTCAAGAATTTTCTCTTCTCCAAATCGTCCAGACCGGCCCTGGGGTTCACCCAACCTCCTATCCAATGGGTACCGGAAGTAAAGCAGCAGGGGAGTGAAGCGCACCTCCACCTAGTATCAAGGTTAAGAACGTGTGAATCTATACCTCCACTCCCCGATACGCTTTCATGGCGTAGTGCTTAATTTGTTGAGCACAGGGACAACTTTATCTTTACCTTTACTCGTAGAACTAAGTAGCTGAAGTTAGAAAAATGAGGTAGAGTTTTTCAAGAGGAACGGAGAGAGTAGTATTTTGTGGTTGAGAATAAGTCATGTAAACATATATTTAAACATAGAGGAAAAGTACAACTCGGGCGACATTTCAAATCTAATCACGCAGATTTGAATCAAAAGTGTTGTAAAAAATTAAAAAAAAAAAGAGGCTCCATCTTCTTTAGTTCAGGAAATAAAAGCCCACCACAACGTTTATGAACGGCTTAGCTGTGCAGAACATGGCGTCGATGAAATGAATTTCGATATACCCCACTTAATTGTCAAAGCTTTGAGGTCTTTCACTGAATACAATTTTTATTAGAATAAAATAAATATATATGGTGTTTCACAGACGCATACATGCATAAACTGCGCAAAAAAAAAGTTGGAAGTTGTCAGTTTGAACCAATTGGCAGAACAAAGGTGGATAAATGGTGATTCAAAATATATTGAAACACAATTTTCCGACATATTCAGTTAGTTACTATACACTGCCTGTTAGTGAGTTAACACAGAGTATCTCAACTGCGCAAGTGATATTTGCAACTGGAATAACAACTGATTTTGTTGTGCACGAAGAAGTTACAGATCTTTGCTTAATGCAAGGCCGAAAAGACCACTTCATTTAGGCACTAGTATGTAGTCTTCAAAAGCTTAATTTGGAGCTATCTAAGGAAGTGGGCATAGTAGTGACGCTTTCTATGATTCACTTTAAGTACGGTATGATACATCTTCACAAACTCATGCATGAGTTACGTCTCCAAGCTGAATGAATGCAATGACGTATGATTATACAACAAAGGAAAATTTCAGGGATTATGGTTGATGTCGGTGCTCTTTACTTAATTATGTTTCATACTTAGGCCACAAACTGTTCACGGTGTTCCATGACGAAATCCAAACTCAATGTGATTGCACTGCGTAATGCTTTCATCTTTGTTGGCTTAGTTAATATAACGTACTGCGATATTTTCTGTCACTGAAGGACAACTACTCACTTACACTGAAGATGAATGTTTAATATATTACAGGCGTTCTTGACAAATTCTCTGATATTTGAAGTGCCAAAATAGCAATCTTCAAAGGAAATAACCAGTTCTAAGTGAACTATACAACAGTATATCCACCGTCCGAAAGAAATTGAGGTGACACTATTTAATTCGAAACTTCTGAATAAAAACACTTGCTACCTACCGCACTTCTAGAAAACATTTTAACAGTCCAAGAAGAACAGTGGTCGGTACGGTATGTCAGACACACTGAACAGTTCCAGTAATCAATAACAGAAGCCGGGATAGCTCAGTCGATATAGTGACTGGCTACGAGCTGGACGACCGAGGGGTCGGAGTTCGAGTCCCGCTACGGTCAAGAATTTTCTCTTCTCCACGTCATCCGTACCGGCTCAGACACCGAGATCATGGGTTCAAATTCCATCGGAAATGGCCATTTGTTGCCTTTTGTCACTTTCTTGAAGAATACTGTCATCTTACATATAAAGCCGTATAGATCGTAGCAAGTCAACCGACGTTTCGGCGTAAATGTCGCCTCCATCTTGAAGGTAGAAGAATAATTCCAGCAATAAACCAGCTTGAATCAGGTAGCAAACAGAAAACATATACGAGGGGCGTTCAAGTTCTAAGGTCTCCGATTTTTTTTCNAGTGTGAGGAGTGTTTTTGATACTTAAAATGGCGACGTTTTCGTTACAAGAACAGCGAGTAATCATTCGTTTTCTCCACTTGCGTGGTGCGACACGCATTGAAATTCATCGCCAGTTGAGTGAGACGTGCGGTGATCGTGTCATGAATGTGAAAAATGTGCGTTCGTGGGCGCGACAGTTCAAAGAAGGCCGAACGTCGTGTGACAACGAACCAAAACAATCTCGGCCTCGCACCAGCCGGTCGAGCGAGTTGAGAAAGTTGTTTTGGAGGATCGCCGATTAAGTGTGGAAAACATCGCCCCCAAAGCTGGCATTTCCGTGGGATCTGTGCACAAAATCCTGCATGAAGACCTGCGAATGCGGAAAGTGTCCTCCAGGTGGGTTCCACGAATTTTGGCGGATGACCACAAGGCTGCACGCATGGCAATGTTGAAGGCATGAATGGGACTTTCTTTTCATCAACTGTGACAATGGATGAGACATGGATGCCGTTTTTCAATCCGCTATTGCATCAGCAATTTTCCAGTGGTCAAAACAGACTCCTACAGAAGCGTTCGCAGCGGCCATGGAATCATGGCGTCGACGTTGTGAAAAATGTGTACGGCTGCAGGGAGATTACGTTGAAAAGTGACAGAAGTTTCAAATTTTTTGTATGATTATTGTGTGAGACAAAAAATCGGAGACCTTAGAACTTGAACGCACAACGTACTTCCAGACGTCGGTTCACTTTCAAAGAATAATAGGGCTTTATTTCCCAGAAGATATAATACTTCATAATCACGGCTGTGAGAATCTCAAATCCTAAATTTCGAGTATTTTTCTGTAACGGTTTATATGTTCAGAGATTCCTCATTCATGATGTTTATCATTTAATTGCATATAAATCCAGAAGATATCCACTAATGCTGAGAGGCAGGAATTCGAATAAGATTGTAGCGTCATTATTTTTATAAATTCGTTCGATTAGTCCTATACAGTAGTCCCATCGAATTATTTACTTTAAATAGTAATGACCTTGAGAGCTATAGTTGTCCTCTTTTTCCGGTTACGGTCATTCCAGCTTATGTCCATTCCGCGCTATCCAATTGCGTGCTATATCCGACATTCTTTGTATCTGACCGCGATGTGCACGGAAGTGACCACACGCAAGTAACATTCGTTGCTCCTGGTGTTGATTTCTTACTTGAAGGCAACAGAAGAGATTAACATGCAAACATTAACCGGGTCAGAGCCAATATTCGGATGTAATTTAACCGGGATGTGCACGGAACCAGTAGCACAACCGACAACAACAAGAACAAACAGAACTGCAGAATGCGAGTAAATCTGGGCTAAGGTCAGGACACCGTAACACCGCGACACATCAAATGATTAGTCAAACACATATGTTACTTGAGGTGGGAGCAGCCTCGTTGCTTTACAAACTACAATTCTAGCGTCCACCAAGCGCCAATATGTACGTCATGTATATAAGTGTGCATGTTAAAACAGCGAAGTGAGTATCGTGTTAAAATTAGAGGAAATATTGATGTTTCTCAACATGTAATAACAAAACAATTAAGATATTAAAATGTACTCATATAGAACCCGTTCAATGTATGTAGCAAATAAATTTTTCCATAAAATTCCCTTCTATCAGAACCGAGAAAATTAATCTTATAAAACTTGGTTTTACGCTTCATTGTTACGTTGAGATATTTCATGACATGCACTTCACTATAAAAAATTCTTGTAGATATTGTTTAATAACGGATACTTCTTTTATTTGTATCCACGTTGGCCGGATTATACTTCTAAAAACATCCGATAAAAGTAGAACTCGCCAGAAAAAATTCAAATATAAAGTAAGTAAAAAAAAAAGTAAAGCTATCCCTGTAACAGGCCGCAGAGGTCCATAGGGTTGTGAGATGTTGAGGTTCCCACATTTTCTAGACGATCGGCTTATATATGGCGGCTAGTCTGTCAGCCCTACGCGCCGGCCGCCCTTTACTCCCAACAATTTTCCAAGAATATTCCTGGTACTCATTTCTGCTAGAGGCTAAGTCAACCCCAGGGCCATAGTGCGGCTGGAAGGATTAGGTCAACTGAAAAATCCAATGACCTCATCGCGACTCGAACCCGCGACCTTCCGGCTAGTAGCATAGCGTCTCAATCAACTACGCTACGGCGTGTCCCATTATTTCTATAAGAGGTATGTTGCTGTTACAATTCCATAGTCACCGATCTTCGCGAACGAACTGTCGGCTTCCTGTTCGGGAGGTTCGTTTTAAAATCTCAGAAATCAAACTGGTTATCTTGAGATAGTTCTCCTGTTCCCTTCCAGCTCCCAAAATATAAGCTGGTAAAGTATTTCAAGCCGGTCAAGGTAGCCGAGCCGTCTAAGGCATGTACTGTCTTAGCTCACTTGGAAACCGGGATCGTGGGTTCGAATCCCACTCAGGACATGGATGTTTAGTTTGTGTGTGCGCGTTTTTCTGTGTTTGTGTACAGGTAGAGGCCTTGCGACGAGCTGATCACCCACCCAAGGAGTCCTACCGAATGTGTAAGATCTAGAAAAACCGAAATGAACGGAGAAGTTCATGGAAGTAGGCCTAGGCCCACTGGGGCTGTAGTACCAAGTAAAAAAAAAGTATTTCAAATTAATGAATCTGCCCGGCGATGACACGGCGAAATGCACTCGTATACAAATCAATATACTTAATCAATCTAGTAACGACAGAAGATATTTCAGGTATTCCCCATACCCTAGGAAGAGTAGAAGATAGTTCGGGTCCCCCCCCCCGTATTTTAGCAAAGAGACCCTTATTGTCATGGTACCATTGTTGTCATTATTACATTGTCGATAAGATCTAATTATTATCACTACTCCATTGTTGTCACGATCAAATTGTCATGATCCCATTCATTTTATGAATTCATTGTTCTGACGATCAAAATTTCTTTCTTACAGAGTAAGTAATTGGGAAAGAAATTGGCTTGGATTTGAACCCATGCACGTTTTGAGATATCTAAAATTACGGCAAATAGGTCCTCTGCTATCATGCCAAATTTAGTCGAAAGAAGTACATCGGTAAGGAAGAGTGTAAAGAACAAACAAACAAACAAATAAATTCACTTCTTTATAAATACGAGTATATTATACACGGATAGAGCGAGAGACTGAGTTTAGGTAACGACCACTTCCTTCCATATCCCTTCCAAGCCATTATTCAACTATCACTCTATGATTCAAAGAAGTGTATTTTGAGCTACTGAAAGCGTTGTTAAATAAATCAAAAACAAACATAGTCTTCCAAGATGTCTCTTTCCTTCTGGTTTTAGGACCAAAATTTTGAATGCATTTCTATTCTATCGAATGGCTACTATATTTCCACAGTCTCATACTTCGTGCTCCGATCACCCAAATAATGCAAGGCAAAGAATAGAGAATACGAAACTCCGCATATTATGTACAGAACTATAAGGCTTATTTTTGGACTCTATCCATCGCCTGGTATATATAAGACAAAAAACCACAACATTTCGGAGACTGGACGGTGGATAGAGTCCAAAATAAGCCTTTTAGTTCTGTACAGCATTCACCATCGTCAGAACCTATCAAGTCTATCCCCATAATATGCAATTTTCTCCAGCCTCCTGTTACTTCCTCTGCCTTGACTTCAAATATCTTCAGTGTGAGTAGCAGATCAAGTCTTATATATACCTATATAAAATAACCGNGGTTCAAAGATTAGAATAAACAGAATTTTAACTTTACCGGTTATATTGGGTTTTCGGACTTTATCCATCGTCCTGGTTTTTAAGATAAGTAAGAAAAACACGACGTTTCGGAAACTGGATCTGTCTCCGTCCTCGGGTGAGGGAAAACACCTATTCTGTTGGGTCCCTTAGAAAGAGCTAGCCTCAATCACTGGATCACTGGTGTTTTCCTTCACCTGAGAACGGAGACAGATCCAGTTTCCGAAACGTCGTGTTTTTCTTACTTATCTTAAAAACCAGGACGATGGATAAAGTCCGAAAACCCAATATAACCGGTAAAGTTAAAATTCTGTTTATTCTAATCTTTGAACCAGCAGCGCCCCTTTCAATATTGACCTGCTTTGGCCTATAGCAGCTCTCCAAAATGGACACACATTCCTGCTGTCCGAAATAATGCGGTCAAAACCACACGCCTAGATACGGTATCATCTGGCTAACAATAGCGGAAGTTGGCTCTGCTCGCATTCTGGTGTCATGCTGTCCGTAGCGTGGATCGCATGACAGAAGTGTTCCCATATACTGGTTACCAGGAAATAAGTTAACATCTTAGCTACACACAGGTTGCAGGTGACTTAGCCAAGTTATGTACTGTGCAATGTCTGGAGTAAAACTGAAACACTTGATAGCTGCTTGGTTTCGCCTGGACCACTTAAATGTTTCGAATCCTCTTTTGTGTACCTGTGTTCTTACATGGCCCTGAAATACTGTTTCATTGATACTGCTACGCATAATCAGGTTCTTGAGGGCAGAACCTGCGTCTGTCTTTCAGTAATACAAGAATAGTTTTATAACCATAATTAACTGCTGGTTCATGCATAAAATAAAATTATTTAAGGATGTCGGAAAGATCATAAGAAGCTGGACAACTGACCGACTTCTAACTACATGAAAATGTATTGAGTGATTTTCACTTGTTTCGTGTCGTTATATTCAGTATCATGGGTTAAAGAACTTCTAGTATTACGTGACTGTGAAAGATTAAATTTATAAGTATTCTCCCAGAATTTTCCTGAATTATCTGATGAAAACTAAGGAAAGCCTCTAAGTCATACCAGTCACAGAGTTAAGATTCGAAATCGTAATCCCCCCCAGTACTAATCAATACTGTTTACCACTGAATCATGTTATTCGTTCCAGTACACGGAAGAGTTGGTTGTCTGGGAAAAACTCTTTTCAGTCGTGTATTTAATTGCTGAATTCATTAATGAAAATTGAGTTTGGAACTGGAGCATATCGGCACACATTAAGAGAGTTCCATTATTAAATCTAAAACTTAGAAATCAAAGCATATGATGTTCATATAGTGTTAATGTGTAGCATGCACAAGGAACAGGAAGGTAAGAGATTCCTTCTTTATTTTGTCGAATTTGTGACAATGGTGGTGGGATTAAATCATTTCGGAATTACTACTACATAATTCCTTACAAATATAATCGATACTTGACTGACGTAATGGCACAGGAAACTTCACATAATCAGTACGTAAACTTTATTAATCCTGATCTGACATAACAACAGTCAGCTCTACTAATAAACAGCAACCAAGAGCCCATAAACAACAAACTCCGTGGTTTTAATCTACAAGCGAACTATACCGACCGAACGACAGCAGCTTGTCAGCGAAGTTAATGCCAACTTTAGCGGATAGAGGTGTCGCGTGGTCAGTGCAACAAACCTAACGGCTTTAATTTCGGTTTTCTTGACCGAAGTCACTACTTTTCTATTCAAGGAGCTTCTCAATTATCCTCACGAGGCTGAGTGGACCACGTCCCAGACCCACTACTTCTCAGAACAATCTTGTAGCGCAGGGAATCGAACCCGGAACCCCTGGATCTGTAGCCAAGAACTCTGATCTCTAGACCACAGAGGCGGCAATCCAGGGCCCATGGAGATATAATATGCTACGTGATAACTGGGGCTATGCAAAGATGTTACGCAGTAGAAGACAGAGGATGAAGACGAAATTCCAGGACCCAAACACCGGAATAATTTACTGAGGAAGACGACCCCAATATAAAATCAGGCAGCTTTAGGGGTGGTAAGATGGAGACCCGTCACTGCACTAGCTCAGCGATAGACTGGACGCTCTACCCTTAGGATATTTTTGAACTCATGGTCTCTAGCCTGTTGATAAATGATTTTGTCCAAGAAGACCTAGGCTAGGAAATGGACAAACCAAGAGGCAATGGAGCGTCCGGGAATTGCGGAACATAAAATAGAGCTCAAAAAAAGAACTTAAATCTCCAAAAGTGAACATAGACATCATACCGGAAACTAAGAAAAAGCCTGGAGGGTCGTGAGCTATGAAAGAACACTGTCACGTGTTAGTGACTATACAAGGTTTTTTTTTCTGTGGCGCTACAGCCCCAATTTGGGCCTAGGCCTACCTCCATGAAACTCTCCGTTTCACTTCGGTTTACTAGATCTTAAACATTCAGTAGGATTCCTTGGGCGAGTGATCAGCTCGTCGCAAGGCCTCTACCTGTAGACAAACACAGAAAAACTCACACAAACATCCACGCCCCGAGTGGGATTCGAACCCGCGATCCCGGCTTCCGAGCGAGCGAAGACAGTGCATGCCTATAAAAGGATTTGGATTTATTAAATATATATATATAACTCGTAACTACGAGTAATTATTAGGATATTGCAAATCTGCACCTTTTACAATTAATAATAGGGAAACAAGTCGAATACTTGGAATGTAAAATTCTTTCCACTTCTATCGAAAACACGTTCATTAAAAAGCCTATGATGTGGAGGGTTAAAATTAGTTCAGACAACATTTGTATATATATATATTCCTTTTATCAAGGCTGCGCTAAAGCCGGCCGACAAACTTCCACACCAACAAGTCGCAACATATTAAGACTGCAGCTGTGTGCTTTCTGTATACGCGGAAACTAACATTATAAATACAGTTTAATTAGTTACAATATTAAAACAATATAGAAGAATGGAACATGTTCGGATTATTTTGTTTATGTGAACTTAAGCTTGTTTTAGCTTATGTTAATTATGTACTCTTTAGTGTATATTTCATGTAGTTTACGTACGTAGGTGATATGTTCTTCGAACCAAAATTCTCCCTCCGTCCCGCCTTACACTCTGCAGTTTGACGCTTGAGAAGGCTAGTGTATGGGGCACAAACACGAATAGTTACAAGCCTAACTCCCATGATGTAATAGTGGAGTGAGGTGACCACCTGAGCATACAAAGGTTGGCTGCGGCCTTGGGGCTATTGTCATGCAACGTCTTCACGTCTGTGCCAAGTCACGGTTCTGAATTGACAATGTAAGTGAGTATGTCGACCACATGTCATATACCCAAGACGGAAACTTTATTACATCCGCCTTGATGCTACATACCAGTTGATGCTTATATTACACACCTTGATTGATACATCAAACGTGATAGCTATACTCCGCTTCGGCGTTCTTATGGGGTCTCTAAACGTTCTAATCCCACAGAAATAAAAACCGGCTACAAGAATGGGAACAATTTATCTATTTATAATTTCAGGATTTTGGAACAGCTTAGCCAATGAACTGGCTCATATGGGGTGGATGGTCAGGGTTCGATGACAAGTAAGGTAAGGGAAGTGTTTTGTTATCATCATGTCAAGACTTATTCTGGGGGGCACCACAACTTACTTACTCATGGAGCTGAGCCCTTCTGGAGGAGACGCCAATTCTGCAGCTACTCAAGAATTTCTCAGCATTTTATTGAACACGAAGGTTCATCACCGTGTTCACAAGAGCCCTCCACTGGTTCCTATCCTGAGCTAGATCCATCCAATCAATACAATACCATCCTATCTCTCTAAGGTCGATTCTAATATTGTCCACCCACCTACGCCTTGGTCTTCCTTGTGGTCTCTTTCCTTCTGGCTTTCACACAATATCCTATACGCATTCCTCGTCTCCCCCATTCGTGTTACATGACCTGCCCACCTCATCCTCCTTGACTTGATCATTCTAATTATACTTTGAGAAGAGTACAAGTTATGAAGCTCCTCATTATGCAGTTTTCTCCAACCTCCTGTCACTTCATCCCTCTTCGGTCCAAATATTCTCAACACCTTGTTCTCAAACACCCTCAGTCTATGTTCCTCCCTTAATGTCAGAGACCAAGTTTCACACCCATAGAGAACCACAGGCAAAATTATAGTTTTGTATATTCTAATTTTTATGTTTTTGGACAACAGACGAGAAGACAAAAGGTTCTGGACTGGGGGTCACCACAAACTCCTAATAATAACATAATCTGAATTGCATTCTCTTCTGCATTCAACAAATAAAAATGTTACGGGAGAACAAGGGAAGGTTTTCCTCTTGCCTACGAATAGCGGGATTCGAAATTCTGAAGGCTAATATTAATAAAATTGGTCTAGAAAACCGAACTTAACGGCCGTGAGGATTCGTTGCGCTGACCAAGCGACGCCCTCTATCCGCTAAAGTTGGCACTAACTTTACCGAAAAGCAGCGGTCGCTCGGTCGGTATAGTTCGCTTGCGGCCTAAGGTCACATAGTTAGATATTAATAAAAACAAGGAGTACAAGTAGATAAATATCTGAAGCATAATTTATGTAAGACCCCACTGAATCTTTGAGAAGGTACATGCTGGTACAACTGTTCGCTTTCAGGCAACATGTCTTTCGTCTGAATTTCAACACATTCCTCGTCAGGCCTTATAATATTGTTTGACGAATTATTCACAAGTTCCGAGCTGTATGGTCAGCATCGTGTTACAACCCTCACCCATCAGAATGGCGTTCTGTGGGCCTCAGATCTAGTCTGGGTGCATCTGTGAAGTGAAAACTCCATTCCCCTGCTTGCATTTGAATCCCAGCAATTCAGTCCGCAAGTAATCACGGTGATTCATCACATTAACTGAAATGAATTTCTTCCGATACCTTTCGTGCGAAAATCCCCTAGTGACAAGTTTATTGGAATCACATTCGTTAAATTAGATTTTCACACAGGCGGATGGACACGGCCTCTCTTACAGGTGTTAATTTGTGTAAAGAAAGCATAAAAATTGCAGTATTCAGTAATTAATATTCGTTCTTAAAGCTGTGGTTCGAATTATCGGACGCCGGTAGCTGGAGAATGAACTCATGAACTGGATCAGAATGCTTAATTAAAGTTCTGCGCCTTTATGCAATGCAAATCCACTTACATTTTTCACGGAACATACAAGAGCTACAAACTAAAGGAAACGTCCGCGAATTTACGTAGTCTGAAATTATACAGAGACTTCGCAATTAACACGAGCGCGGAATTACACAACCTCATTAACTTATGTGAGGAAAATTTAAAGATTAAAACATTTACACGCAGTGTTAGTTCACCTCAGGCATCTTTCTGACGGCACTGAACAGTTGGCAGATACAGAAAATACGAAACTGCCATCATATTCACCTAGTTGGCTTCCGTATTCTTTTCAATAGCAACAGTAAAACTGTAAGAAACGAATGTTCTACTGACCGAATGCACCAACGAAGAATAAAGATTCTTATCAGATTTTGCACGTAAGGGGGTGTGAAAAGTAGTTAATTCGAGAAGGATTGACAGTTCACTGTAGCGGAAACTATATGAGCTAAAGGAAAGTTTAAGACTACTGGGAAGCAATCAAAGGTGGTCGGCTGTAGGATGTTGACATGAGCGCGTTGCGCGACCATAGACTCGTGCACATGTTGATCATATTCTGGGCTACAGAAATATCAGTACTGATTGAACTCAAACATCAACCGCTCCTGCGAATTTAATTATTCGCGATTAAGAGTTATATCTTTAACAGATATCTTTAACCTCTAACAGAAATTAATACCAGGAATTAATTACATAATTTTCCTGGGGAGTAAAGCGCGGCAGGCGCGTAAGGCTGACAATCTTACCGCCATACTTTGAGCCAGTTGTCTAGAAAATGTGGGACCCTCAACATCCCACAACCCTATGGGCCTTTACGGCCTGGTACAGGATAGTTTTACTTTACTTTTTATGTCTACGAGTGTATATAAGAAGGAATACAAACCCTTATATGTAATTTACTTTAATTCATGTATGCACTTAAAGTAACTCCATTAATATCTATCACCAGGAAAGGTAAGGTATTGCTATTCCTGTAACAGGCCGTGGAGGCCCATAAGGTTGTTAGACGTCGAGGCTCCCGCGTATTCCAGACAATCTGCTCAAAGATGGCAGTGAATCTGTCAGCCTTACGCGCCGGCCGCCCTTTACCCGCAAGAAGATTCCTGATACTCATTTATGTTAGAGGCTGAGTCGACCCCGGGACCATAGCGCGGCTAGAAGGATTAGGTCAATTGAAAAATCCAATGACCTCATTGGGAACCGAACCCGCGTCCTTCCGGCTCAATGAACCTCAATGAACTACGTTACCGCGTGCCCTATTTATCAATCACCGTTATACATACAAATTATAATAATTACTGTTTACTTTTTGGTTTAATATTCTGAATTCTATGAGCCTGATTATTCAAGTTCTGATTGCTTGTGATTATTTGCTTCAAGGTAAGTTTTGTTTGTCTGTTCCTTCTCAAAGACTATATCCATTTTAATTCCCTATAGCTAGGTGATCTGCAATATATTTAATATCCAAAGAAGTTAGGAAACGTACGCATAGCTTAATAAGTGTGGCACGTTCGCTCCTTTTTAGTTTTACTCTCTGAGGCGGGAACAAAGTTTGTCTGTTCTAAGCACGGAGCAATACTCACACGCAACCGTCGAGTCACTGAACGCTGGAAGCCGTACGCATAATTACAGATGTCCCGGTATACGGCTGATACCATCCACGTTTACTGGTCGCACTTTTGGAAATGCTGACCTAGACCGTGCAGAATTCTTTCGATCAGGGAAGCTGCCACGTTTGTGGTGAATTCCAACCGCACGTCTGGCTGGGCGAATTGCCTACGCACGGTCAAGGTCGGATCACTTGCACGGTCTGGCATACTTTCATGGCGATAGCAGGCTGATGCAACTAAACCGCATTTTTGTTAATGGTACTGTAGTTCAGCGACGTGCTACAATAACATTTCTTAATATCGGATACAGTTACATAATAAAACTGTACTCTTAACCTTTTAAAGCACTGTGGTAATTACAGGCACATGTGTGTAACATACACACTTACAACTTACATGATATTAAAAAGAACTCTGTATTTTACCATAAAGTGTATTTATATGTGTTGTATGAGTCTCACAGTAAGCAGTGTTCCCTAAATAGCTTTAATCGGTTGATATTTGTAATGGAGACGGAAGATGTGCTTATTTGCAAAAAGGGCTCTGAAACCAACCGCAAAATTATTATCATGTAGAATTTTACGTACTCGGAGCATTGACTGTGAAGAAGCCTCCTCTCCTTGGATATAACTTCTTGTGGTCCGTTTCGTTATATGCCAGAAGATATACCCACTTATGTGAGAACCTTAAAATCTTATGTAAACTGCATTTCTTTCAATGTCGTATTTTAGGCCCTTGGAGTAGAATTGTTCTGAACTCAGCAATTAACTTGTGCTACAGGCATTACGAGTTGTAATGAGATAACGACTCTGTCCTGCATTCTGGTGACGAGACACTGACATACGCTTACACACACTTGCTTGTACATATATGTTTACTCCTAGGCCAACCTCTCTACTAGCGTCCAGTAGAGCTTCTGTGCATTTCTTTGTAGTGATTATATTACCCTACAAAAACGTAACTTCATCACCGTATTCCAGAAGCTGATGTGTCCCATTCAATTTCAGTCCCTCCTGCTTTTCCTAGACCTTCCTAATGACATATTCTAAAGCAAAGTTGAAACGCAATGATGATAGAGCGTCTCCCTGTTTCAGACCCTTTTGAAATGTGCCTGCTACCTGCTTCACGCTGTTTTCTTGCTTGGCTTATTCTTCGACCCTGAAGGTGGAGGTGACATGTAGGTTGACTTTCAACGGACACGCTGTGTTATATCCCCAGGTGCTAGAACTTTTTGGAATAGAGTCAAAATTACAATCGTCTGAGAAGTGACGCCATATAGTCTGGCAGAAAGGTTCCAATGTTTCGAAGCAACATTCATCCTCTATATTCCAGGTACCTCAGACAAGAATGATTGTCATAATCTTAGCTCCGAGAATCTCAAATCCTACGGAATAAATTGTACGTCAATCTACTGGAAGCCCACACTGCTATCATCAAGTGTTGGAAACCACAAACATGCATCCAGACGCAAAGCGAATGCCCATGTGTTCACAGTTGCCTACACACTGAATATCTTTCTAATGATACAACACAGACCCGTTATGCCAACCTGTCCCAACACTGGGCTAGTTCTGATTCCAGTACCCTGCAATCAGCCGATGCCTGTTGCTCCCCTATTTCTGGAACGTTAGCATGGTCATGCCTGTGTGTATGACCGTCTATCTATGTGTAAAAATTCGAGAACCAGATAACGGGATTTCATGAAATTTGATACTGGAGAGTTCTACTTAAAATGTGTCGATATATTACAAATTTAGTTAAAACTGAAGAAAAGTAGTGGACACTGTATGATTAGTCACATGTTTCTGGACGATTCTGTATCGAGTAACTCGCTAAATAATTACCGGGGAGAAAAATATTTCAAACAAAATTTGTAGAAGAAAAGGAGACATAGCCGGTCACTGTAGTCGAGCGGTCTAAGGCATGTACTGTCTTCGCTCGCTTGGAAACCGGGATAGTGGGTTCCAATCCCACTCAGGACATGGATGTTTAGTTTGTGTGTGCGTTTTTCTGTGTTTGTGTACAGATAGAGGCCTTGCGACGAGCTGATCACCCGCCCAAGGAGTCCTACCGAATGTGTAAGATCTAGAAAAACCGAAGTGAACGGAGATGTTCATGGAGGTAGGTCTAGGCCCACTGGGGCTGTAGTGCCAAGAAAAAAAAAAGGAGACGTATTTTATGACCATACAATTTCTTCGTTAAGTCTCACGAATTGAAAATCTAGAGGCATTAGTAGAACAAGCTGACCACAGTGGTCGCGCGGCCTAATGCATGAATCGTCTTTGCCCGCTCAAACACTGGGATAGTGGTTTCGAATCCCACTCCAGGCATGAATATGAGTGTGCTTTTATTCTGTGTTTATGTTCTGTGTGTAGGTAGAGGCCTTGGGACGGGCTGATCACCCGTCCAAGGAGTTCTACCGACTGTGTATGGGATCAAGAAACTGAAAAAGAGGCCCAAATCCACAAGGACTTTAGGTCCAGAAATAGGTAGGTAGGTAGGTAGGTGGGTGAACGGACGGATAGACAGATTAGAAGAACAATCTCACCAGAATTGTTACATCTTGCGTACATTTTCAATGAATTTAAAGTCCTCTATCAGCCGTGAATTTTGGACCACTTTACTGTGCATTATCCTGTGAAGACGGAGATTTTCTGGTGAGCCGATCTTCCATCTATGGAATCCGGTCGTATTTCTATATAAAATGTTGAAAACATCGGCTGTGACATGAGCCCAAAAGGTGAATCGGATTGTAGCGCTAAGAATAAAACAAGAAACGCATACCTGTTGAAAACATACAACACTTTTGCCTCCTGCGTCGTATAAAACCCCCATTACAAACTTATCGAAATGGCTGGGCTCTGTGGACACGCTGAATTAACCTTACGCTTCCATAAAATGGTGGGAATTTATTTGACTAGCTGAGCGACTATCGGTGGTGGCTTCATTGATTTAGTGTATTTAGTTAGCCATTCTAAATGATAATTTAAATTTATCTTTACAAACATCATAGCTACTGCGATAGACTCGAAAGGATTCTGACGATGGTGTACACTGTACTTCTTCTGGCTTATTTTGGACTTGATCCATCGTCTGGTATGTGAAAGACAAAAGACCACGACGAGTAAGATGGAGACAGATCCAGTCTCCGAAACGTCGTGGTCTTTTGTCTTTTACATACCAGACGTTGGATCAAGTCCAAAATAAGCCAGAAGAAGTATCATAGCTACTGTCAGTTGTATAACCAAAACAGGCTCAGAGACTGTAAGGCGTAAGACACGCTCTTAATCATAATTATCAGTAAAGGGTAATAAGAATCATAATAAAGCAAATAAGTGAATAACCTAACCACTTGAGGAACACGTCTGTATACATTGCATTTAATTTCGTGAGAGCTCTGTTGTCTTCATTGCAGTGACCGTTTACTACCCAGCTTTCATGCGGATGAGAACAGTTACGTGAAGTATGCAAATACGACCAGCAAAAAAATACAGTCTTGCCCCAGCTATGTTGAGATATTATTAATGACACGACTGTGTCTCAATATTAGCTTTCTCACAGTAAGCAGAAGGTACTGTGTTCGCAATAAATGAGTCGTCGATGAAAATTAACATTTTCTTGTTTCTATAATACATATAAGGCTAATTATAATTTTCATATTCTATACATACATCTGAGCATGAGATGCTCGCCTGTTGTCCATTCCAAATTCGGTTTCATGTTTAACTTGTTATAGCGCCTCGAGAAGCCCATTCGGATTCGGATTATCCTATCGGAATTAATTGTTAATAATTACCGGTCTTGTTTGTGCCTTCTGGTGTTGACTGAGCCTCTAACAGAAATGAGTACCAGGAATATTCTTGGGGGTAAAGGGCGGCCGGCGCGTAAGACTGACAACCTTACCACCATCAATGAGCCGATTGTGTAGACAATGTGAGAACCTCAACATCTCACAACCCTATGGGCCTCCGCCGCCTGTTACAGAGATACCTTTACTTTTGTTTTTACGTTTCTGTTTGTGCCTTCTGGTATGCTTAGATAGTGTGTTCAATTTCTTTGAGTAATTTATACACAACTGATTTATTAAGTGGACAAATTTTATCGTGAGTTCATCGACCTACAATATCTTTGACGCCAATTCAAAATAATTGCCCATCCCTGGTGCGACATAATACCTAGAGTCTCATTACGGTAATAGGTTTGCTCCTTCATAAAGATTATTAATGTTTTAGGCTTTATATCTCGAAAAACAATCAATCACACTGGCCGTGCGGTCTAAGACATGAACTGTCTTAGCTCGTTCGGATGCTGGGATCAGGGGTTTGAATCCTACTCTAGGTATAGATATCTGTGTGTTCGTTTATTTTGTGTTTGTGTTGTCCTGCGTGTAGGTAGCGGCGGCCTTCAGACAGGCTATCACTCATCGAAGTAGTCCTACCGACTGTGTAAAAAAGATTACGAAACTGAAGAAGAGGCTAGAGCCTAACAAAGAGCTGTAGAGCCATTGATGAATAAAAATGATAAATCTCGAAAAACAACATCAATCAGTAAATAAGATCTTAAAGTTTGTGACGATGGTACATAATTCAAATATTATGTTTTTTGGACATTGTCCATCGTCTTATGTATATCTAAAACCGTCCTGTTAGTTCTTAGATAAAGAAAAGACATTGTATAATGTCCAAGAACATAATATTTGTAATACCAATCAGTCCCAAAATTCCGCCTCATGCCCCGTTTTCAAAACAGTCGCAATTAAGATTTTCGGAAATGTGCCTGCTAGCTTCGCCATGCCTGTTTGTCCGTACATATCACTGTAGAACTGCAGAACGAATTTTCGGGATAACTGGGGAGTTTTAGTAAAAATATGTTGACGTATTCCAATTTTGATCATTCATGGAGCTGAACCCTTCTTCAGAAGCTGCCAATTGTGCAGCTACTCAAGAACTACCCAGCATTTTATGGAACCCAAAGGTTTTCTACTGTGTTCACAAGAGCCCTCCGTTGCTCCCTATCCTGAGCCAAATCAATCCAATCTATATCATCCCATCCTATCTCTCTAAAAGTAATTTTAATATTGTCCACACATTTACGTCTTGGTCTTCCCTTCCAGCTTTCCTATTAATATTCTATATGCATGCCTCTTCTTCCCCATTAGTGCTACATGCCCTGCCCAATTTTGATCAAAGACGGAAAATACCATACACTTCATATGGTGACCTGCCTGCACTTCTGTGAGCATTTCAAGTGTAATTCACTAATTATCGAAACGAACAAAACTTTGCAGAGAAAATTAACATGGATCTTATATCCGATACAATTTTTTTAGTCAGTGTTTTGGTTCTGGATAATTAGACAAAAGTGAGCAAACACACCAGTCTTCTCACTCTGTGTGTACATTTCCCAATTTTTCATTTACACAGTTCCTCCTCCTTTCGTTTACAGGATGTTCGGAACTCTGATCAGTAGACGAGACAGGCAGAACACAATTCCACGCTGCCTAATTTAACGACGTTCTTAGCACTGCCTTTTCGCCTACCTAAACCCTCTGATGACCATTCTTAGCAGGCCATAGCATAACTTGCCTCAGTCAGTGTGTCCTGCACACTTGTGTGTTAGGACGTGAATCTAAGTGTGTCGCGACTTATCGAATTCAAATGAGATCTTCTCACTGCGCGTTCTGTCATCTTATCGGTATGTGTTGCTGTTCTTTGTGAAACTGTTGCTGTTAAGGCTAGTAAAATTGAAGGACGGTAGTCCTGCACTAGTTATGCAATAATATATGAACTGTTGTACCTAGCCGGCATCCTTATTATTTTATTAGGAGCTTCGGTGTTAAGAGTTTACACCTGCATTTTTTCATTGCTATATTTCTGGACTATACTGCGCTTTTTGAGAAAAAGAGTTTTAATTTTAAATACTCGCTGTATCTTTTAGCATTTTCACTCATTTCCAGAAGCCAATAAATGTTCATTTTTCTTAGAGTGATGACTCAGATAACATAAATTATTGACGCTTAACGAATAACGTAAACTTGTTACAAACACACAAATAGAACACCGGAATTAATTATGATACGTGAAGGAGAGTATTTTGGCCGAAGAGAGATGAAGTGACAGGAGGTTGGAGAAAACTGCATGAGGAGGAGTTTCATAACTTGTACTCTTCTCCAAGTATAATTATAATGATCAAGTCAAGGAGGATGAGGTGGACAGGTCATGTAGCACGAATGGGGGAGACGAGGAATGCGTAGAGGATATTGGTGGGAGAGCCAGAAGGAAAGAGACCACAGGGAAGGCCAGGGCTTAGGTGGGTGGACAATATTAAAATGGATCTTAGAGGGATAGGATTGGATGGTATGGATTGAATTGATCTGGCTCAGGATAGGGAACAGTGGAGGGCTCTTGTGAACACGGTAATGAACCTTCGTGTTCCATAAAATGCTGGGAAATTCTTGAGTAGCTCCAGATTTTGCTTCTCCTCCAGAAGGCCTCAGCTCCATAAGTAAGTACATGATATGATAGGATGTTAGGGTCTGAACTCTTTGCCTTACTACGAACAAAAGGATTGCCGACTAAACAGCTTAGAAACTAGATATACCGTATTTACGCATGTATAGGCCGTACATTTTTTGCCAAAAATTCAAGAGGAAAACTGGGGTGCGGCTTATATTCGAAATATTCGAAATTTTCACAGTAAGACTTGCTTTTGTTGTTTTTTTAACACTAGTAACTAATAAAACATCCTTAAATAAGACATCATTCACCTAACATGTCTTGAAGTATCCCGTGATGAAAATTAGCAACATTGCCCAGTCATCTCAAAAGTCAGCACGTCAGTAGAAGCGTCGTGACAGCTTACAGGAATGTTCCGTATGTAGGTAAGGTAGGGTTTTAATTAAACAGCTCCCCTACGGACGCTACAAGCTTACATAAGCACAGACATACCATTGTTAAGAACGGGGTTCTAGGCAGAGTGATAATGACTTTGTCATGTGTCGGAGACGCTGTGAATTGCCGTGTAAAACTTTGATACTATTCAAAAGCAAGGACGAACTGTCATGTAATGAAGACGCCACTAAATGGGGCGGTGATAAGTGTTCAGAGAAAAGAAACAACTGCGATATGATAGAGACGCTATCAGTTACGAAATTAATAGTGCAAGTATTCCTAAACCCAGGGTCGCAACCCGAAATTTCGTCGAGAAATCCTCCTTATTAACCTAGAACTCCCCAAAACAATCAAGTGAACGAGGTGCTAAATGATTGTTAAGTATGAGAGTAGAAAGCGTANATCCCAACATAAATTTATTTAATTTTATTCTATGAACCTACGGAAATTTTTTTGTGTTGTTGAGTAGGTACCAGCACCTTTTATGTTACAAATGGCTGTAATTTAAAATTATGAATCCTAGACAAGGGAAAGTTTAACCGCTGTTTTAAAGAAAAGACTCCTTTGTTGTGATAACACAGCGAGAGTGATGGTTTGTGCTGTGCTTGGCTTGTACTCTCTATTTGGTGTTAGTACAAGTGTCTAGAGATTTGGACTAACTGTATCGATTGGGCCCAACTGAGTAGATTTTACCTGAAAACGGGGACAGAATCCAGTCTCCTAAATTTTATGTTTTTAAATGAAAACAGGACGGTATTTTAGACAAAATCAGGACGATGGATAATGCCCAGAAATATAACATTTATAAAGTGAAACAGAATTAGACACAATATATTAGTGTAAAAGTAAACACAAAAGGTATTACACAATTTGATTTGAATTATTTATATACAATAATTTTGTGTGAAATGTATAGTAAGTTGGGAATATGTTGTACAATACAATCTTACATTATTCTTAGGAATGTAAAGTATAAGCCTTGTCTAATAATACTGTAGGGCGCAGACCCGTTACTAGGTAGCGAATGCGAAACGAACAGATTCCCACAGCAACGAGTTCAAACACAACAAAAGAGGAATTGTTGGAAACGTTTTCTACAAGGTCCGTCCCGAGATGTTGAAAGCAGGACAGCTGGAGCAAGTAGTCAGTTGTGGAGTATTAGCCAGTGGCAACGACCTGAGAACAGAAGCTGAAGAATCGCCATTTTTTAGAGGTCTTACCAAACATGACTGGGGAAGACTATAAAAGACTGAGGCTTAGCGTGTTCTCTAGTGATCTGTTAAGTGTGTAGATCAGCGATAGTGTTATAATTACTTGTAGTTACGATCTGCAAGGTTTCAATAAATCCAGTCACCAATCCAAATCCCGTCTATAGTTACGGTTACGTGACAATAGAAGTGCAGATCTCACTTCTGTAGTCATAACGAAAGTTACTTTGTGACTTTCCACTGGCTCTTCCCAACAGATAAGACAAAGATTATGTCATTACCCCACAAGTAACTTCGCCTCAGTCTTGTCTGTTATGTATATAAACCGGACTCTTTTATGATGCATTGCAATGTTGTAGGTCAAGCTGTATACTGCATTATAATTTACCGGACAGATGCAAATAGCATTAATGGTAAATCACACATAGCCATGTGGATACACTTCTGCAGTAGGTCTATAACATTCCATTGATCACTTGATATCACTGAACAGCCTACTAGGTTACAAGTACACTTGAATGCTGAACACTACTGATACTGTTAAGTAATTTACTGCATGAAGAGTCGTTTTTTTTCCTCAATGTGCCTAAAAGAGATTTAAACAGTTAACACAATAAATTTACTTATTTTACTGCAGAAATCTCAGTTCCTCGTCAAATAAAGCCATTCCAAATGTCGAAATTGAGACGTTTTTACGTGTATACCCACTGCTAGGCAACGGCTCGGTAAACACATTCCCGCAACACACGAACACGCAACAATAGAAAGATATTAACGAACCAGAAAACACGCCCCCTTAACAATAGAGGTTGTGTTTTCTGCCTGGTCCTTGCCGAGGGGTTATAAAAAGACACGGAAGACGCGACGAAGCAGACTTGTCGGAAGCGATGCTTCGAGTTTCGGGGCGCCAGCCTGTCAGTATATGAGGAATTGAACTGAGTCGAGTTTTCGGAATTGGCAGTTACAGAATAATGGCAAAAGACAAATTAGACTATATCAAGAAGACTTCATGTGTTACAGTGAGACTACGGGTATGATAAATCTGTTGCCAGGATACGACTAGTGAAGACAGAACCCTAGTGTTTGTGCAATGATGAACCATAAAGTGCGTAGATCAACGCTATCACCATATTGTCTGCAGTCCTGAGCGTGTAAATCTACAAGGTGCAATAAATCCAATCATTTCAATCCAAAACTCTTTTCTCATAAGTCACCCCTACACGTAACAATATAATTGATTTTAATTGGTTTCCATGCTTTTTTTTTTGGTTGTTGTTTTCTGTTGCGTATTTATGTAGCCATCTGCAAGCCATTTTTCTTTCTCCATAGAGTTCAGACCAGCTATGGAGCACATCCATCATCCTATACCTTAACACCAGGGGGCTGTTTCCCGTGAGATAAAGCGACAGGGGATGGAGCTGACCACTCGCCTCCATCCAGTACTGAGGTTAAGAATAGTGGCGCTATGCCTGTGCTCCCCCATACGTCTTCCTGGCGTGGTGCTTAATTAATTAATTTACGAGTACCATGTGTTCATTTTTCAACTACAGAAAATCTGTTACAGGTAGGGTGAGTGGGCGTTGACAGTACTTTTATTTACCGGGTGACCTACAGACTAGCTGACTACGTTAAAAACTCTTAATGAATGTAATTAACCTTGCCGATACTGATGACAGAGCGCAATGCGATAAGGCAACTTCAAGACAGCATTCTCTAAAGTAACGTCACATTGAGTTCAACATGAAGTCTCATGGAGATTCGAAGACGGAAATACAGGCCTTCCAGATACAACTGGAATCTGGAGAAATTTGACTTTCGAATTAAATACTCTCAATAATTTCTGGGTGAGGAAATTCTTGCTAATAAGTGTTTAGATATATAATTGTTCAATAAATATTCCTAGTTCATCTTTAATAGCGTAATTGATTAATACCATCATCACAATCCCCACAACTGGACTTTAGCAATTCAGTACGGTTCATATCACATTCACCTACTTCTCTAGAATACATCCGTCGAGTTACCTCTTCGTGACCCAAGTGGCTACTTTGCACGGTGTCCACCAAACAAAACTTTGTTTTCATTCTCAGTCTAGCTCATACCTGGTTTTGACAATAAACAACCTACTCTGTATATGCGCACATGTTTATCGACGGGCGGTGTTACCTTCCCCCTTCGCTACTTCCGTTCGTGATTTTAATCCACACTGCCATGCAGACTGGCCACTAAATCCAAATTTGTGCTGGACGAGTGAGGAAAGGAGAGCTATAAACCTGAGTAAATTTATTTGCCCGATATGTTCTCCAGAAATTTCGCATGGGTCTCGTGGGATTTGAGGTTAATTTATATCTAATGGAAACTGAAAACTATTCATACTGGGCCATAAAGAACAAGTATTTGTCGTTATATTTTTCAATTATTCATCATGTCAAAAATATTTCACCTAATAAAGGTTGAGTGCCGTATACTGAAAATTTTACCCTGAGCCTTTCTTGAGAAAAATGATTACAGTGCGATTTGTCCTTAATACAAAACAAGGCTTACATTTCATCAATATAGACAAACATGTCTTCAACGAATATTGGTTTAGAGTCCCAAAACAAGATGAAATCGAAATTCATTCAGTGGGCTCGAATCTGAAATATACTGCTAAGTAAAAGGTGCGATTCATTGCCTTAGGCCTGAGGATCAGAGCTTGCGTGACTAGTCACACAGTCGGCACGTCAGGCGTTACCCAGTCACCCATTTCATGCGAGCTATAGTCTGATCTTCACATGCACTTCCAGAGAACAGAGCTCTTTTTGAAAAGGCAATAGTCCGTCTGCTACTTCAGAAAATATGCTCCGCCTCTTACGGAACCCCAAAATTAAATGCTGTGTCTAAAAATCCGTTGGTAGTATAATATTTGTTCTTAGATAAATAAATACAGTCCACACATTACTGCCCTATGTTTTTAAGATTTTTTAATATTATCTATCCATCTATGTCTAGGTCTCACCCAAGTTCTTTCTTCCCTTCAGGTTTTACACCAGTATGCTGTACGTATTCACCCCCATACGTGACGCATTCCTCATTAGCCTCTCCTTCCTCGATTATATTGCCCTACTAATAATCTGCTCATTATGTAATTTCTCCAGTCTCTTATCACTATCTTACAGTTTCTTCTCAGACACCCTCTAGCTGCTTTCTTTCCTCAACGTGACAGCAGAAGATTCAGTCCCATTTGAAACAGCAGGTGGAATTAAGTTTTTTTTTAATGTTCTAATCATCGCGTTTTGTCCAGGTTTGTCCAGACTTTGACTCTTCCGACCGATTTCCGTAGTCTTTCTAAGGTACATGTAATTAAGGTAATTGAGACCGTTTCATTCCNTTGAAACAATTCATATACTCATTTGTACATTGCATTTCAATTGCAAACTAATGGATATCAACAAGGAGAAAACATAATGGAGAATTTATTTAAAAAATTAAATGACTACTATTCATGACTTAAATGTTAAATTAAGCTTAATGATGCACCACATTATGAAGACGTATAAGGTACGCTGATGTATAGCTCCTACTTCTTTAACCTCAAACGAAATGAATATGGTTGCTCAGCTTCACGTCCCAGTCGCCTTATTCCCCAGGACATAACTCCCGTTACCAGTTGGGTAAGAGACGGGATGGATCTCAGATCCAGTTTGCGCCCCTTCCGGGAAACGTAGAGCGGTTACTTCTGATTGGGGCAATTTGTGGGTGAAAATATTAGTTCCACTTTCAAAACGAATGGTGATGACTGATGTTAAAAAGGTGCTTGGAATATTTCTAAAAATTCTGACAGTGATAGATAGCGAATGAACACATCAAATAACTTTAAATTAAATTTGCTCCAAACCTCTCCTGCGCCTAAGCACCGCACTAAAGCGGCCTCAGTAGTCTAGAGGTAACGTTCCCACCTCATGACTCGTAGTACGCGGGTTCAAATACCCGGCGGAGGTCGTAGAATTTTTAAGGGCGGAAAAATTCAGGGAACAAGTCCTCTGGGAGGGACTTTAAGCTGTGTGTCCAGTGTCGTAACTTTACGGCACGTAAAAGAACCTCACTGAGCCAAATTCCAGGACGTTTCCCGCCCAACAATAGTCTCTAAGGCCTCTGATAGATGGGGGAAGCATTATAGACAACGCTAAGCAAGTGACCGAACTCGCTTGCTCGGCGGGACTGATGGTACGCACCATTTGTCGGTAGGGTATAGAGACTGGTAGAATATCACAGAGGGAAGCACAATAGAACAAACTGGTCGCGGTGCATGGGGAAACCCACCCTCTCTAAATAACTAACTAACTAACTAACTAACTAAGCACCGAACTATGGAAGCATATAGCTGATGTGGAGGCAAATATTAGTACCACATACTAAATTCTGCACTTCATGGAGTTGAATGGGCACCTTCATGATCTAGCCGCCCTATCCCCAGGGTAAGAAGTCCGGTGCCCATACAGAGACTGCGTGAACTACAGAACAATTCTGGCCGTAGAAGCGAAAAGAAAGATTACTATCTCAGATTGTAATCTAAACCTGACTGTCTAACAAGTGACCAAGTAGGAAGTGTTATGTAACATTGTGCATAGTTATGATCATGATCGTGTTTCCGAGGCATACTCTGCAGTACTGAGACGTTACTAATGGGCGTTCAGTGCTGTCAAGTGCAGCTGCTGTGATAGGCTGTCGAGAGCCTCTTAGGCGTGAAGATAGACATCATGTCATATGGTCTATAACTGCTTGGACTACACTAATCCGAATTTGTTGACAAGGTTTTTCGGGGACACTAATGAATGTAGACTGATACAAGACTAAATTGCAACTAAAATGAGAATATAACAGGAGAATATTTATCCTTGCAGCCTTATTGGTATAGACGCACAGCGCCTCGACTCCGTGGGAGATGTGTACACGATCTAAGAACCGACATATTGACACATACTATCTATATAAACCAGACAATTTACTAAAAGATATGTTCGTAAGGAATAGCACGTCGATAAGCATATGTTGCTGATGGTCTTAAATCCCGGCGCCTTTAGCGATAAAGTGACACTTAGCAACATTCACCTTAAGAGTTTTCGCTCACATAATACCACATGATGAGTTACACTATACAGTCACTATATGTGACATATATATTTATATATATATAAATAATAAAAGCACATAGCACTTTGTAATTAGCACACTTTACATACCTCAATATCCCCCCAAACTACCCTTCGATGGGCTGAGAGCGTCGCACTTTCAGAGCACCTCTTATATTTCGACGGACCAGTTTCGAATACTCGCGCTTCGATTCTTTTTAATTTGCCGACGAAATAAAGAATCTATTATGAGGGGTCGTGAGTTTATGTCTCTCCACTGTGGTCTAGGACGATGATAGTCTTCAGAAGCAATACACCTGTCTTGGCTAGTCTTGTTATTCCTACTACCGATATATGCTTCAGAGATGTATATTCCACAAATGGACGTCCCATCCTTCTTGCCCCCTCTTCTACCCCCACCCCCCTGTGCCCTGCTCTTAAGCAGCATTTTATACGACCGCCTCCTGACCCAGACACAGAATGAGCGAGGTACAGTTATTCCACTGCAGTGAAGCAGCGTTCCCCCTTCCCCGACCGCATGCGCTCAACGTAATATTGCTTGTAAAATAAGAAAATAAACGTGTATTATACAATGTACACAGGTTCGCATAAGCTTTTCGAAACTAGGCAAAATGTTCTTCTCTGTCGTCCTCCCCTAAGTGAAAGCGTATTTTGTATTGTAGTTTCTAGATGAAATCTCAGATATTATTTCATCGTATTTTGTGACAGTAATAGCGGGTGAGATATTGTTTCGCCTCGCCAAAAGCCTAGATACACTTCCCAAAAATTCTCTTTCTTAAAGCATTTGGAATGCTGCTAAGAAAGAGGGAAGCTTATTCATTCTCAATCCTTACCTGTCCGTTGAAGCAAGGAAGGTACAAAAAATATTTTGTTGTTCTCGTTTCAGGAAAAATAGAGATCCCTGTACCCTTCATAAATCTCACACTTATTATATGAATTTTATTATCCAGACAAGGCTCTTACAAAGTAACAGAGGAAAAAAAAAGTGAAAATTTTAGAGTAGAATGTTAGTCCTCTACTTGTACTTATATGGGTCACCATGCTTCTTATGGTAAATGCTAATAGGTCTATGTGCGCAGAGCGTTCAACAGAACACTGTGATAGACCAAACAAAACAGAACTCAAGTCGTGACTTACTAACTCCATGGAGCTGAGTCCTAGAAACGCTTACAATCGCTTAAATACTCAAGAACTTCCTAGTATTTTATTAACCAGATCGTTCATTTCCTGTCCGTAGGAACCAGCCACTGATGTGTGTGCCCCGAGCCAGAATATTCCAGTCAGCACCCTCCAATTTTAATTAGTTGTTAGCCATCTACGTTTTACTCTCTTTCCTTCAGGTTTTCTAATCAAGATTTTGTGTTCATTTCCCATTTTCCACGCTCACTACATGCCATGATGTTCAGGGTAGCCGAGCGGTCTAAAGCATGCACTGTCTTCGCTCGCTCAGAAGCCCGGATCGTGGGCTCGAATCCCACTCAGGGCATGGATGTTTAGTGTTTGTGTGCGTTTATTCTGTGTTCGTTTTGTCCTGAGTTTAGGTAGAGATCTTGCGACGAGCTGATCACCCGTCCAAGGAATCCTGCCGTCTGTAAAAGATCAAGAAACTGAGAAATCAGCCCTATGATCAAAAGTGGGGGCAAAGGCGCGTCCACATTACTCGTGCTCGTGCTCGCCAGGCTTCTGCTCTTCGGGAGACTCGTCTGGCTTTTACTTGTGCTCGTAAATCTTCGTCCACACTACTTCAGTTGCTCGCCAGGCTTCGGCGCGTGAGGATCCGTATATTTACTCGTAGTGTGTATAGGCTGTAGTCGTATTTTAATTTATTGGCTATAGTTTTTAAATTAAAAATTTGCTTGTCTCGTGACTTGTCATATCGTCCACATTACTCGCGAGCATACCGAGTCACACGAGCACAAGCACGAGTAATGTGGACGCGCCAAGAGGAAGAACTACATGCCATGAATTGAAAGGTGTGCAGTATGATTCATAGAAACGTTAGTCTCAATATACCGACTCGTTCTACCGTAAATTATCCATGCTTTCATGCAGTCTAAGGATTTTTGACAGGATTCGGCATTGGCGTTCTAAATTCAGTTAAGTGGAGTAACAATTATACCATGGGAAGCCCAAATAGCTCACTCGGTATATCTAAAGGTGCGTCCACATTACTCGTGCTCTTGCTCGTGTGACTCGCTATGCTCGCGAGTAATGTGGACAATATGACAAGTCACGAGACAAGCAAATTTTAAAATTTTAAGTTAAAATCTATATTAAATAAATTAAAATACGACTACAGCCTATACACACTACGAGTAAATATACGGATCCTCACGCGCCGAAGCCTGGCGAGCAACTCAAGTAATGTGGACGAAGATTTACGAGCACAAGTAAAAGCCAGACGAGTCTCCCGACGAGCACAAGCCTGGTGAGCACGAGCACGAGCACGAGTAATGTGGACGCGCCTTAAGAGCTACGGACTGGACGACCAAGTTTTGATTGACGTAAGGGCAAGAGCTTTTTCTTTTCTCCACACCGTCCAGATGAACTCTGAGACCAGCAAGCCTATTGGAACTAGAGAATCTTTTTCTGGGGTAAAGCGGCAGGAGCGCGAAGCTGACCATTCATCTCTCTCTAATGTCGAGGTCAATAACAGCGGAATAATACTTTTACTCTCCATACATCTTTATGGTGTACTGCTTAATGGCTTAATTAGCTGGACACAGGAACAAAGTTACATTTAACAAATATACCATGTTTCTTCGTGCATTTATACTCTGTTTTAAGGACGCTGTCAATATTTTAGACTATATAGTGTCGAATGGTAGAATGATTAGTGAACAGTGACTTAAAAATGAGGTAGAACAAAGCTATCACAACGTGAAGTGGAATATTCGCTCAAAGTAAGGATTGTGAGGGGCCTCGCCATAGCGCAAGCTGGTTAATCGCTGGCTCCCCACCGCGGCAGCCCGGGTTCGATCCCGGGTCTGGTCAAGTGGGATTTGTGGTAGACAAAGGGGCGATGGGGCAGGTTTTCTCCGAGTACTTCGGTTTCCCTTGCCAATCGTCATTCCACCAATTGCTCCACAATCACCCTCACCTATCATCTTGGGCTGGTAAAATAGGCCAGAAGTGGCCGCAGTACAAGGGACTTAGTCCCACCTCACTAGCAATAAAAAGAAAAAGGATTGTGAGGTAACAACACTTGCCGTTACTAGGCAGCGGTCCGTAAACAAAAACACAGTATTGGCTTTTTCTGCGCAGCCCGTGTTGATGGCCGTGCACGCAACAATGGAATATGTCATTCTATCGCTAAGTAACAATTGAACTGCAACAGAAGAACGGTGTTTTTACGCGGTACGTGCCGAGATGTTAAAAGCAGTACAATTTAGGAATTGCAGTTACTGTAAATAGTAGATGTCCACAAAGGAACCGGTATCTTGACAAGTGACTATGTAGAATGCCGGCATGTAAACCTGTGAATATAGATCACATGTAATACTGATTTTGAAAGGGGTAAATTTTACTGTGCTGGTGAGGGTTAGCAGCAATTGTAAACAACAGACTTGCCCTCTCGTCAGAGACGGCGCCCCACAACAACAACCCGGCAAATGTCTGACAGTAACAAAAATCTGCTCTTGGACCCCAGATGCGGCTTGGCACCAAGACAGACTGGCCGACTGACCGTCATTGGTAACATAATTATGATTCTGATTTTGAGTTGCAGTGAGTTAGAAAACGGTTGAGATTCGGTCTTTGCGAGCTTTTGCTTGTGAGAACGTGGTGACTGAGGCCTCGGAGAGTCCTGTAACCCAGATGAAGGAGAAAGTCTGCGGTTGGAAGCGGCTATCAAGCAACGGCTAGTGAAGAGTGTAACAGGCTTAGTAGACCTAGTGTGTCCTATAGTGATTTGTGAAATGTATAGAACAGTGACAGCGTAAACCTTACTTGCGGTTACGAGTTGTAAAAACACCATAAATCCAATTGCTGACCCAAACACCGTCTATAGTCTCTATAATCGAGACTATAATTTGAGCCCGAAACCTTCTGAACACAAAATGGAAATACTGCTTTCTTGATGGAAACATTCTACAATACTTCTTCTCGTTATGGGAGACAGTTACTTATGATATCCAAATTTTGACTGTTTGTGTGTGTGTGTGTGTGTGGTCTTTCTATGTTTAAAATATTTGACGCATATAAACGAAATTTTATATGGGCGTTATGCCAATAGAAGTCATTCCAATCCCATACTCTTTAATTTTTCACAATCCGTAACACAAACAAGGCAGACATAAAAACCTGTAAAGTTAGAGCGACACTAGGACCACAGATTTAAGTGCTTGAAATGACATATTCTAATAGATCTTGGAGAAACATACAGCTTCCGCCAAAGTACTGAAATATGATAGCCTTTTCACTTGACTCATGTTGTAGATGGTCTTATGTGATATTTATAGTAAAGTCGCATGAAACCGAGTCAATATTTGATTTCTAACACTCGCTTTAAAATTGAATGGCATACTGAGATAGATGTATTTATTTTTCTCTGTCATATTTATTAATGAAGTGAGTAAAGCTATTTCTGTAACAGGTCATGGAGACCATAGGGTTGTGAGACGTCGAGGCTGTCACATTTTCTAGACAATCGGTTCACTGACGGCGGTGAGATTTTCAGCCTTACGCGCTGGCCATCCTTTACACCCCAGGAAGATTCCTGGTACCCATTTCTATTAGAGACAGAGTCGAACCCAGGACCATAGTGCGACTGGAAGGATTAGGTCTTTTGAAAAATCCAATGACCTCATCGGAAATCGAACCCGTGATCTTCCGGCTTGTTGCATAGTGCCTCAACAAACTACCCTATCGCGTACTCCGTCGTTTTTATTTTAGTACATTTTAGTAAATTAGAAGGTCCTGATTCTGAGTATCGAGCGGATTGAGCTGCATTACCGACAGTGCAAACACTGCTACATAACCTACAACTCAAATTCATGGACTAGTTACATAGTAGCAGAGCTTTACTAGTTCTCTTCACTATTAAAATAAAATTCAGACATTGCCCTATACCATAATGTACTTCTCTAAAGAAAATTTGATCCTATGCTTAATTGGTTAAACACCACGACATGAAGAAGTATGGGGGAGTGGAGATGCATCTCCATCATTCTTGACCTCGCCACTAGATAGAGATGAGGAGTATTTAGCTTCACGCAGCAGCCGCTTTACCCCCGGGGAAGAAGCCCTTGGTACCAGTTAGATAGAAGGATGGGTGGGCCCCATAACCGGTCTGAACGGTGTGCAGTAGAGAAAAGTTTCTTTCCCCAACAGGAAATGGAAAGCCTGTTCGCTATCCCGTAGCCTGTCCTTATACAGACTGACACCATCAACTTACTGAAAGTTAGAATTTAAAATAGACACTTTCAAGCTGAAATTATTGCAGAGTACCGACAGTTAATCAAGGAGCTGCAAAGAGAGCTCTGACCTACTGTTGTTATAAAACAACGACGCCAACAACAGCTCCTCTTGCTTACTTTTAGAAACTGCCCGATGTGTGGTGAGGGTGCAATATTAAAATGAAAGACTTTAGGTTTTCACGGCGTTGACTATGAAGAATGCCTTCTTTTGGGTTGTAGCGCCGTGTAGATCTTGTGTAAACCGACGTTTCAGAGGAACGTCGGTTTACACACGGCATCATTCTCAGTAGACGGCATTCTTAATACTAAAATCTTGTGGAAATTGGCTATGGAGTAAAATTTATATCGATAAATTCATAATGAGTTACGAGTGATGAAAATCACAAAGAATAAGAAAATGGACAAAAAAAAAAGGAAGTATCATAAATTTTATTTGAAAGGTATGAACAAAAATATGGCGTTAAATAGCCTTTAAGAATAAACTGTTGTGGGATTAAAACAGAAATAGTTGTGGTTAAAGCAGCAAATGTATAACATGTGACTGTATTTTGTATATTTAGTTGGTAACAGAAGACTTTGATATGAGGTCTGAATATTCCAGAGTATAGGTTATAAAGATTTCGCCCTTTTGGGATATGCATGTTGTGTAGGTTGTTAGATGTATACCGACTTTAAAAAATCCTGCTCCCCCATGTAGGCACTGTCGTAACCCAGAAGAATGCAATCTTGTCAAAGACCGCGAGTTCATCCGCTGTTTTCCAATAATATTTGTAGCAGGCAATAAACAAATGAAACTGTTGTGCAGCACCGAAATGTGCGGATCAATTAGATTAACAGGGTAATTTATTGACAGGCTCACTGAAAATCGTTTCATGTAGCACAGACCTTCCTCAAATTTTGATATTCGCTGTGCTAGTCAAGAAATTTCCGTCTTCCAAGGAACCCGAAAGTTCATTGGCTTGTTTCAAAAAGTTTGCGATAGTGCCTATGCTGAGCCAGAAATATTCAGCCAACAACCTGACATCCTAGGTTTTCTAGACTCATTTCAGTACTATCATCTCTTCTATTCATAGTATTGCCAAGTGGGCTAATCCCTTAAGAGTGAGCGACCAAAATACTGCATACATTTATCACCACTTCCATATTTGCTTCATGCCCACCCCGTTCCCATATTTCTTAATTTAATCACCCTGATAATACTTTACGGAAATTACTTAACGAAATTCTTTCCAGTCTCCTCACTAGTATACTTCCTTCTGAGGTCTACAGTATATTCTCTCCAGTACGTGAACTTTGTTTTCGAGCACGCTCAATCTTCCCCGAAGTAGAGAAGTCTTAGTTTCACCCTCTTAAAAAAACAGATTATGTAATTCAATTTATTCATTAATTAATTTATATTAGACGAACAATTTTGACGGCTTTGGGTAGAAAACTTTTCCAATACGAAATAAAATTTTAATTATTAGTATAACTTGCGATATACAAAGACTTGTTTCATAACTGCTAAGCAATTAGTCAAAGCTTCCAGACAATTATATCCATATTATGTAGATTAGCCAATAGTTATAACAGTGCAAAATCAATCATTCATAATCACTCGAGTTTTATACGAACATTGATACATAAAGTTATGCTAAGTTGGTCCACGATTTGGCAGGTCCTTAGGTTTGGGATGTGGATGAATGTACAATTGAACAGGAAAGGATGGTCCTCCTGCTTGAGTGTTGAACATGGGCTGAAATCTCTTCAGCACTGAGAATTAATGTGTTATGAAATTTTGCACGGAACCTCAAACTGGGAACTATCCGGTTCAGAATGGGTTCCGTAGGCGGCCTCTTTGTGACCACAGTAATGAAGCTTCGATTTCCATAATAGGTGGAGAATTTCCTGTGTAGCTCAGCAACTGAATTATCTAGGTGAGGCAAGTACCCTGCCCCAGTATATGTACAGTGAAGGAATCTCTGTGTAGCCCGTTATGAAGTAGACATTTCACATTACTTACCGCGTTTCATTGGAGTCCAAATTCCATCTGACATGAAAGGAATGATATTAAGAACACGAAAGCATGAACATTAGTACGAAATTCTTACATAAGTATTAAAGGCATCCAGTCTCTTTGCACACACACTACGTGTATGCACATTGGGGACAAGGAGCATGATTAAAATATTTTAATATGTTTTACCACACCTTCAGTATGTGTCATGGAAGTGCGTTCTATGAAAATACTACGACATCATTTTGCTGGCATTCACCAATATAATTTGCCTCCTAAAAAGAGCTCGTGGAACCTACTTCCATTGTCTGTGACTATTCAAGTTAAATAGTTCTAATGACTGCTCATTACGGAGCTGTCAGGAGATGCGCTGTAACTTAGACAGTAGTATCATGTGTTGTGAACACGACATGCGTCCCATTGTAACTTGCTCTCACCCCACCATAAATACCGGTCCCACAATATCCACACCATCTGTGTGAACATTTCACAAAAGGAGTGAAATTTGACGAGGGAGTCAAGAAGCTGCGTCCTGTTATTTAATTTCCGTGGAAATAATAAAAGAAAAAAGACGCATTCAACAATTCTTCTGTTGTGGCATGTATTCCTTGCCGCGGGATCGTCTTTACCGAGCCGTTGCCTTGCAATGATAGGAGAAATACATATATAGACATGGAGACTGATATTAGGCTGTTGCAATAGCCTCGATAGCCACGATATACATACAAAGTTTCAAAGAGATTGGTTCATGCCTTCAAAAGTTATAGGAACTCACAGACACAGAAGAGGGAAATCACCTAAGCCTACTATAGGAAAGGAAGCAAAGAGAAGGCATAAACTTTCAATAATAAATTAAAAGAACGTGATTATTTTAATAAGAATATGTTTAAAATCTACAGGCCTACATGCCTACACACAGAAAATGTACCTCGTATTTTCGCCTCTATTTAAAATTAATCACGTAATATAATTCTAAAAAAAATCTATTTAATTGAACTCACTGTAAATTTAATAGTCCAAACAATACTCGTATATGCTTGATTTAGTTAACCAGTGGTACGAGCAGTAACTTTATCCCTGGGCTTAATTAATCAAGAATCAAGCCATGAAATATATGGGAGACTGGAGATGTAGCTCCACCATTTTTAACCTCGGTACTGAACGGAGATGTGTGGTCAGCATTACGCCTTTTCTGCTTTAATTTGGGGAAAACAGCCCTCGATACCCATTGCATAAAAATATGGGTGGACCCCAGAACTTGTTTGAATGTCAGACGGAAATGAAAAACCTCTTTCACTTACCGGGAATCACATCCGGACTTCTAGGTCGCCCAGCCCGTAACCCAGTCGCTATACCGACTGGGCTGAGAGTAATTCATCATAACATGCTGCTGACATCATGTTTAAGGAGAAGAAGTAGAGAGTGAAACGCTCTAGCCAGCTGCTGTCATTGTGCATACTCAAGCCAAATTGTGGTTGTTTTATAATGAGGTATCAGTTGCTAGGTTTATCACACATTATAGGATCGTGGTAGCCGGTCAAGGTAGCCGAGCGGTCTAAGGCATGTACTGTCTTCGCTCGCTTGGAAACCGGGATCGTGGGTTCGAATCCAACTCAGGGCATGGATGTTTAGTTTGTGTGTGTGCGTTTTTCTGTGTTTGTGTACAGGTAGAGGCCTTGCGACGAGCTGATCACCCGCCCAAGGAGTCCTACCTAATGTGTAAGATCTAGAAAAACCGAAGTGAGCGTAGAAGTTCATGGAGGTAGGCCTAGGCCCACTGGGGCTGTAGTGCCAAGGAAAAAAAAAAATCACTGACCCTATGTGTATTCAATAACTGATAGAAGTATAGTTCTGCCTATTAAAAATATTATTGGAACCTGCAAGCAGATCACCATTCTCATCCTTCACTAAGTTACTGCTAGATTGGTAACTCCTCTTAAAGTCATTTATTCCTCTATACAGGTCTCTAATGTTCTTCTTCTTACTGTTCATTGCAAGCTCATCAATTTTGCCTTTCAGATATTACCTCTTTTTGTTCCTGAATTGTCTGCTGGCTCCGTGTCTTTATTGTTCAGATTATCCCCACTTATTTCGCTTGGAACCTGTAACCACTGCAATTTGGTTTGTTTCCTTTGGTCTGATAATTTTGTGCATCATTCGCCGAACCATGGCTTATATTGTTTCAATTCATAATAACCTAGGCCCTCTGGCTGAAACTTTTATATTCTTTCTAATAGTTTCTCAGGCTCTATTAATATCAATCTCAGCGTCTAAGCTTTCCAAAGCAGCGAAACCATTTGAGATTTCAACACGACACTACTCTTTATCCTCTACCTCCTTTACTTTCTTCAGATTGAACCTATCCATATGAATCATGTGCGTTGTTTTTTACTCATTGCCAGTTTCTCCCTAATTTCTGTCACCACGAAATAGTGGTCAGTATCACAGTCTGCTACCTTGAATGACGGATAACAAACAAACTAGGTTGTCCTCAAGGACTCAAATCCATGTAAAAAAGTAAAGTAAAGTAAAGGTATCCCTGTAACAGGCCGTGGAAGCCCATAGGGTTGTGAGACGTTGAGGTTCCCACATTTTCTAGACATTCTGTTCATAGATGGCGGTAAGGTTGTCAGCCTTACGCGCCGGCCGCCCCTTACTCCCAAGAATATTCCTGTTAGAAACTGACTCAACTCCACGGGCTTGTTTAATTAGTTATTTAATTATCTCATGCCATTTGTGTCAGGTCCCGATATGTGCAGAAGGTCACAGAGAAGACAGTTCGACTGATAGCTACTAACGGTGCCAACACAGGTTGACGGATACTCACAAAAATGAGATTTTCCTACGCTGTACCTGACGCTCCTCAACATAATAAGCATTTGTTACCACGATGTTAGTACTCACGCCTAGTGTCATATTGTTCCGCCCCTGTGGGACGTCTCCTGTCATTATATTGTCGTCATATGCATTATTTATCTCAGCCTTCAATCTGCAAAGTAAGGGCATACGGCAGACTTTGGATGACAACAAAACAGCGGAAGCAGTAAAATATTTAGCTTCGGTCACCTGTACATACCGTACAAAAGGTCAACAAATACATTTAATGGCTTCGGTTACTGCAGTGTTATTACAGAAGGTAAACGACCATAGTCATTTGAATAACTGCGACTCCAGAACGATAGTGCAACTGACAACAACACAAAGTCTATATAAATTCCTTGTTTGATATGCTTCGAGTATCTGAAGTCCGCTGTTTACAAGAATTATTTGAAATGTTCCAAAATCCTAAAAGAGAAGTTTATGACAATGAAGTCAGGAGGCCACGAGGGCCATTAATACACTGAGAAGGCTACATTCGGGCTTACACGGTGCCTTTTATATGTTAGCCAAAATCGTTCATACCTATAATGTTCTCTGCTTCTATATCACGGGTTCTGGATTTGGCAGTCGCCGACAGGTATCTCGTGGTATCTTTCCTATAAATTAGAATCAAGTGGATCAATTTAAGGAGCGCATGAACGAAGGAAAGATCAGGAATAATGAAGCACTAAAATACTGGATCCTTAGATGCAACAGACTACTGATATTTCCTTGGTTATTGCTTATAATGTTGAAGGAGAAACAAGATACTCTAACCAGATTTGTTCCAAGCATCCAGAGAAAGTTACATAAGTCAAATCAGACGACCATATTTTCCTAGAATTTCTAACATTACATCAGATTTAATATAGGCAATATGAAAATGGTGCTTCTTTTTCGACTATTCCATCTTATGTTAAATGTTATGTTAATTTCATTACGTCTTAGTAGATTTCAGAGATGTTTTAACGAAGTATACACCACTCATTCATTTCACTGTTTGATAAGAACATCTCCTCAGTTGGCAGATTAGTGGTAAGGTGCCTGAAAATGGAGGTGATATGTTCCTCCGAAACGTCGGTTGACTTCCAGAAGATGGTACTTTTAAATTGGACTGATAGAAACTGAATATTTAGAAGTCGGTTCGCCGAGTTCAGGGAAACAGTAGTCTGTTGTTTACTCTAAGAATCGAACCAAATCCACGGATAAACTCTGATAACAAAATGTTTTATTTAACGTTACAATATGCAACACTAATACTTATCATTGCCATATATAAACGGATAAATAGCAATTCTCACAACATAAGGTGAGTCAGGCCGCTCACGGTAGCCGAGCGGTCTAAGGCATGTACTGTCTTCGCTCGCTTGGAAACCGGGATCGTGGGTTCGAATCCAACTTAGGACATGGATGTTTAGTTTGTGTGTGTGCATTTTTGTCTGTTTGTGTACAAGTAGAGGCCTTGCGACGAGCTGATCAACCGCCCAAGGAGCCCTACCGAATGTGTAAGATCTAGAAAAACCGAAGTGAACGGAGAAGTTCATGGAGGTAGGCGCAGGCCCACTGGGGCTGTAGTGCCAAGGGAAAGAAAAGGTGAGTCAGACATTGGAATAAGACGTGAAATTAGTCGGTTCCGAAGAATATTGGTTGAGAAGCCTGGGCGCCCTTGGCAGCCATTTACCTCGTCTCACAGGTATGACAGAATTGAATTCACCCTTGTCCGTACATTAGAGCAGGTAGAACCCTATTGTGCAGTAATAGACCTGAAGGTCGGGCGAACCAGCCGGTTCACCAGGAAACTAGGTCACGTGTGATGCAACTCATGAAGGAGTGACATAGTGCTCGACCGCCGCTTGGCGCGAGGGAACCTAAACCCAACGGACATAACGTGACTTGACATTTCTCAGATCTGAATAAGATGAATTTTAGATTACACCAGAAACTTGCCACGGATCGGATCTTATAACAGAAAGGTAAGATCATGGACGAGCGACGAACTGGTATTCGGACGGTACGCAATTCGAATCTTGTCAGGTGAAGTATTTCTGATTAGTTTTATGGTTTCTCTAAGTTCATGTATTAAAATTCAGTCCCACGTATCCGACAGCATTAAACACTTTTAGCAATTAAAATAATGGCATTTAATAAAGGAATAAGGAACTAACATTCAGGAAATAAGGTAATTAACAATTACGTCTTCTGGAATATAACATCATGTAAGATAAAGGTAAAGCCGGTCACGTTAGCCGAGCGGTCTAAGGCATGTACTGTCTTCGCTCGTTTGGAAACCGGGATCGTGGGTTCGAATCCCAGGGCATGGATGTTTAGTTTGTGTGAGTACGTTTTTCTGTGTTTGTGTACAGGTAGAGGCCTTGCGACGAGCTGATCACCCGCCAAAGGAGTCCTACCGAATGTGTAAGATCTAGAAAAACCGAAGTGAACGGAGAAGTTCATGGAGGTAGGCCTTGGCCCACTGGGGCTGTAGTGCCAAGGAAAAAAAAAAGGTAAAATTTTCCCTGTGCTTAACTAATTAAGCAATACGTCATGAAGACGTATGGGGAAGTGGATATATAGATCCACATTTTCTTGACCTCGACACTAGAGTGTAGTCCTTCGAAATTCAACCGACTTTTCGGAGGAGCATGTGTCCACTATCTTCGGTCCTGAAGATGGAGGATATATTTTCGGCCGAAACGTCTGTTGATTTTCAAAGGACTAAAAGTTTTTATATCCCATAAGATAGAACTCTTCATAACCACCGTTGTGAGAACCTCAAATTACTCATATTACTCCAGTAGGTCCACACAATTTTGTAAAACAAGGACCACCCATGATGTGCCCGAAGGCACGATGGTACCCTCAAGAGGAGTTCCTTACTTATCCAATGATATTTGCAGAGTACGTGGTAATTTAGACTCTATAAATAATTCTATAATCTCTATTCAAAGCTAATGATTATTATGAGTTTTCATCCTTTTGAGGCGTCATATTAATTAGGTTTCGAATGTACTAAGTAACGTAGATACTATGTAAGAAATTGTAGCTGTCGCTTGTATACATTTGCGGGGCAGATTGCGTCAGAATACTGTACTAGAAAATGTCTTAATTTAGGAACACAAGGTGAAGAATAATTCATCTAATTACTTCATTCGGTGCGTGAGAGAGATCTTTCTAATGACCACTACTGAGTAGGTCACTTCCCAACTTTCCACCTAAGCACGGAAAAAGATCCAGTTTCCGATATGTTGTGTAAAAGATAAAGGTAAATTTGTCCCTGTGCTTAATTAATTAACCACTACGCCATTAAGGCGTATGAGGGAGTGGTTGTATAGTTCTACATTTCCTTGATCTCGGCACTAGTTGGAGATAAGTGGTCAGCTTCACGCCGCGGCCGCTTTACCCCGGGGAAATAGTCCCCGATACGCATTGGATAAGAGATTTTGTGGGCCCCAGAGCCGGTCTGGACGACGTGGAGAACAGACAATTCTTAACTCTACCGGGACTCGAACTCCGACCAGTCGGTCTTCCAACCCGTAGCCAGTCGCTGTACCGACTACGCTATACCGGATCCCAAATATGTTGTGTTCTTTTGGGAATTCTGTACTATGAACAACGTATAGAAACTCTGCAATATAAAATCTAATTATTTAAATGAGCACCATTCTCCGCTACATCCATAATCCCCATTATAAATTGCAATGGCTCTAACTTCCCATCTTCGTGGAAAAGTTGAAGACTCCTGTTTAAATCGCTGGCCAAAGCAATGCAATGGTCAATGCAATCAATAACTGGATTACAATAGCATCATATAACAAAAGAAAAGCTTGTCCGAAACTGATCATTTCTAGACAGAATTGCTTGCCACGAAAAACCCCCAAAGTATGCAAAAACAAATCCCCTTGAAAAGTTTGTTCACGTGTATCGAAACAATCATTTATTAACCTAGCACATAATATTTTATTCCAAGGTTAAAACGTAATCTACAATGAAGACACTAATGGCGACAAATTTAAAATTAGTAAGTCTAGAGACTAGGCCTCACCATAGCTCAAGAGGTTAGTCGCTGGCTTCCCATCGCGGTGGCCAGGGTTCGATCCCGGGGGTCTGTCCAAGTGGGATTTGTGGTGGACAAAGTGGCCCTGGGGCAGGTTTCACCGAGTACTTCGGTTTCCCCTGCCAATCTTCATTCCACCAAATTCTCCATCATCATAATCACCCGGGTAGGCTACAATAGGCCAATCAGTGACCGCCGTGCCGAGTGGACCCAGTTGGACTCGACCCCACACTAAGCGAATTTAAAAGAAAAGAAGTCTAGAGACTCGATAGGAAACGCCTGTTTCGCTATTCTTAGTTTGCGTTCGACAACATTAAGTCGGGCCTTCGTTGATTTTACTCATCAGCAAATACGTACATGAAATGTCAGAATTATTTTATGGTGTGTTACAAACTGGATGTTTGTTTGCTTATTTCGCTCCTCTTTCTCTTCCTGTTCCTGCTCCACCTCCTCCTCCTCTTCTCTTTGCCTTCAAGAAGTAGACCTGTAAGTGCCGCAAATCGTCTCCTTAATAGATTTTTTTCCCTTGGCACTACAGCCCCAGTGGGCCTAGGCCTACCTCCATGAACTCCGTTCACATCGGTTTTTCTAGATCTTACACATTCGGTAGGACTCCTTGGGCGAGCCTTAATAGATTTAAAAAATGATATTTCTTCATCAATTTTTTTTTTATTTCCAATAACCACTAAACTTGGACATAAATCAAAATCCTTGCTTAGGAACAATGCGGATAACTCCATGTAAATCTCAGGTAATTTATTGTGAGTTTCGGAGAATAATTAACACAGGCGCCGGTCACAGTAGTCGCTCGATCTAAGGCATGAACTGTCTTTGCTCGCTCGAACACTGAGATCATGTGTTCGAATTCCACTCAAGGCATGGATGTTTGGTGTCTGTATGCGTTTATTCGGTGTTTGTTTAGTCCTGTGGTTAGGTAGCGGCCTTGTGACGGCCCGACCCGTCGTGCAGGGAGTCCTACTGTCTGTGAAAATTGATTACGAAACTGAATAAGAGGTCTTGCTCTGAATGGGCTTGAAGAGCCTTTAAAAATTTGGTAGTCACCTTAAATGTGAACACGTAAGAAACGATCTACCAACGCACCGTGACACGGATGCAGAGCTTCAAGCTTATCAACACAAATGGGAAGCGAGTATGAGACAGCCCCAAACGGCATAATAAAAATGTGCTCAACTCCACAGCAATTAATTTAACCGACATCACCATATTGTTACATAATCCAAGTCTTAACTTTAATGGGATTCATATCCCAAATATTTTAAGGTTTAATACACAAATAAATTGTAGAGTTTCTTTTAATAATATACAGAGTCTCCGTAACATGCTGTATACATAGGAAATAAACGAGATATATTTGGATTATACTTACTTGAATGAATGAATGTATAAGGGTTGGGCCTTCTTGGCCCTTGCACTGCGACCACAGTAATCAATTGTGCCTATACTTACTTACTTATGTAGCTGAGCCCTCCTTGAGGAGAAGCCAAATCTGCAGCTACTCAAGAACTTCCCAGCATTTTATGGAATCCGAAGGTTCATTGCCGTGTTCACAAGAGCCCACCAGATGCCCACCAGAGTCGGATGCTTCTAGGTGTTTGTTTTTGATTTTCCTGATTCATACACACCTCCATCTAGAGTAGAGGTCAAGAAGAGTGGAGCTATTATATTGTGAATTTGCAAAAGAAATCATTAGTTTATAATTGAAATAAAATATTAAATTAACCCAACCAAGACTTGTTTCTAATTCCATGATATTATTTAATGAACTCATGCTATGTGTTTGAATTTTAAACTCAATGGTGCTAGTTAAATATATCTTAATATGATGAAGACAAATTGTAATATTTTGCAACTGTGTATTTTACTGCACATAGATATCATCCTTTTCTCATAGGCATGTCATGTAGTATCTCGAACAACGTTTAAATACACTCAAAATTTAATTATAACCTTTGTTATGGGTACGCGGTAGCGTAGTTGGTTGAGACATTACGCTACAAGCAGGAAGGTCGAGGATTAAATTCCCGATGTGGTCATTAGATTAATCAATTGACCTAATCCTTTCAGCCTTACTATGGGCCTGGTGTCGACTCAACTTCTAACAGAAACGAGTTCCGGGAATCTTCCTAGAGGTAAATATCGGCCGGCGCGTAAGACTGACAACTTCACGGTCATTTGTGAGCAGATTGTCTAGAAAATGTGGGAGCCTCGATGTCTCAAATCCCTATGGGCCTCCACGGCCTGTTATAGGGATAATTTTGCCTATTAGCGGATAATCATTTGCCACTTTCATGTTGAACGTAGTACATAAAAGCGATTAGTTGTTGACACTACGCAGTTTACGGTCTGCCATTCTTATTTGTAGGATGAGAAAGGCATGTATATATCCTTAATAATTGCTCAATACATTTTCGTATGTGAGGATTACTGGCTTTTGGTTTGTAGTAATTACAAAATTTACTGCCCTTTTGTAGTGACTTTCGTAAATACGTACCAGACTAAAGGACATCACATTCAAGGAGACTATATGGCCCAGTCTTCACAATAACTGCCATTATACTCCTTAATCTCCCATATTATCATAAGTGTTCCTAGCACATAAATGTTATTTCATTCAATGATTTCCTGAATATAATTCAGTGATGCGACCAAGAGATTGCAGAGTTCTAAGAAAAATGTCCGGAGAACTGAATGATGAACGTCGCAGTTTCTCCACCACCGTTACTAAGAGCGTAGGGACGATCGTACTGCAGGGAACTGGTTTCAAACACGTTACAGAAAAACAAGAATTACGACTAGTTTCCTGTGTCAGTGATTCGTCTTGTCTCGAAATTATGAGGATTCGATTTAATTCACAGAAGAAGTAGAGCTCAACAATTGCATTGTCCATCTAAATCAGGAGGTCCTAGGATCGGAATGAAAGTTAAGCTATTCGATTTCAGCGTATTCCATAGAGTTTTCAGTCAATTCGAATGCACGTCATTAAAAATCAAACGGTTATTATTATTTTGTAATCTATACTCATCGGAAGAGTTCATGGAGGTAGGCCTAGGCCCACTGGGGCTGTAGTGCCAAGGAAAAAAAATCTATACTCATACAGGACCACTAAGTACCAGTGAAAGGACGTTCCCGTTAGCCCGAGAATAGTTACTGAACTAAATTTCTTCAAGCTAGGATCTAGTGGCAGTCATTTTCTTTCTTCATAAAACTTTTACTGCCAAATATTGTAACATATCTGATCAGCGCGTTGCCAGGCAACAGCTAGGTAATCATGGTCCATGTTTCATGTCGTCCACGCCGAGCAACAGTAGGAACGGAGTTCTCTGTGACCAGCTGTTAGGTTACGCAAAGATGCTTTCTGTGTGGTCCGTGCCGCTGTTATATAATGAGATTCCCAGAATAACCAAGGTAGCGATAGAATTAGTTCAGGGCATTTTTGGGTCAGTCGTAAGCTGGAGGAGTCCGTCTAGAAGAATTTTTAGTTCCGAGGTTCCAGGGTAATTGAAGAAGAACTAGCAAGGAGATTTCATAGTGATTTGAGTGCTAATTTCTGTGTTGAGATCCATTGCTAGGAGACGACTAGTGGAAGCTGAGAATCCTAGTGCGTGTGCAACGGTGGACTGGAAAGTGTGTAAATCAGTGATAGCGGTGTATTAATGGTGATTAAGAGAATTTGTAACTGAATGCTAATAAATCCAATCATCCGAACCAGAACCAGATATTTTCGTCACAAGTACCACCCTACACGTGATAATATATTTGACACATTATTGTTATTTTAAAGAGATAAATTAATTTATTATTACATCCTTTAGCCTGTTAACTCACGATATAAATGCATAAAGAATTACATTGAATTTAATATGAGATAGACACAATTGATTTTTAATGAAATTTCTAATATTAAAAACCTTCAATGCAAAAAGATGTTATGTTTATATTTAGGCCACGTTCAACTTTTAAATGTTGTATCAAAGACAGTAATATGTAAAAGAATGTTTCTCTTTTTTTCAGGAATTAATAAGTAATCCAAACCAGAGAACGGTACTTGCTTCATCATGCAAGATGAATGCTATTCGCTTGTGTACAATTGAGGCCACGCTGCTGTTTATTGTCTGTGAGGCCTGTGTTCGCACGTTCTGTTTGGAAAATAAAAATGTTATTAGTATTTTAAGCTCTTGTATGCATCTCAATAGTATCTTTCTTTCACGGCTTGTATGGAGATTAACTTCAGAATTAATGGCTCAAAAATATCAAGACATAATTACATTTTACAAGACTTACTGTACCTATGAGAACCATAAAACTAAAATGTGTTACGTTGGATTTCTCATGACTCAACAAACTACACGTGCTATTTGCAGTCATCTCATAGCCCATCTGTTTAATGACGATTCCAGTACCTCCGTTCTGTTCACATTTATACATATGTGGATACATATTTAGGAATCACACCTGGCAGCAAACAATGTCTCACACAGTTCTTTTTATACAAACATAAATAAATGGCTGAAGTCATGCGAGCAGTGATAAATGGATTGATAAATGGAGCAATCTATACGTACTTAATGATAACCTAGTAAAAAAAATGTGTTTTTTTAATGACGCTTCCTGCATGGTCTGTCATATGTGAACTGTAATTTGGCAGCTTCAATGTAATGCTCATTGGATAACTAGGCTTGACATGTTGCTCGTCTCGGCTTATGCTTCCCACAACAGAAGTATATGGAGCCTGACATAATTACAATAAACGTCATTAAATATTAAGACTTGGCGTCTGAATACCGGGAGTTGCAAATTTCGATATCTCAGGTCGGCAGTCCTCAACGATATAAGACGTAAGAAGATGCTGGACGACCTTGGGGACAGAAGAGGATACTGTCATTTGAAGGAGAAAGCCCTAGATCGCATCAAGTGGAGGAACTGTTTTGGAAGAGACTGTGGACCTGTCGTCAGACAGATTACTGATGATGATGTCCTCTCTAAATCACAGCAGAATATATCGCCAGGGTAAAACACATATAAGGGGCTAAAAAATCCACCCACTTCGCGTCAATGACTTTTCACAATCCTGTACTTTGATGCCCTCAATTATGTGTTCTTCAGTCATCAGAACCTTGAAGTATTTAAGAACGAAACATTTTTCTTCTACTTTATGAAAATATTTGAGACAGTATGAATATTCTTATTTATTTCTTTACTAATGGTTTATTTAACAATGATGTAAGTGACTTAGACTAAGTATCTTCCTTCAAATCATGAAGTTTTTCTAAAAGACGAATTTATGCTTCACAAGAAATATATGGCGTCTGTTTATAAAGACCATTACAAGACAATTCAGAGAGCCATATGGAAACCATAAATACAATCCCTGCATAAAATGTAGAGTTTTTAAGTGTTAAAACATGTGGTACATACAGTTATCAGTGCGCTATATAGGGTTCTAGGGTCAACTTGTACGGCAAATACTGAACAGTATTTTGGCAGTTGTCCCATAATATCATATACTATCCCGGCATACATCTGAAGAGACTGAGTAAAACTATGACAGCCCTAAGTCAGTATAGTTGGTATTTCGGCCGAGATTGGAACCAAGGATCTCCCGAACAGAAATCTCATAAGTCACCTCTAGGGTCAACTTACTCGGTATGAATGTTTTCGTTTTGAGATCCTGCAGCTGGTGTTCCTTCTTAACGACGTTCCCTTCACTAAAACGAGGGTGGTCCATAGTTGACTCGTGCTTCTTTGGAGCCCATCTTGCGCTCATTGTATAAAGTGAAGCTGCTCGTGAATTATTGTTCCTTCCCTGCGAACACTGGTCTTCACGGCCGGCCTTGAATGAATATCTCCGTGTTTTCAACAGCGCACCATCCCCGGAAATACAGTTCATATGTAAAATAACTGTGCAAAAGTGACACTGATGCACACAGTATTACGAAAAACAGCAAAAATTCTGAGTCAGATCTGAACTGCCGACGTATGTATTTCAAGTGACTGCAATATCTAAGTTAAGGACAAATTCAGGTTTCTTGTAGTCTGTGTTTGAAGGCTTGACAAACTGGCACACATAATTCAGATGTTGAAGCTTGCAGCCTGTAACAGTACTCACTTCTGTTGGAGGCTGAGTCGACCCTAGGGCCATAGTGCGGCTGGGAGGATTAGTTAAATTGAAAAAGTGGATTTCTTTATCACGATTCGAACCCGCGAGTGACTCAACCAACTATGCTACCGCGTGCCCCAATAAATATGCTGACGTAATAAATAATTTCCAGCAAGTTTTAGAAGAAATATAACTTTTTCTTATTGTGAAAAGTTCTAGAGAATCTCTGATGAAAATATTTCTAGCAAAACTGGAAAGGTGCAGTCGGTACTGTAGTGCACAGATGTTGCACATGCTATCCTTGCACCTCTGAATTCTCTTATGTTATTCCATTTACTTCATTTAGGTTTTACTTCATGGCGGTGTCAGAAGCTCAGACTACGTTCCTACAGCCCTGAATCGTATAATTATTAGAAAATAATTAAATATAAAGGATAGGAAATGAAATGGTTTTGACCTGAGTTGAGCTATTTTCTCGGCCAGTGCCTTTAATGACTGAGGAAAACCACAAAGATCTTCATTCACTGTAACAGTCTCCGGGCCGAGAGGTGAAAATAGGACGTTTCGAATACGAAACAAGTGTGTCCATAACTCGATAGTAGTGTTCTGTATCTTAAAAATATGAAGTCCCAAACTTATTCCAGATAATTTAAATTAAGCTTTCAACAATATTAAGTGCAGCTTTTGTCAATATTACCCGTATTACTGCATTTCGCACTGGTGTGGCCTCCTTCCACCCCATACTTCGTGAGGCCTACGGGTTAAACCGATTGTAGGGAATTCAATTTACATGATGTGGTAGCCTCTAGTTATATATCTAATATTCATTACAAATTATATTAAAATTCGTACAGCGGTCCTAAATATGAACTATGGAGCCCCAGAAAAGAACAAATAGTCCCCCCTTTCGTCATTTGTGATCTTCTTATGTACATCGTGCAAATCACTCATAATAAGGAAATTACGATTATATTTGTTCAAGTTACGATTTAATTGAATATATATGTAGTAAGAATAAACATTAGTTAGGTATCGTTGTGGAAGTAAATTAAGAGAACTGCTTCCATATCCCGTATTCTATACATCTCATTATCTGAATACGGGATTAAATTGTTTTGTAACGCAGTTCATGGATCTTCCAAAACCGTAACAACATTCAAATGTCTAGGGAGCAAAAGTCACACATGGAAATTAATTACATTCAGGAAAATATTACGCGTAGATATAATTCGGAAAATGCTTTTTAACATTCAGTTCTTTTTCTCTTTTCTCCACGTCTGCTATCCAGAAACGTGAGGAATAAACAACTCACAATTAGGTACCTGTTTTTTCGTATGTGTTTCAGATTGAGGGAAGAACACACTGACAGTTATGGAACAGCCACTTCGGAAGAATGGCTGTTCCTAAGAGAGCGAAAGTGAATAGAAACTGTAGAAAACTGCTTAACGGGGAGTTTAATAATTCCGAATACTGTATTGCTACGGTATAAATAAAAAGAAATATGGGATCGAATCCTGATGAGGTCATTTAATTCTTTTCAATTTATCTAATCCTTCCAGCCGCACTATGGTCCTGGGTTCGACTCAGCCTCTAACAGATATGAGTACCAGAAAGATTCTAGGAATGTTCTTGGGGGTAAAAGGTGGCCGGCGCATAAGGCTGACAACTTTACCGCCGTCTATGAGCCGATTATCTAGAAATGTGGGAACCTCAACATCTCACAAACTTATGGTCCTCCACGGCCTGTTAACAGGAATACCTTTACTTTACTTTTTTCTTTTTTACATGAAATAGGAAGGACATGTAGCACACGCAGGACAGATGACAAATACATACAATAGTTTATTTGATAAAGTTGAAAGCCAAGATGGGAATATAATACTGAAATGTTTTTCAAGAAATAGGGCGTAAGGCTGCAGACTGGATGCATCTTGGTAGGATTTGACATTCTCACAGCAGTGGTTATGAAGAACTCAGCTTTCTGGGATATAACGCAGTGTAGTCCATTAAAATTCAACCGAATTTTCGGAGGAAGACATACCTTCACTCCGATTTTTGTCTTTCCTTATTTTTCGACCCTGAAAGTTTGAGGTGATATATTGCTCCGAAACGTCGGCTGACTTTCAACTGTCTACACGGCGTTATATCCCAGAAGATACAACTCAGCTGGATTAGATGCGCAGGATGAGGACGAATGTTGTGCCCTTGTGCGCAGAGTAATGGCCGGTCGGATTTCGTGAACGTAGGAGGTTATCTTAAATTAGTAAGCAATTATTTACCTTTTCAAGAAGGTCTCTACTCCAAGGATTTACTTACGATACCTTTTAATATCTACAACGAGAGAGACAACTATAATAACAACCAATAACGAAAAAAGTATGTTTTTCGGCGGGGTCGCGAATGAATTTTTATTTGTCGATTAGGGCTTTGTATATACGAGTATTTCATGCCTTGTATATGCCGTGCCTTACGGAGAGTTTCATAGAGGTAGGCCTAGGCCCAAATTGGGGCTGTAGCGCCACAGAAAAAAAATATGCTGTGCCTTGATTTTTAAGAGATTGATATGATCTACGTAACAACATTTTACAATTTTCTGTAATGAAGAAACAAAATAATTTGTAACTTTCCAATTTGTCAACCGAGTATCCATATAAGAACACAGAGTCAGAAATATACTATGACGGTGTCAGTCAAATGCCACTGCTCTGTATCCGAGAACTATGTGTAGAGATAAAATAGTTCCCTTTATTGTTTAGTAAGATAATATCTCGCATAGAATTCGGAATATTAAATTATGATTACGGGAGAAATTTTAGATAATATCATAATGAAAGTGTCAAATAGATTGAATACGTGTAGGCATCATTGTAAAGAAGAATGTCGTGGAAAATCGTAAGAATAAATATAAACACATTATCTTGGCGTAGGGGAATGAGAGAGAGAGAGAGAGAGACTGGACGTATCTTCCTCACCTGACCATGGCTGGATCGCCATACATCAGTCTACCTTAACTTGTCCAAGTCAAGGTCAGCCGACATTCCAAGATGGCAGTCCTCATTGACTGCTTGACCTCAATTCTCTGCACGTCACTTCCTGAATCGCCCTCCCGGTGCCGATTGTACCACGAGCCTACATACGCTCTTTGAAATTCCATCTGGAACGCAGCGAAGTCGGTATGCAATCTTATGAGCGCTTTTCGCTAAACTGAAACATAAGAAAATCAAATGCCACGTAGCATGGAGCCATGAAACGGTCTGGAAATTTGTGACTTTCATGATAAGGAATCCAACTCACTCATTGCAGATACATTTAGGAATCAGGGTGATAGACAGGTTTATCGTAGGACTAAAAATAATATTCGTTGTTAGCTTGTTAGTCCATTTGTAGGAAAAGTTCTTTGCTCAATTTTACCTCTTAAGGAAATGGAGTAGACTTGTAATCTCACTGTGGTTCTTGTGTGTCTGTGTATTCGACTTTCAACTCTGATTTGAAGAATTATTACGAAACTTGATCTGCAGGTCATTATAGCCGATCTCAATCCCGTATATTTCAAGTAGTTACTATAGGATTCTGACGATGGTGTATAACACACTGATATATTGGGTTTCTGGACTTTATCCATCGTCCTGATTTTTAAGATAACAAATAAAAACACGACGTTTCGGAAACTGGATCTGTTTCCGTTCTCAGGTGAAGGAAAAGGGAAACACCTATTCTGTTGGGTCCGTTAGAAAGAGCTAGCCTCAATCACTGGTCCTTCACCTGAGGACGGAAACAGATCCAGTTTCCGAAACGTCGTGTTTTTATTTGTTATCTTAAAAACCAGGACGATGGATAAAGTCCAGAAACCCAATATATGAATGCCGTATATTCCAGTTTGCTAGAATCAGTAGGACTGACAATCACAGTGGTCGCGAGGTGTAAAGTATGAACCGTATTAGCTTGCTTGAACACTGGGATCGTCGGTTCGAATCCCACTCAAGACATGAATGTCAGCTTGCGTTTATTCTGTGTTTGTGTTATTCCGTGTGTGTGTGTAGAAGCCTTTCGACTGGCTGATTAACCGTCCAAGGAGTCCTACCGTCTGTATAGAGGATTAAGAAACTGGAAAGAGTCCAAGAACCAATAAAGTGCTATAGAACCAAAGACAGACAGGCAGAATCAGTAGAAAAATAAAGGGGAGAACGAACTTTTTTTAATTCTCATAGCGGAAGGGTGGAATCCAGTTGGGTCCATGCGGTACGTCGGCCACTGAATGGCCTAGTGTACCTGCACCGGGTGATTATGATGATCGAGAATTTGGTGGAATGAAGATTGGCAGGGGAACCCAGAGTACTAGGAGAAAACCTGCCCCAGCTCCACTTTTTCCACCACAAATCCCACTTTACCAGATCCAGGCTCGAACCCAGACCGCCGCGACTGGAAGCCAGTGACTAACCGTTTGAGCTATGGCGCGGTATAAAAACAAACTTGTAACATGTAAAGTAATATAACAATATATGACAATATAATTGCTTCTGATGATATCTTCTTGAAAGTAGAACAACAAAATGGCGACCGTGGAACATTCTTCAATTAGCTTTCAGTAATGACTATTGAATCGTAGAATATAGGATTATAAAATTTTGTGTGGGCATAAGTATTAATGTTATCTAAAAACAGTATACGAAATACTCTTCTAGAATTCGACCCATGACTACTTACTCATAGGCTCAACGCGCTAATTCATCAGTTAAATTGAATTTTATTGCTAGACTCTAAAATTATATTAGGCTAATTCGGTGCAGCACATTAGTTGTAGAACTGAATGTGTGCGCACAGGAAAATGGCATTTTAGGTTTTTCTCCTATGAAAACGAATATTTCGTCTGTACGAGATTTCGAGGTTATGTCCAAACAAATTAAATTATATGTACGTCTATTTAAGCAAGAATTTCTTCATAAAATTAAAAAAGAAGAATAGTAACAGGTTTTTAAGAGAAGAAATTCATGAAATATAAAAGTGGACGCTATGAGTTCAGCTCGAATTTGCTTGTTAACTTTTCGAAATTATTCAGGTTACTCCCTACTTTGTAGGCAACACGCTCAGCTCTGAAGCGAAATGAGAGCTCGCGATGCTCAGGCGTTACAGACAGATATTTACCTTCAGACAAACGGAGTAGTAGTAGTAGTCGATACACACTCGATAAAGCAAAGCCCTCCCATTCCCGTTTCCTTCCGTCCTGTTTATCTGATGTTGCTAGGAATCTGAATTTAATTGCAAGTAAGAGTGTATTATTCGCTTTTTACTTCTTCCAGCGTCTGTTCTTTGTTTCATATGCGAGTTAAGAAATTTAATTGCTTTGTTTTCACATATTTTTTTTCCCCCTTGGCACTACAGCCCCAGTGGGCCTAGGCCTACCTCCATGAACTTCTCCGTTCACTTCGGTTTTTCTAGATCTTACATATTCAGTAGGATTCCTTGGGGCGGTGATCAGCTCGTCGCAAGACCTCTACCTGCACACAAACACAGAAAAACGCGCACACACACAAACTAAACATCCATGCCCTGAGTGGGATTCGAACCCACGATCCCGGTTTCCAAGCGAGCGAAGACAGTACATGACTTAGACCGCTCGTCTACCGTGACCGACTTTCACATACAATATTAGTGAAATTTATTAAATATGTAATTAACAATAATAAAAATAATTATAAACAGTGTGCTGTATATCTAATTTGTTCTCACGTGATTGACTGTAGACGGGGTTTGGATCGGTGATCGGATTTATTGGACCCTTCGTTAAGGCAAGTGGCTACACTTCACATTTCATTGTTACACACACACACACACACACTCACACTTCAGTGTACACAGTCACGTCTTCGCTAGCCGTTGATTGGTAGCGGTTTCCAACATCAGACGTTCCCCTTCCTCTGGGTTCCCGAGCTGTCCCGGCTTCAGCTGCCAGATCCTCAGAGCAACAGCTCACAACGACTGAACCGCAGAAGTTCTCTAGTTCACTCAACAACCAGCAAATTCTCTCAAGCTCCTAACTTGTCCTGTTTAAATCTGGGAAAGGACAGCACACAAAACACCGTTCCTCTGTTGCAGTACAATTGTTGTCGGGCACCCATGCTTGTGCGCGGAGCCATTACTTAACTTCGGCTGTTGTATAGTTGCTTGTTTCACGGTCGTTGCCTAGCAACGGGTCAATATGTCATAACATTTACAAATGTAATTATTAACGAAGATATGTGTTCGAATAGGATTTAATGCTGAGACTATCGCCTCACAATTTCGGCATATCTTAATTAGTATATAAACCAGAAGACGTAAGAAGATGCTGGATGACCTTGGGGACAGAAGAGGATATTCTCATTTGAAGGAGAAATCTCTAGATCGCATTAAGTGGAGAAACTGTTTTGGGAGAGACTGTGGACCTGTCGTCTGACAGATTACTGATAAATAAAAAAACTTAAATTATTATGTGTTCAGAAAGACGGTCTAGCTACTAACAGCGCTGTAAAACAACTCAGATCTACAATGGTGAAAACACGCTACTGAACTTGGCCCTCTCCTTCCGGTTTGGTACAGCCGTCATAATTCGGCTCTCAGTTCCGTAATATTCCCGATCACAAGTAATTTTTGCTTGATGCTGCGATCACTAAAATTACTAACCTACTTTCCTTCCTTAACGCAAAGACTAGGCCTATGGGATTGCCGTGCTGCCCCTGTGTGTGTACGTGCTTGCATGCCGCTGTGCATATGTCTTCATGTCAACTTTTGAATCATTTGACCCATATTCACGAACTTTAACACTAACGTTATATCAATAGAGACCTCCCCAAACTCGTATTTCTGATGGTCCTACAATAAGCAGCAACAAAATGGCCCAAGTACGTACTTATAAGGTCTTAAAATTACTCATGGCAATATATATTCGAAATATGTGCTAGTTTTGTTAAGGGTATATTTTTGTAGAATATAAAACAATATGACGGCTGCAAGAAATTTATATTTACCTTGCTAACTATTAAGCCATTCAAAAAAATATGTGGAATTTTATACAGAGACAGATCATGAACATATATACATATTAAGAATAAAATAATTCTTCACATGCCAACAGTTACATACATATTATTTTGTGTACAAAAATTTGCATTTAAATATTATTCTCTTAAGAATATAATAATAATAATAACATTATAATGGTGATTATTATGATGATAATAATAATTCAGTTGACGTCTTTATTGTTTGCGTGACGAGTCAACAGTTACAATGTCAATTACAGAAAAAATGCAGGGTAGATATTGTTAGCACAGCACAGATACTCTTACTAATAATTCCATTAGAGAGAATGAAAAGCATAAAGCAACAGCCTCAAGGCCGGCTTCGAAAATAGCACAGTGGAAAGACTACTGTTTCTGACTTACACAACAAAGGAATTCGCAAGGGTAACAAGAAAAAATACCAATAAACAATAAGGCAGTTATCACAAAATCACTAAAGTGATGATAATAATAATAATAATAATAATTTAATTCAATTTGTNGATAATGGAACTTCGGGTCCAGTGTTTATGTACATGCAAAAACTTAACAGCACAGAGGCCAATTACAAAGTTAGCACGAGTATGTAGAAAGGCACAAAGACAATTAAAAAACAAAATACAAAATAAGACAGTCTATATAATGGCAATAAATTAATAACAGTTCCAAGAAAAATTAAAGTTAGCATTAACAGGAAAGAGAAATAAAATAAATGCATTTCCAAAGGTTATATCATTTTGTGGCGAGAAAGGACAATACACGTACATACACACATACAAGTTAATAACAATAATAATAATAACAATAATAACAGTTAAGTAAATATTTATTTATAACTAAATAGGACAAATATATTTCAAAATAATTTCGATCTCTTCCTTTCCTCAGAAAGCGCAAGACGTGATAAGAAAAAGAAGGTGTACCAAAAAACTGTGTTCGATTAGAAAGCCAATATAAATTACTGTAAAATATTTATTATTATTATTATTATTATTATTATTACTGTTGTATTTATTTAATATCTGACCATGAAGTAATTACCACTATCCACATTGTGACGGTAACTTTCACTGTAGCCGTTGACTCGGCAGATAAATAATAAAGAATTGAACCGAACTGGATTATGGGTCCAACTAATAAGATATGGAGGCAGTAACCGCAAACCGATGAAGTGGGTTCAAGTGTTATGCTGCTGAAACTTCTGAAACCCTGTTCGTGTATCGGCCGGGGCACCGAGTAATCTGACTGATGTTTTCGTAGTTTCCTTCAGTCCATTCGGGTAAAAGCTAGAAAAATACCTTAAATTTGAGCACGGCCGTTTCCTTCAACAACTGTTCACTATGATCATATCATTCGACGCTACACAGTCTGAATAATGTTGCTATGGTTACTACGTACTCCAGAGGGTCCATGATCCTGGCTCAGAGTAGCTGACTTAGACTGTATAGCGTCGAATGTCAACATTTCTGACGATTTTGAAAGTATTTGGAAGTGGCCGTGGGGTACACCTGAAGTAAAAAAGAAAAACCATGATGAACATCAATCGTGGTAGCCGGTATCCTGGTTCAGACTTAAACCAAAAACTCTGTGGTTTAGTCCGCAAGCGAACTACAACGACCGAGCCATCTTTAGCGGATAGAGGGTGCCATGTGGTCAGCGCAACGGATTCCCATGGCAGTTAATTTTGGTTTTATAGACCGGAGCCGCTACTTTTCCATTCAAGTAGCTCCTCAATTATTCTCACGAAGCTGAGTGGACCCCGTTCCAGACCCACTATTTCTCAGAAAATCTGGTAGCGCTGGGAATCGACCCGGGGAACTCTGGATCTGTAGTCAGGAACTCTGACCACTAGACCACAGAGATGGTCTCCGTAGAATATATATATAAATAATTATATAACTTGAGAATTCTGAGGTCTTTATATCTGAAAAATGTCATAACATCTTGTATCATTAATTCTCGGAAAAGACCGCCTAAAAGCCGGAATAGTGGAGCCGGACACGGAATTATCCATTTGCTAGGTAACGGTGCATTAACGTTTCCGAGACAACGCACTCATGTAGAATAGTGATGGAACCCTCGGAGGCGGTGATTTCTATTCGGGTCTCTCGTAGTTCTATAAGGGAGTTCAGTCGTGAATTCGAGAGATTCTGCGTACGGCATGCAGTAGGAAATCAAAATGTGGGCAGTGATTTGCCGCAGTAGACACACGGGGTCCACTGAGAAATTGATAGTCTCTCATATGGTCAGGAAATTCCATGCTCTTTATGGAATTCCAAGGTTAATTTCAGTGTTAAACAAAGCCCTCTGCCGAAACCTGTCTTGATGCAGTTGAATCCAATCTACAGCCTCACACTCTACTTCTCTAACAACAATTTTATCATCATCTTCAAAGATCTTCCTTCCACTCAGTTTTTAAACTAAATTTTGTACGTATTTCTCATTTCCACTGCGTAAGGAAATATTTACCCTCTTTATACATATTCTTTATAACTGGGCAGCATAAAACTGTTTCTCGGGCTAAATACGACTTGCGAATAAGCTGTTTTTCTTTTCATATAAAAGAGTGAGTACTGCTTAGTTCAGGGACGGTTAACGTCAGGGAAATAAACACCGAGGAAAATCTTGATGCTGGAACTCAACACGCTCTGTCAAGCAATATATTGAATACAGACTGGTCAATATTTCCTCAGGTACTGGTCCTTGTGTAAATATGTTTCTTATAGCGTTTTAGAGCGGAATAGTGAACAGGTTGAAGCGAATGCCATCCCACGAGAAGGAAGACATAAGCCTGTCACGTAACCCGCGATCAGTCAACACCGTTAAACTTATGGGTGTGTGTGTTTATCTCAGCACACATCTGTGCGAAGGAACCACAGTAATGTGAAGGATCGACTGTTGGAGATCCGTATTACGTATTATAAAAATTCTAAATGTAACACGCTAAAGCAATTTGGAGCTTGTGGATTCCGAAGCGTATCAAATCAATCACGAGCCTCTGTATAACATTGCCTTGACCCGGTAGTGCTTATAATTTTCATTTATATAAACTAGTTCATGTAACAGATATTAAATGCAACTTCTATACTTTCCCACAAGGACTTGCAAATTAAATTTCTTTTGTTTATATTCTACTTAAAAACAAAATTTCATATTCAAGCAATGGTGTTATAGATATCGTTATATAACTGAAAAATAAATACAGATTTCTCGAGGTTACCAGACTATTGCACCCTATAAATAGTGCCCTAAAATTCTTCCTCATTATTAGAGGAACTTTAGATGAACGTGTGTTTAACAAGCACTTTATTCTTAGTAAATCTTATCAGCCTCTTTAAAGCCTTTCTTATTGCAATTACAGTGATCTAAATTATGGATTTAAGATACTAATTTGTTGTGATAACTATTAAGAGAATTCTGAAATAAAAATAAAGCAAATAAACGCAAGATAAATTGGGGATGAAACATTTGGGGATAAAGTAGTTCGAATCTCCACCGATACCCACTTTCCAGACTGCATCTTTCGTTGATCTTCCCTTGAATTCTCGGGAAAGTGCGTTATCAGAAGGACGCCAAAGAATATGATAACCAGGAAGTCGTTAAATTTAAGGTTCATTTCACAGTTTACCTATACATTTTTAATGCATTGTATTGGTGCATGTTTCCTATTTCCGCATGCTGGATATTACTATAGACTATTAGAACAATTGACTGATTGTATTTACTAGCTCGGAGACTGTCTTCTTTCTGTTTTCTTACGTCAACATCCATTTAATACTGTATCTGCATGTAGGGACATATTAGATTAATATGCAGCAAGCATTTTTTCACAAAATATAATAAATAAATAAATAAATATTAAGACGACCAATTATTAAATTATTCAGGCTGCATTGAAACTACTAAATTTGTCAATTGATGTGACTCGGTTCTCAGATAATATTCAGAAGCGTATCCTACTTTCATGTAAGCTATTAAATTTAAATTTGTCACATTTATATCTCATGAAATTTGAAAGTAAATCTATCCCTGTAACAGGAACTGGAGGTCCATAGGGTTGTGAAAAGTGGAGGTGCCCACATTTTCTAGACAATCGGCTCACAGATGGTGCTAATGTTGCCAGCCTTATGACCCCAGGATGATCCCTGCTACTCATATCTGTTACCGGTTGAGTCGGTGCTTTAGTAAAAGGTAAAGTTATTCTTGTGCTTAACTAATTGAACACTACGCCATGAAGGCGTATGGGGGAGTGGTTGTATAGATCAAAGATTTCTTGACCTCAGCACTAGTTGGAGTTTAGTGTTCAGCTTCACGCCCCGGCCAATTTATCCCTGGGGAAAGAGCCTCCGGTACCCATTGAATAGGAGGCTGGGTGGGCCCCAGAGCCGGCCTGGACGACGCGGAGAAGAGAAAATTCTTGGCTCTACAGGGACTCGAACTCCGGCCCCTCAGCCATCCAGCCCGTAGCAAGCGGCCATACCGACTACGCTATCGCGACTCCTATATTTATTTTGCGCCAGCACTAAAACTGTATTATTTTGTGTTGTTGTGATATCGCCCTTGAAATTATTGCAAGCAAATTACAAATTCATCAAATTATTGTCTATGCACTGAAGCGTAAATTGTTGGCGGTTCGAGGGACCCTTCGGGTGTTAAGGATGGACCATTCCTGCCAGAAACTATTACAACACAGACACAAAATATTGACTGCCCTTCTTCTTTAGAATGTTTACGAGTATAGTTAAGTTGATTTTAGGTCTAGACCACAGATAAGTGATTCTTCCTCAACACACAATCACACCTGTTTCAATGTTTGCTCTCCCATAAGCCCATTCGTATGTGATGGTACCAACTGTTAACCTAGTAACATCCATACTGCGCCTTCGTAATGGACTTGCTGTTACCGGACACATATGCTCTCTCACGTTACTACCACGCAGCCTTACATTGTTGAGAACTGTACAGAAATATTCAGCAGAAGACGTCAAGCAACACATGTCCTGTGGGGGAAATAACAGCTTGGAACTCGTTTTGTTAAACTTGCTGTTATTTAATTCAACCTTATTTTATTTACTTGTTCAAGGAAGGAAGACTTACGCAAAGCATTTGTCCTGTAGGCAGCTTTGCAAAAACAACGAAAAGATCCATCTTTTTTTTTCAATTTTCTTGCTTAATCACTGTACAGAATTGTTATTATTTAACATAATATCGTAAAATTATTAAAAATGAATTTAGTACGTACATATATATAATAGAAACTTTACTTTTTCTTTCTGATAAATTAAAATGTTATATCTGAATAACAGATAATTACATTATATAAAAGTTACGCCGATGAGTCTTAGAAATGTTGTTACTTTGATTTTACACTTATTATCTTTGACAATGTATGTTCTATAAAAAATACGATTAAGTTGTAATTGAAAGCTGTCAATCTTAAAACTGATAAGTGCATGACACTGATAACGACACATTCATAGAGACACGTAAATGTATATTTTTATTTATAAAAAGTATAAAGAATACAAATTATCTTCAAACATGATTAAGATGATGAATTTTGCTAGGCATGAATTTCTTCACATTTCACAGTAGTTCAAGAAGAATAATGATAAAAATGAGATTTATTCAGCTCAATTACATCGCTTCGCTCCTTAAGCTAATATTTCTATATTACTCTGTTTTTACCTCAGCATTTTTCTTTAGAATCTACACACTGCGTTTATTTTCGGAACAGACATTTTTAATTTTACTAAATTTTTTGACATTGTCGTCATAATCGTTGCTAGAATTTTGTTCATCTCTAAAATTGTTCAACGAAACTTATTGCATGAAGAAAAATATCATATAAATATCAAGCATGAAGGAGCACCACGGTTAATACAAGCATAGTTAATGCAACCCAGCGCTGACCTCAGATGCCACATTTACGATATTTCCGTTCTCTTTTATCTTCATTCCTCAACATAAAGGTTTTCGCTATTGTATATTAAGACTAGTATTGTTACAATTTCTACATGGTTGTAATTTTTAAATAATATGATAACATATATTTTTGAATTGACGTTGTTGAAACGAATGCTTTCTAATTCGTATTCTTCTAATTTTTATACTATGATATTATGCACTCTTCAGGCATTTCTTTAGAACCTTCAAGAAGCTCTCAAAATGATACGGTTGTAAGAACGTACGTAATTGGAAACCTCACTGTAGATTGGGTGTGGGGTCCAAACCTGAAGGAAACCTGTCGTTACTGTAGGTTCCTTCTATGATATGGAAGGAGTGAGAGTATGACAGGGCTGGTTTTATTTGATATAATGATACAAATTCCGTTATACACCTGATGATGGCCGTCTGAGGCCGAAACATGTAGTGTAGGTGAACAAGATCAAGGACACATAATATATTGTTTGCACTTGGGACGGAATTTGTATCATTATATCATTTATCGTATGGAGTGCAACAGGATGCTTAAATATAATACTGGTTTTATTTGTCTATCCCTACTTTTAATTTGAATTATAATAAAATATGTTATGTACCTTAACCCATTGTAGGCTACACCAAACACATATTTTTTAATTGTGTGTAAAACGCGGATTGCATCCCATATGCAATTCTGACTTACTATGTCTAATAAAAAAGGTAAAATTGTCCCTGTGCTTAACTAATTAAGCACCATACCTTGAAGGCGTATGGGGGAGTGGATATATAGATCCACATTTTCTTGATCTCAGCACTAGCTGAATGTGAGTTGTCAGCTTCACGCAACGGCACCCATTGCATAAGAGGTTAAGTGTACACCAGAGCTGGTTTGGACAACATGGAGAAGAAAATTCGTGACCCTGCCAGGACTCGAAATCTGGCCCCTCGGTGGTCCAGCCCGTAGCCAATCGCTATACCGACTACGCTATCTCGGCTCCTCACTATGTATGATATGAAATTTAAAATGGTCGTATGAACTAATAAAACACTAAATAAATATTATTTTCAATACATTTTAATTTTCGGCCAGACATTCTATAAACGTTGATTAAATTATAGATTTACTACTGAATTCCATGAAGTACTTGAAACTGTGAGAAATATCTTCAAAACATTCGAATTATCGGTCATCTAAATTTCTACTCAACACCCCACGGAGCTGTGAAATACACTTCAGGTGAATGAGTGAGGCTGAAAATCAGAAATTGAATAGCTGTTTCATAGCTTATGGAATTAATTTCATAGTGTGGATTACCGTCCTCCTTAGAAAATTTTGTGTAGAGAAAGATCTTATGATAACTGAAGGAAGAAGGAAAAGAAAGAAGAAACAAAAAGACCAAAGACGTGTAGAATGGAAGAAAGCGAGATTTGAAGTCTGCTGCCTTGCTAATGCAGTACTTTCCTGTTTATATAATGTTTATATCGGTTAATCGAGAGTGTACTGCACTTGCAAAGCACTTCCTTTCTCCATTACGATAGGTTTCTTCCATTCATTCATTCATACATACAAGTACAAGTCTACCCTCGGGACAAGGACCGAGCCGACCCGAGTCTTAGCAGGTCAAACTTATTCCCCTTACGTCGGCGGGGGGAACCGGAAACTCCCGCATCAAAGCCGCACTAACAGGTGTGAAGACGCCTCCAATGAGTGCGTTAAAATAAAAAAAAAAATAAGCCAATGTTGTAGGATTAGAGGCTCTCACAGCGGTGGTTATGGAGAGCTCCATCTTGTGGGACATAACATCTTGTAGTCCTTTGAAAGAGAGCCGAAGTTTCGGGAGAAAATTTCGACTCCATGTTATTCTTCGATCCTGAAGGTGGAGAATATACGTGCCTCCAAAACATCTGTTGACTTTAACGGACTACACGGCGTTATATCTGGGAAAAGAGAACTCTTCAAGCCGATATTGTTGTCCCACTTTAACATAATTTTATACAATGGCAATGACAGATATGTTTGCTTTCGTAAAATTTCTATGTAGATCTCATATTTACTCAGCATGTATTCCCTTGAAAAGTATGTCAACCCATGAGAAGAGAACAGAACCGTAATAGACTGTCGTGTAGTGTCACTAGCAAGGTGGTGTGCCTACTGTTTGCGAACCTGTTACGCGAGCTCAAATAAAATAAAACTAAATGCAACACGGGTATTGCAGGTGAAAAACAAACACGACACACAGCATAAGTATTGCCGCACATAGCGTCTCATCATTTTAGACTCTACTTTTGCAGGTTAGTTCGTGAGACACGAGTGAAAAGTTATACGTTTCCTTCTTCAGGAAGTGTAAGTAGCCAGTCAGAGGCCTCCGACTCTGGGTGGTCATTAGCCGCCATTGATAATTTGGATGTCGAAAGGAGGGAGGAGGCGCTACTTTTTAGTATTTGCGATAAGATAGCTGTGAGAAGTCATAAGGAACGGACCTGTCTTCCACTAAAATACCACTGTGCGGTAACTTGCTCTTATAACGCGCATAAATATTTATTACCTGAAACAAAGGAGCTATACTGCGTAGGATAATCATACCCAATATTCGACATGCCTTACTTCGTAGTATCGTATTTCTCTGTTGAAACTAACTGTGGAACACATACCTAATTTCATGTCGATATAATATATTGTGCCGGTCACGGTAGCCGAGCGGTCTAAGGCATGTACTGTCTTCGCTCGCTTAGAAACCGGGATCGTGGGTTCGAATCCCACTCAGGGCATGGATGTTTAGTTTGTGTGTATGCGTTTTTCTGTGTTTGTATACAGGTAGAGGCCTTGCGACGAGCTGATCACCCGCCCAAGGAGTCCTACCGAATGTGTAAGATCTAGAAAAACCGAAGTGAACAGAGAAGTTCATGGAGGTAGGCCTAGGCCCACTGGGGCTGTAGTGCCAAGGGAAAGAAAGTGATATATTGTAGCCTGAACCAAGGTAAGGGTGTATCAACAAACTAGAGAGTTCAACCTGTTACAAGGAAAATAATCCATGCCGCTTACTTAAAAAGTGCGTTCTTTGCGGTTTTGTACATAGAACTGATAATTATGTTCATTTGTTTTGATTACATATATTATATATAGGTAAAATTTAAACAATGATAAAGAAAAACCGTTTTACTGACATAATTATATAAACAGAAATTATTCTCCCTTGCCGGTATTCCAACAATATTCTTCACCATGTCAAAAAAAATTTCAAATAAATTACTTAGCCTATTGCTTTATGACCTACTAAGTTAAGCAGCACCGGCTATAATCGTCCGAGCCTATAGTCTGTGGTCTCGGTTTCGATCTTCATATGAGCATGAATGTTGCAGGAATCTTTCACCAAAGAATATTTTCGAATCTCTTGCCATCTTTCCTTCGCTTTTGCAGTTTCGGTCCTTAGACAATTGCCGTAAACTCTGAAGAATTCTGGGATATTTTCCGATTTATTCAATTATGTAAGACGCTTTGTCAACTTAGAGTTGTAGACGGGATAGCGCAGTCGGTATAGCGACTGGTTATCAGCTGGACGACCGAGGGGTCGAAGTTCGAGTCCCGGTAGTGTCAAGAATATTCTCTTCTCTACGTCGTCCAGACCAGCTCTGGGGCCTATACAGCCACCTATACAATGGGTACCGGGGACTCATTCTTTGAGGGTAAAGCGGTCGGGGCGTGAAGCTGACCACTCACTTCAAACTAGTGTCGAGATCAAGAAATTATGGATCTATACATCCACTCCCCCATACGCCTTCATGGCATAGTGCTTAATTAGTGAAGTACAGGGTCAACTTTACCTCTTTAGAGCGTCAAACAGGGTAAAAACTGCCGTTTTTCGGAACTTCCCACAGTTCCTTTCATGCTGTGTTAATACACCGAATCCAGATACTCAGTTAAAGGTGTAATTTTGTTCAGGTTATGAAATCCAAAGCAAAAGAGAAGTTAATCATTTCTGGTTGCCTTCTTTAACAGAAGCGCAATATAGTTTTAATGCCTTCAGCATTATGCATCTTCTAGTTAGCATGCCGAAATCGCAACGTCCCAGATTCTAGCTCTGCCTCCGTCTTCAGACAAAAGGAACGACCTAATTGGATGGGTCCGTGGGAAAGAGAGGATGCCATTCAGGGGTCACCCAGTCCAAAGAGAGAGATTAGAACTTTTCGACGAACCAATCAGATAATGAAAAGCACTAACTTCTGGAATATGACGCCGTGTAGCCTATTGAAACTCTCCGACTTTACGGAGGAACATACCCCCTCCGTTTTGAAGTCGAAAAATAAGTCGAGCAAGAACCCAGAGTGAAAGCACATAGAAAGCAGGTTCCAGGACGGCGCTGGGACCCATCCAGCGTAAACATCCATGACCTGAGTGCGATTCGATCCCACGATCCCGGTTTCCAAGCGAGCGAAGACAGTACATGCGTTAGAACCCTCGGCTACCGTGACCGGCAGTCAGTCAGTTAGTCGGATAATTAGTTATTTCGTTGAAAAGTTCTAATCCTCGGGATATACCGCACTATAGTCCGTTAAAAATCAACGGCGTTTCGGTGGATCATGTCGCCTCCATCTTCAGGATTAAATAATTAGCCAAACGAGAAGCCAGAATAAGCAGACACTACACAGCGTTATATCCTAGAAGTTAGAACTTCTCATAAACAGCTGTTAGACCCCCAGATCTATATAATTAGTTCATTAGTTGCTAATGGTATTGTTATAATTGTGAAGTACAAAGTGAATAAGGTAAAGGTAAGGTAAAGCTATCCTAGTAAAAGTTCGTGAAGGCCCATAGGGTTGTGAGACGTCAAGGCTCCAACATTTTCTAGACAATCGGCTCACAGATGGCGGTGAAGTTGTGAAGCCTTACGCGCCGGAAACCATTTACCCCCAGAAAGACTTCTGGTCCTCACTTCTGTTAGAGGCTGAGTCTACCCCAGGGCCATAGTGCGGCTGAAAGGATTACGTCAATTGAAAAATTCACTTATTTCAACGGGAATCGAACCCGCGACGTACAGGCTTGTAGCATAGTACCTCAACCAACTACACTACCGCGTGCCTCCATGAAGTGAATAAGACAAAATAAAATAAAGTGGTTCTAGCTCACAAGTGAACTATTCGGATCGAGCGACCGCCGCTTGTCAGCGAAGTTAGTGCCAACTTTAGCGGATACAGAGTGTTACGTGTTCAGCTCAAGGAATCCCCACGGCCCTTAATTTCGGTTTTCTAGACCGGAGCCGCTATAGCTCTTCAGTATCCTCAGCATGCTGAGTGGACCCCGTTTCAGACCCACTACTTCTCAGAAAACCTGATGGCGCCGAGAATAGAACCCGGGACCTAAGTATCTGCAGCCAGGAACTCTGACCAACAGACCACAGATGTGATCTGCTTATATGAACGCTGAACATTATTCCTTCTTTAAGTCAAATGGAAACGATTATGCATATTTCTTCTTTGTGTTCTGTTAATACGACAAACTATTTACAACTGAAGAATCGAAGCTTCATAAGAAACAAATGACTCGACTAAGTATCTCGTACCGGTTGGTATCCAGGACTCAAGGCTATATAATTGAGGCCTACACGTCACTACAGAACAATATTTTATTCATATGCAGTTGAAATGACTGTAATTTGATGACAGAAGGTTCCATGCATGCGATTCATTTCTCATAATGACGACATGCTACAAGACGTCGCAGTCGTAACGAATAACACGGCCGCCAGCCATCTGGATTCGAGTCTCTTCGCGGTAGAGTTGACAATGAGCGGTGGTTTAATCTTAATCATCCTTCTTTGAATTCCACATACAGCTCTTACGAATTTATTACATAGTTGTAATGCTTCATGTAACACGACGAGAACAATACCACGGAATTTATGGTCACTGCGTAAAATCTGAGATTCTCATGACGATCATTATGAAAGTACTAACTTCAGAGATGTGGCGCCACGTGGTCTGATAGAAGTTTACCAAATTTCGAAATAATATATCTCTTGCTGGGCCCACTATTTGATCCTAGGTATTGCGGCATTGCGGCCCTCCGAGGAGTCGGTAAACGTCTACCAGTCTACAAGAGTCACTTCCCAGGAGACAGTACTTTTATGGTTACCAGTTCCACATCTGCTTTAAAGAGAAACTCTTACTGGAAGCAGGTAAAATGTGTCTGTGTACAGGCAAACACAAACTGTATTTATATAGATTATGTACTGTATATTAAATACAGACTTCTGAGGTTGCTGTACTCCCTCTACCCGCAAAATTTGGCACTAACTTCGCCGAGAAGCGGCGGTCGCTCGGTCGATATAGTTCGCTTGAGGACTACAGACCACGGAGTTTGTGTTTGTGTATAGATCATGAAACTGAAAAAGCTGCGAAGGGCCATATGAGCTGTAGAACCATAGATAGATAGATGGATAGTCCTTCATTTTATAACGCTCAGTTTTTAGATATGCACTTCATTAAGGAACAAAGAAACTCCCCCAAATTCATATGTGATATTTTTCCTTATCAGTATTTAAGCAATATAATTAAAGGTCAATAATACCTTATGGATCCGTGATAACAGAATTTGAGGCAGTCTCTGAACACTTGGGAATTCATACTTTGTAAACACACGCGATAGCTCGAGGTGACCTTGCTGCATTCAGCGACTGTGAGGTCATCAACTCATATAGAGAACAATATAGCTTTCAAGTTTAATATGCCCTATTTAATTTCTGGGTGAGAGTAGGAAGTTGGGTGTCTGAAAACTCCACAAAAATTCGAAGTTTCATTATAAATTTATTGCAGATTTAAATCCGGAAATCCAAATCATGGAATCTGTCCATGCAGTGATTATCAAGGAGGTTGCATCCGTCGCTTAGCGATATAATTCCTTGATCAAATCATAAGATTAGTTACACAGAATGTGCTCATATCTATCTTCACTCGCTTGAGATTTTGTTCCCTAAACCCGCAAATTAAGATAATTGCCCGATATAGATATATCAACACACACAATTGTAAACATTAAAAGCGATAATGCATTTATTGTGGTGACGGTTTAACATAACTACTATATATACACACGTAATGAACTCAGCGCCTTTTCAAGCACGTAGAAATCATCCCATTATAAATCGCTCCTCATCTGAGTCTACTGTTCACATGCTCAGTGGATCAATTTAGAACTGACACCTGCCATCTATTCCCGCATATGCCCAACATGTGTGATGAGGTAAAGAAGAAGATAGAAACACTGAACCATGGAGTGCAACTGCAGTGCGTTTAGGTCAAACATCTGCTGTCTAGGTGACTGCAATGCGTTGTAATCTGAACTGACGCCAGTTATTGATAACGGGAGGATTCGCAACTAATTCTTTGGGGAAGCACTTACTAGTTAGTGTTATGTGGTCACTGACTCACTCACTATAAATGCAAACACAACTTTTTATTTTAAATAGCACTTAAAATTACATTTAAAATTCGTAAAATATCTTTAAAATATCATTCGTTGCTACATGTTTCGAACTCACGAAACCGTAATCATGCATGTATTAACTGTAGGAATCGCTACACTGCATGGCTCACGCGTCGTTATTAACAAGCTGTTATTGCATGACGTCGTGTGTGAGCATGTTATTATATGGCATTGCTTTGGGAAATCAGTTAATTCTGTTTAAATATTACACAAGACATAACACATGTATCATATGGATTACTATGGACCGAATTTTTAGTTATAACTTAGAAAAATATGCATATTATATATATATATATATATACATATGTGTGTGCTTGAATCGTGTAAGGGTTAAAATGAATTGAAACTCTTACACTACAAAAATTAAATAAAATAATTAACGCATTTATTTCTAAAAACACTTGAAAGATGTAAATAAAAGTTCAGTAAGGCCTCTAAGTAAAGTCATACTTCAATCAATTAAAATTAATAAAACTTATAAGTGGCAATGTTCGTTTAAAGTAATTGTCCAGACTATAAAAAGTCTCATTGAGATAATTCATGTATATATAAAGTATATTTGAAAGGTACATGCAGAATTTCGACTAGGATCTATTTCAAGTGACCGTCATATGAATTAGTGGTAATATTCGTATAACGTATGAGTATGTATCATATCTCAAGCTTAATTAAAAACTGCAAATGACTCATAAGACATATGAAGGCTTTTATAATTAATGAAGCTAACCAACTTCAAAGTTTCTTAACATTTAAAGTACACCACACCAAACTAGACTAACTAAATCCATGGAGCTGAGCCGTTCTTGAGAAGTCACAACTTGTGCCACTACTCAAGAATTTCCCAACATTTTATAGAACATTAAGGCTCATTACCGTGTTCACTAAAGCCCTCTATTGGTCCCTATCTTGAGCCAGATCAATTTAGTTATACCACTCCGTTCTATTTCTCTCAGATTCATCTTTATTTTACCTCCCACCTAAGTCTTGGTCCTCCTAGTGGTTCTTTCTTTCTGACATTCCCATCATAACCTATATCCCTTCTTCTTCCCCTTTATACGTGATGCATGCCCTTTCTATCTCATTCTCATTAGCTTGATCATTCTAATTATACTTGGTGAAGAGTATAAATTATGAAGCTCCTCATTATGCAATTTTCTCCAACCTCCTGTCACTTCATCCCTCTCTGCAGACTGCAGCCACACGCTCAAGCAGGTTCCCCGCTCGCGGATTTTTCTACCCTGTAGATAGAGGCGATACGTTCCTCCGAAACGTCGGTTCACACAATATCTACACAGCACCACATTCCAGAATACGGCATTCTTCACAGTCACCTCCGTGAAAACTTCAAATCTTACATAATAACAGAAATATTAAGAAGGCGTGTCTCTTCCCAACTTTGCAGTTCGTAGCGCAAGCCATAAAAATATGGGTCTCTATTAACAGACAAATCCACTTTCATTTAATTCCAAATTACAAAATAAATATTTAAAATGAGCAAAATTTTCGACACCTTAAAGATATTGAATTGCATTCACAGATGCATCTGCACACCGATATTCCTGATTTTCGGAAGTCTTGCCACCGTCCTTCCAAGGAAGTGCCTGAAAAAGGCCTTGATAGGCAACCATCGCTTCCTTCCCAATCCTTTAAAATTTACCACACGCGTTCATATTCCCATACATTTCGACAAAAAATAATTTTTGATGTTGTTAGTGTCACTAAATAACCCATGATCCATCCGTCCGTTCAACAGAGAGGAACTAAAATAAAGCGCCTTTTCATCTTTCCCTTCATATGCCACTAATGAAAGAATTGTTTAGGAGGGGCAAAAGCATTCAGCAAGAACTATACGAAGTTCAAACGTAACTAGTCTATACACCATCTTACGTACGGGTTCTGTGTTTGATAGGCATGTGAGTTGCGTAGCCACGGAAAGTCAAGCCCTGTAGGTAAATCTCCAACAAGAAGGAATTTGCAACATATATACATCTGGCTATAAAAAATTCATCACAGCTTATGGGACTGTTATCCCACTCAATTAGTGGGTTCTTACGTCATCTACAGACAGAAGACTGCTGTACCGTTAGCCTGAACACTGAAGTCGATTCTTTCTGATCGAAACTAGGCCGCCAGGAGCCTGGTGGTAATGATGATGCATTTCAGTGCCAAGGTAAATACATCCCAGGAAGAATACAAATATTGTTTGAGCACTCCTACTGTGTGCACACAAAACTCTCCCTCCGCACTGTTCCTGTTCCAAGATCCGCTCTCTGCAGAAATAGAAACATATCTCTACTTCCTGTTCATGCCAGAACATTGTTTTTACCTTCTATGAATCTCTTTTAATTGTTGGTATTATATTGTGCATGACATCGCTTGTGACAAGACCTGCAAAATCTCAGTGAATCCTTCAATTGTTTCGTCTTTCGTAGCGCCATTTGTTTTTTTGTAATCATTCTCTTTCTTAAATCAGTAATATATTTTATTTATTTAAAGTGTTCCTAATCTGAAGACTGAGCTTCAAAGATGATACATTCTTCTTCTTCTTCAGATAAATATCCCATATTTCCTTTGTCCCTTGATTTCGAAAGAGTACACTAATATTACTACAGCACAATAATCTTAGCAATTATTCAGCACTTTCTTAACTGTTTTAAGACTAAAAGATTGCATTCTGTCCATGTATAACATTCATGACTTTATTAATTTTACCTTTCTGTCTGTTCATATGTAAAGCAAGTGTCACGTAACTTCGAACAAGGCCATGCGCAGAAGAAAAATTTCAGACAAGGGGGTGGGTTCGAGGGTGTGAGAAGTGACAGATTGAGATTAAGAAGATAACTTGACAGAACTGAATAGACGCATCTGAAATTTCTAAGAGGCAGAGCCTATTCAGTTTTCTTTCTTCCAGAAGGATATCCTTGCCATATTCCGTGTGGTATTTTAACTTGTTTGTTTGCTATAATACGTCTACTCTTCATATTTGCATTCAGATGTGAAGACAATAGCTGTAGAAACTATTAATAAAAAAAATCATAGTTATCGCCGTTAAAACCTCAAACATCGAATGTTTAATATGCTACAAACGTTCTGTAAACCTCAAAGTTTTTGAAAGGATCTCAATGGTCCAATTACCCCAGCTGCTTGCGGGGTCTCCTGCTACTGCATCTGACCCCGTTATAAGCCTGATATCCGGACAGTTCATCTTAGGCTTGAATGCAGAAAGTCGAGACAGGGGTAGCTTTTCAGTATTCTAGTCTGTCTCCTGTCCTTGAATTCATCATTATGTGTAATTTACTTATTACTATCGATTCGAAATTATTTAAGTCTGAAGTTTGTCAAGGTGAAATTAAATGTTCTCTCTTCTAAGATAATGCCTTGTAGTCGGTTGAAAGAAACCTGCTCCGTGCTGATTTCTTACTTTGCTTCTTCTTTCGTCTGTTCGGATATAACCCCGTGTAGTCCAATGAAAGTCAACCAATATTTCGAAAGAGCATATCCCCTTCATACTCAGAATAGATGAGTTATATATAACAAACGATGGGACATTATAATAAGCTTTAAGCTTCTCAGGTTTGAAATGCTTCTAAATGATATATAAAAATGAAATTCCTATCCCAGGAAAAAGAATACATCTCCGCTATGCAGGTCAAATTGTTAATTCTCTCTAATGAAATAATTGTCATTTTTGTGAGAATCATACGTGACTCAAATATACACTTCTTTGTATAACATGCAGAGTTATAGTAAGTTTAAACAGGTGGTACTTTTAATAGCCACTGGGCTTTAAGGAATAAAAAACATCCTCACTGACGTCATTAGTTTGAAGTTTCCTTGTACATTTTAATGCCATTAAAAGCAAACAAACTCCGTGGTTTTAGTCCGTAAGCGAACTATACCGACCGAGCGACCGCCGCTTGTCGGCGAAGTTAGTGCCAAATTTAGCGGATAGAAGGTGTCGCGTGGTCAGCGCAACGAATCCCCACGGCCGTTAATTTCGATTTTCTAGACCTGATTTTAATACCATTACCATTACCATTATATATTACATATATATTCATTTTTTCACGATGAAAATTAAATTTATTACGACTCAATCATCCGCCAATTAACGGGGACGAATCAAAATGTATCCATTACCATACAAAAGCCGCCATAATGAAATTAAATTTAGCATGATGGAGGTTTCTTCATCTTCTTGCATGATTTTCACACCGACTTTATTGAAAATTGGTGAATAAGGGCCTATCTACCTACGAATATCGAAACTAAGGACATTCACACGCTGAGTTCATTAACAGACTTCAAAAAAGGGGTTGTTCCTTCTATGGTGTACTATGCTATGTAGAACAGAATCTTATTCAAATATATTTTAAGAGTACACTCTGGCCTCATTTCCCAAGCACACATGACCCAGTAGGTTTAAGAGATAACAAATACAATTTTATCCCATTTAGAGAGGTCAGTGTTGTAAGTGGATAATTTGAAATGACATGCTGGCATGTAGAATAGCCCATGTTCAAACAAAACTTTGTTTAAACTTGGTGGCATACAAAATGAACAATGGATGACTTACATTTCTTATTACGTATGATTTCATTTTCAATCGATTGGAAAGTAATAGGTTATAGAAATATATATTTACCGCTATACTTCAAATAATAATAACTCTCTCTTACAATTTTTGGCTTCATTTGGCATCACCTAAATGATCAAATGTCACGCACATTGCACTAAAAGCTTCGGCAGTTATCCCTTTGCTGTCATTTTGAATCATTAAGTTAATTTCCGACAGGGAAAGCAAATTCAAATGTCGGTGCACGTTGTGCAAGCCCGTCGGGTGCAAAACTGTGAAAGAAATTGATGGCTCTCATGGGGCGCAATAAGAGACTGATATAATTAGGGTCCACGACAACACAAATTTTATAGCTCTTAGGTCATACCTTCTAAAACATTTCTTCTTCTTCCTCCTCTTCTTCTTCTATTCCTGTTACTCCCACTTGGGGCATGAGGGCTTCCGTGAAACTATTAGTTTTACTTTAATTTCTTAATCTGAGAGAGATGGTAGGCCTCCTTGGACAGGGAATCAGTTTGTCGCAAGGCCGCTACCTAACACAAAGACTAAATACAAAGAGACATCAATGACTTGAATGGGATTCTAACCCACGATCCCAGTGTTCAAGCGAGCGAAGACATTTCATCCTCCAGACAGAGATGCCAATGTGATTGGTTCAAAAACCATTAAATTTAAAAATGCGGAGAACACACTATTCAAGGTACATGACTGGAAATTTGTAGGGCAACAAATGTCTTTGAAGTATACATTTTTCTCCACATCCCAGCTGGATAACCGTGCAAAATCACAGCAACGATTGAATAAATCTAGCTATGTCCATGAGAGGCAGCCTGGGGCAGAAAGGGGCAAACCATGCTTTTCCGCCTGGGATTTTTGAAAACTAAATCACAATTGAAGAAAATAAGGAAATCTACCGAATAATAATAATAATAATAATTCAATTCTTTATTATTTATGTGCCGAGTCAACAGCCGCAAGGTCAATTACAGACACAACACAGGGTAGATACAAGTAATTACATTATGGACAAACACAACATAAAGTCAAAGACAAATTACAGGCAAGCACTGGAGGAATACACAATAATGCATACACGTAAACAAGCAAACAATAATAATAATAATAATAATAATTTCATTAACATAATCAATAATACAGACAAGTAAACAAACAAAGAAATTATAATAATTATATAATTTCTTGACTAAATTATGTCGAATAATGTGGAAATAGCATAAGAATACTCAAAAGGAAATCACGCTATTGGCCATTTTAAATAGTATGATGCGTTTGTCCTACTCGCAGACTATTTTGTGACTATTTATAAATTTAAGTCATTATTCCGTATAGAATCAGATGAAAGAATGAATATGTACAGTTATTTGGAAAGGATGGTGATGGAAGGGCTCGAACTCAGTATGGAAAAACTACGTATATTTCGACGCTGTCCTGAAAAAAAAAACACAAAAACTTAGTTCAGAATTTCCGATATCACGGCAAGTATTCCAAGTGGTTCAGCCTACCTTGGTGAATGCAATTAGAGAGTTACACTATGAACCATGGCTGCGCCATAGCTCAAGCGGTTAGTCGCTGGCTTCCCCCCGCGGCGGCCCGGGTTCGATCGAGGTCTGGTCAAGTGGGATTTGTGGTGGACAAAGTGGCGCTGGGGCGAGCTTTCTCCGAGTATTTCGGTTTCCCCTTCCAATCTTCATTCCACCAATTGCTCCACAATCACCCTCACCTATCATCTGGGGCTGGTACAATAGGCCAGAAGTGGCCACAGTACAAGGGACTTAGTCCTACCCCACTAGCATTAAAAAAAAATACACTATGAACCAAGCTTGTAAAACTGGGGCATGTGTGTATATGTGTATGAGGAACTAAAACTTCGTGGAAGTTTTCATTTCACTTTATTGTGCTACTTCCTCCAGGTCATACAATTCGAAATTTAATTATCAGTTAAAATATGATTATTTACTTTGCTAGTGGTCACGTTGGTACTATGGGACAGAGGGCAGCAGTGCCCTTGGGTTTTGTTGCTCTAGACCTGAATATCCTTGACCTTCTGGTAGAAGGATTTTTTTTTTTCATTTCTTGTGGTGAGCTGAGACTGAGTCCACTTCGGCCACTAACTTGCCTACACTACCAGCCCCGGATAATAGATAATGATGAATGTGGAGTAGTCGATGGAATGGGAATTGGCAGGGGAAACTGAAGTGCTCAGAGAAAACGGGCCCAAGCGCCACCACAAATCCCACATAACCTGACCTGGTCTCGAACCTCGGCCGCCACGTTGGGAAGTCTGTGACTAACCGCCTGAGCTATGGCACAGTCTTGGTTTATGAATTATGCACAGCCTGAACAATGATTCTTATAAAATATGCATAAGCCTATACGAGGCCTGAAGCTCGCAGATTCCGTTTATGATTGAGCCTGCGGAAGTAGTTTTGTGACAGGGTGTCCTTGACTCCCTGCCAGCCAGAGACTACTGACCCGCGAGGCTCCTGATGATCGTGCAAGCCGCTCCCTAACTCAGCAACTGAGGCATCTTGATCGAAATGGGCATACTGACCGAATTGCCGATAAAAAGCACACACAAACGTACACACTTAATTCCTTATCCTTTGGGCTTGCTGTTATGTGGAATTCAACAAGAAAATCAGTAAAAACTGCCCCCTTCTCATCGAATGCAAATATCAGAAATGGGCTTGAAGTGGCTGTGTAGCAGACGGCAAATCAAAGATTAAAATATATAGAACTACAGTACAATCCACCTTTTTTGTGTGAATGTGAAACTGGTCTCTTATTTTAAGGGAAGCATATTTATTGACGGCGTTTCAGAATAGGGTGCAGAGGGGAATATTTGGACCTATGAGGGAAGACGTGAAAGTAGAGCGTAAATAAATTGATAATAAGGAACTCAATAATTTGTATTAATCATAGAATCAAGGCCGCACCATAGCTCAAGCGGTTAGTCGCTGGCTTCCCATCGCGGCGGCCCGGGTTCGATCCTTTCGTTACCACTGATCGTGAATGAAGAAATACTTATTTTGTGCTTGAAAATAACAGCATGATACTAGCAGGAGATTTTTTTGAAGCTTATAACCCCCTGACAAGAGTTCGTCTGATGTTTGCTTATGTTTGAAATGTAGACACAAGCTGTAGAACACAAATTAAAGCGGATATGCCTACATAGTTATATACTGCGCATTCCTTCGTCACATAATCATTTGAAAAAATGACACGTGGAATAATTACAGATTCTTTATTGTATAAGAGCCGGAATAGCATAATAACTGAGGGGTCAGAGTTCGTGTCCCGGTGGGGGCAAGAATTTTCTCTTCTCCGCCTCGTCCAGACCGGCTCTGGGGTTCACCCAACCTCCTATCCAATGGGTACCGGGGACTGTTCCCTCGGGGAAAAAGCGGCAGGGGCGTGAAGCTGACCACTCACCTCCAGTTAGTGCAGAGATCAAGAAAAATGTAGATCTATACATCCACTCCCCCATGTGTTTTCACGGCGTTGTGTTTAATTAGTTAAGCAAAGGGACAACTTTGTATTTTTATTGTAAAGCTGTAAGTTAAGTAACCCTGTTTGTGAGAGCTCAGCTCATTGTACGGTCGTAGTAGGATATTTTTTTGTTTCTGAGCGTAGCCCCATCTTCCTGTTACGCCAAGAATTCCATAATGCTTGATGTACATATAGATGGCACCCATCTGGATGCCTCTGGTCATAGGTTAATTGTCAGCAATCAATCAATCGATCATCAGATTACCAGAGAATAGTTAAACGGAAAGGATTCTTCAACGTTATGTTTCAAATTGAGTATGAAAAATAAATGAAAGAAGTGCTATTCGTTATTCGGTTGGGGGTATATCGGTGGCATGGAGGTCAGGCTCGGCTCATACAGCTGATAGTTTATTGACCTACAGGTCCATGAGATTAATCACAGCACACATTTTAATATAAGTTTATTTGTAACAGTAAAGCATTGTCTTGCTTTATTACATGTTACCAAACTACACGGAGCAGAGTTCTTCTTCAGCACCCAATGGTCACTTAGCTGCTCAATAGTTTCACGCCTTCTATGGAAGACGAGAGCTCATTGTTAGGCGCACAAGACAAAGACACTTGTGAATAACACGCATAATATCGGGCCTAAAACGCTCCCTTGTGGGACTCCAGATTGGATGGTGAAGTTGCTGGATACCTCCTCGTTAACTCGTGTTCGAAATTCTCGGTCAGACAGATATTGACAGATATCAGCACCTTTTTGATCCTATCAAAAGCTTGGCTTGATAATATTCCTGACTTTATATCCCATCTCTGTTAACTGATTTTCGATTTCTTTTGTATTTACTGAGTAGTGTAAATATTTTATGACCACCCTGTACGCATTATACTGTTCCCATTTAAGAATGCTACCAGTTTCCGGTATGTTTCGGATGTAGTAGAATTAATTTTTATAGTATTGTCTGCCATACTTTTAGTAGAATATTGCTCTTGTTCAATAATTTCTGTCAATTTATCTACAATTTCGTTATAGTTTATTACCCCATATATAAATATTTGTGGGGGTTTTGGAGTTTTGTTTTCTGGATTGGCCTGGCTAAAGCTTTCTTCAATTGGCAGTGGATTAAATTTATTGCTTATTGTTATATCTGTATTTAGGATATATATTTGCCTTGTATTGATTTTTCGCCTTTTGCTGTTTTTCACTTGTTGCCATTCATTTACATTTACTGTACCTGTGTCTGATTCATCTTCACTAGCTGATGTCATCCTGTATGGCTTCTGTTTGTGTTGTTGTTGTGGTAGCTGCTGACAGCTTGTTGAAGGAATCGATTGTACATTTTGCGGGGCACAATAATTTTTGCTTGTCATTATAGGCTGACTCATTTTGTTTGTAGATTTAAATTTAGGAACTAATCCGTTGCCTACCGGCAACACAGTGGTTCTTGTCACTTGTCACTCGATGTTTGTTTATTTATTTATTTTTTGTCACTTATCTTCACGGCGCTTTTGACTGTCGGCGCACTCGAACACGTCTGTTCGCTATGAAACTCAAGTAGATACTGCCCCTTATAACTTATGCCCTCAATATTATACTGTCATATACGCGTAAGCCATCCCACAGGGCCTATTAATTTCAGATTTTGCGACTAATATCCCGTATTCATCCCCCTTCTCCCCCATGAGCCCTACATGCCCCGTGCTTCTCATCTTCCCGATTTGATCACCCTAATAATATTTAGCGAAGAGTTACGAACCAGGGTTACTGAACACTCCACTTAAAATTCGCAAATGCATAGAAATATACGTGAAAATTACGTACATATATGATATGAAGATGCTTTCTGTCGTATGTAATTGGATGAGAGATTAAAACTTCTATAACCTTTGAAATGTATGTGACCTATATTGGGTTATAATTCCAGAGGGTACCGTTTGTAATATTAGATTTATTGCTTTCACGTCTGCTACGTTCGTTTCTTGAAACGTCTGATTAACTATACAAAAAACATTCCTACCATTAACTCTGTGAATAAAGTAACACAATTCTTCTAGATTCCTATCCTGAAGACAGAAACAGTAAGTTCCTCCGAAACGACTGTATATACGTATCTATCAGACTATACAGTAGCGCCACTAGAAGGCGGCAGTCTTAATGTTCATCGCCGTAACAACCTCAGATATTCTCAGTTTGCATATTTACACCCAAAATTCTTCAACATTACTCTTTTTGCTGAGGAGTTGTTACAAATGAAGGCAGAAGAATGATGAAGCAGCTGCATTTATACCTTAAAGATGGGGGCCAAAGGCTCCTCCGAAAAGCTGGTAGCCACCCTGGTGACTATATGGTGTCGTGACCTATAAGAACACAATTTATGTTTCCACCGCCTTGAATACTTTTTTCTCATATATAACTCTCTTTACTTAAAAAAACAAACTGTCACCCTGTTCCCAGCGGGAACTAAGGCATTCTGTACACAGATCACGGTGAAGATGGATGAACAGCCTTTCATTTTTTGCTCGTTTGTTTAGCAATTTGCAAATCTGTAACAAACGCAACTTCGAAGCATCTAATGGAATGTGACGGGACGATAGTAAATCGGGAATAAAATGACAAGGAACGGTCGTGGTCTCTTTAAAACCGAAGAAGTATTCGCTTGCAGGTATTACAATAAGGCAAGAGATGAGTAAGTAAGAATAGTCAGGCCCCTGATCACTATTTCGTGAGGTAAACCGCATTCGTTTAAACCATCTCTCGGAAATCGTCGTTCTGCTAACCTCTGATTCATGATATACTCCATCTGAAAAATGTGTCCAGTTTTGTAAACCGCGATATTCCTTGTATATACCGCAACTTGTATTTCTGTTCAGGCGGATAAATTTAATGGCCTTTGCACTCATAGACCCACATTTGTTGTGGACATGGTTGTAATAGCATCCAAACATAATTGTCTAACTTTTTAAATTGTCATCGCATTGCGTCTTACGACACTCTTTATATTATATGTGTAAATAAATATTAAAGTTCTGTTACTTAAGCTTTTTTTGTTTAGTGAAGGAAAAGACAGCTGTAAACTTTAGTGGATGATAGAAGTGTTTGCAACCGCATTAGCCGCCAGATTTCCCATACGGCCTTGGCCTTGGCCTTCCCAGCTACAATGTTTTTTTCAGTAAGGAACTCTTTCATCTGTAGAGGGTTTTCTGTACATGAAATAAGATTTTGAACATCCGGACATAAGAGTGGCTTTTGAGTAAAAGCTAGATATTTATACCTCTTAGCTGTCTTTATGTCACATTTAACTTATTTTTCCCTTAAATACATTTTCAATTCACACTTCAGCACTTCTTCCATTCCACCTACCGATCCAGATACGCCGCGCTTATTGAAGAAAAGGAAAGAAAGAAATAATATTGATATATTTGTGCATGAATACAGAGCCGTTTGAACTTTTAAATTAAAAAAATGCGCTTTATCGTTAATTAATGTGTATTAGTTAACGGCCGTGGGGATCCGTTGCGCTGACCACGCGACACCCTCTATCCGCAAAAGTTGACATTAACTTCGCCGACAAGCGGCGGTCGCTCTGTAGGTATAGTTTGCTTGCGGACTAAAGCCGCGAGTTTGTTTATTTTTATTTTCTGTTTAGGGTTTGTTCACTTCCAATATCTACCAGTTTGTTAGATACAACATTAAAATTCCTGCTGTCTCCATAAATGTGATACTGTAACAAACAAAGACATAAAGCATCTGAGGGTAGAGGTCTATTTATAGTTCATGATGACATCAAACTACTAATGCCAATGTATATATATCATTATCCGATTGAAATGTGGACGTAAATTTCGAGCAGTAGTCATGTAATTTTTCTGCTTGATATAAGAACAGTTTAAACATGTTTGAAATGTTTTACATCAACCATCGTACAACATTTCGAGGCACTATAATGTTTCTTCCTGGCCTTGCTCCCGTTCAAATGTACTCACTGCAACAGCTTTGGAATTCATGGACGTTGGGAATTTAAAATAATCTTTGATGGCATAATATTAATAAAGATTTTAATATAAAAACAGTTAGTTTTGAACGTAATTTAAGGAATATAGACACACACACACACACGTACAAATATACAGGCACATAGGGCTATACAAACATAAGCCGTATGAAACAGGAATGAGTAGTAAAGCAACAAAGGATAGTTGAAGTGATTAAAAATTTTCATCTTACAAACCACAAACACCTGTTGAAGAATAAGATGACATGTTACCATCACAATACGTCATTACATACCAGCCATTGCTAAGTATGAATGCAAACATTCCATGCTTTAAATAATTTTACAATCAAGTTGCAATTTTTCATCCAGACAAAATTCCGCTGCAGGTGATTTCACTATACTTGTCAGGCTGTCCCGACTCAAGGCTTGTGCAAACGCTTCATAGGATGCCTTCTATTCGATTCCGACTGTTTAATGACGTACCTGACAGTATCACGGTCGAGGCCTGATTCTCGGTTGGTGTTCGAGCAATTGGTCTGGGTCATGGGGAACATATATGCGAGGTCTATGTCATAGCGGGGCAATTTCTCTCTGAGGTACGTGACCACATTTGGTGCCAGAATCGGTTGTCGGCTCATGATAAAGCTGGACAAGTACCTGGGGCTTTTGGATTTCTCAGCGCAGTGCAGGAGTAGAGCCCAAGACTTGTAGTCGGAGTCCAGTACGTACGTGTTGTACACGCCTTCGTCTGCCAACAATCAAAATACGCTGTAACAGCTGCAAATATTAAGTATCGTCAAATGAAATCGAAGGATAGTTTCATATTGAAAATGGAAATATTGGGGATCGAAGCGACCACGGCCTGTTTCGGAGTAAACCAATCGTACCGGCACTCTCCCCAAAGCGCTGAGAAAACCTACGATGAACCCCAGTAGGAAGAGTCCGCACTGCAGTGGATATATTTTGTTTATTTTTAGTTTATTTACCGTTGCCTTCACATTACACGGTGTGTAATTATTTAATTATTTCCTGGTAGTGATTTCTGTTAGAGGCTGAGTGAACCCCAGAGTGCGGCTGGAAGGATTAGGTCAATTGAAAAAATCCAGTGACCTCATCGGTGCCACTGATATGTGAAAAAGTAAGGTAGAAGCTCGTATAAGAATATGAGACGGACGAGGGCTCTTTGTTCTGCTACATTCCAAATTAGAGAACTAAACAGTGCAGAGAGATATATTTTTATATAGAACCTATTATGGGCAGACAATGATTCAGCATGACCACAAACTTAATATAATATTTATATTTGTATGACAGACAACGAAATTATATAATACGAGTATACAAATACTGAAAAATTTCTGGGAAGTTGCCTCGATAACTGTGTATGTATTTTCAATTCGTGAATGCATTAACATCAAATGTGTCTCATTTTTCTCTACAACCTTCTTCAAAATATTTGTTTATCCGACAAACTGTGAATTAGTTCATCTTCTTGTAAAATGTACATAATTATTTTCAGCTATGAACAAAAATTCGAGTGTGTCGACAGATTTTAGTAAAACTTCCCATTATTATACTCCACGAAATCTGTTCAGCGAATTCTGGTGCAGTTACATGTGAAGAGAAGGGCGGAGAGACAGACACAACTAAGCTGCAAGTCTCCATACCGGCGCCAGACTATTAGCTTAAAAATTGCCATCTTCTGGGATATAGCGCCGTGTAGTCCGTATATGAACCAATGTTTCGGAGGAACGTATCGCCTCCATCTTCAGGGTCGAAAATCAGCCGAGTAAGAAATCAGCGAGAGCAGATAGTTAGGTAGAATGAGCTGTCAGTCGGGATAACAAATTTACAGGGCTCTGTTCGGCTGATTTTCAACCCTGAAAATGGAGGTGATATGTTCCTCCGAAACGTCGGTTCTTATACGGACTACACGGCGCTATGTCCAAGAAGATGGCAGTTTTTCATAACTATCGCTGTGAAAATCTCAAATCCTACGTAGCTTAAATTCTAGTAACAGCATTAATATTTTATTAGCATCATCTTCGAAAGCAATACTGGCTTTGTTTGAGTGTGACATTTACAATTAACTTGGATGGCTTTATTAATGGAAAGAACCTACAGGAAAGCCTGTAATCTTGTTTCCGGCGACTGCCCTTCCTGTTGTTACTGCTACTAAGATTGCATTTCGAATGGATTTTCTCTCCACTGGCAAATAACTAAACAAAACACAATATCAAACTCAGTAGGTTAATAAAAGCCTGGAAGAGAGGTCGATATTAAACAGATCTCGTAAAGGTTAAATTGTCTTCTGGTCTGTTAGACGATTGCAAAGTTTGGATTTATTGGCTCCATCTTCAAGGTTGATTTCATTTCAGAGTACGCTTCTAACCTGAATAACGGAGCTTACATTTCCTATGAAATATTGATGTGCTTTACCCAATTTGTACGATGTCAAAAAACTGTAATATGAAAATTCACCGCCGTGAAAACATCAGATCTCATACTCATCATATAATGTATAAAATTAATATGACGTAAAGAGAGAGACGTCCTTCACACGTGACACGTTCTTCCTACGACTAAATCCAATTCCTGAATATAATTTTGTTGCAATCAAGTATTTGAATACGAACATTTATATTGATTTTTAAAGTGTGTCGACATTTACTTGGGGGCGAAACGGTTTATAGAACGACAAACTGTAATAAAAGGAATTTATAATTTTCAGACAAAATAGCTCACAATTTTAGTTTCGTGATTTTTAGCTTAAAAATACTAGCCTGATCAAATCAGGAAGCTGAGGAGTACAAATCTCTGCGATATGACACTGTATAATCTGGTAGAATATTACGCGGGCGTTTAGAAGAAACATACTTCATCCATCTTCAGATCCGAAGAGTAAGACAAGCAAGCGTGCCGCAAGCAGGACACGTATCGGAGAGTGATAAAACCATGCAGAATTTTTGTTGGAAAGTCTACAGGGAAGAAACCTCAGTTAGCCCTCACTAATTCTGACTAATTGGGAGCGAACCCTTGTGCAAAATAGTGAAAGTCAGAATTATAGAAGTGATATTGAAAATATGATCAGATAAATTATAAAATGGACTTCACGTGTTCTTTTAGGCAATATGACTTTATTTCGAAATTTAGATTTCATATCATAAAATAAATTACTTAGTATTACTTAATATTATTGAGATGATGTTTAAAAAATGAATTTTTTTGGTTTGTGGTCCAGTTGTTCTTTTCCAGTTTTCGGCTTCATTACTACATGAATTATCCTGTTTCAACACAAATTCAGATGTTCATTTACGATTTTTTTTAATATCATATAAGGTGGACCTACTTACACCATGCTGATTCGTTACATTCTGAAGATAAGCAGCAGGATCAAGTTTGTTTAAAACTTCCAATTTTTTTTTTCTTGGAGAGTTAGAATATTGTATTTTCCTGTAGCACTTATTTTAACAGACGTAAAATTCACTACTAAAACGCTAAAACGAAAAAGAAAGGTCTACTAAAACACTTAACACGCCCTGTTCACGTGAACGTAGACAATTTTATGTTAACTCTCTGCGAACCTATATTATCTAGGCCGGTTTTCTAGATCTAGTATGTTTTAATTTTAAATATTTTTTAAAATAGCCTTCATATTTGACGTGAGGTCTTCATGTATCTACCGTCATCTATGCTAGCGCTACACGCCGTAGTTTGAAATCGCCGATCGCGGCAATATGATCATCAAGGCAGTAATGCGCCAATATAAACCTTGTCCTAGTTATCACGGGCTCAGAATTAATGAGGTTTCACTATATTTGGAATACCTAGGAATAAATGACAGGATAATGTTATAATGGATCTTAGATAAACAGCTCTTGAGTATCTGAAACTGATTCGTCTAGCATCACGGCAGTGTGAGATGTCGAGCGTTTGTGAACATTACAAGAAACCTTATGTGATCTCATAAAAGGATAGAGCTGACCGACTATTAGCTCATGGGTCCCGCAGAGCCCGAAACCAAAAATGACTGTGCTGGCAGGGGTCAGAAGCAATTTACCAGATAGATTATTAACTTAACAAGAATTACTCTACTGCTAGGATTTGAAACACAGCGGTTGTTCTGGAATTAACGTTGCATAGACCGCTGAAAATCAACCTACATTTCGGAGGAACATGTCGCATCCATCTTAGGGTTCAAAGAATAAGACAAGCAAGAAACCAGCATGACGCTGGCAGTAAGCAGAGCTCCATACACCTCGTTACATCCCAGCAGATAAGAATCTTCAGTGACTGTGTTTATTGGAATGAGATACTCAGAAATGTATAATTCTGACATCATGCAGTAGTTCAGACAAAACTGAAAACTTGCTCCTCTGTCCTGGCTGTAGAGTGGGACAGATTGACTGAACTACAACAGTAGGCATTTATCCTGGTGATCTCTGCTAGAGGACCATTTAAGAATTCCGTCATAATTACTGACGTAGAATATTTACATATCAAAATGTTAAGACACTACACTACTAGCCGACAGCAGCTAGAACCGGACCCGAAACAGGGTACATGTTTATATTCGCTTATCCGGGAAACTCTTGTTTCTTTGGATTGTATAAATGATCGTAATCTCCCTGTGAGTGTTTATTGCAGGTATTCTATACAAATTCGAAAATTTCTAGCATTTTTAAAAATAAGCAACTCTATCTTGCAGAGCCCTTTTTAAAGAACTGATTTCGGTCAGCTGGTCCAGAAATTCTCCACTGTTTTTGAGACTCGAATGTTCACTATTTACTTATTTACTCATGGAGCTGAGCCCTTCTTGAGGAGCCACAAATTCTGCAGCTACTCTAGAATTTCCCAGCATTTTATGGGACCCGAAGGTTCATTGCCGTGTTCAAAAAAGCCCTCCACTGGACCCTGTCCTGAGCCAGACCAATCCATTCCATACTTTCCCATCCTATCTCTCTAAGATCTATTTCTCAAATGTTCAGTACAGCGTGAAAAAACATTCAGCCACTATTTTCTTTCCTGAGCCAGCTGAATATGGGCAAAATCCTCGAAACCTGTGGCCTGAAGTTCCATTTTGATATTATTCCTTACTGTCATAAATAGCCTCTTCCATTCCGTATTTCCGAACCCATTTGATACTGAATTTAATTCCCGTGCTAATATTTCCGTTTTTTCCATCATCATTTATACGTTTACTTCAATAATATATAATGGAGAGATCAAAGAATGCAGCTCCTTAATATGTACTCGTTTCATCCCCTGTCACTTCCACTGACTGAAGTCCAAATATTACCTTTGCAACTTCTTCCCAAACACCTTAAATACACGTACATATTCTTCCTTCAAGATGAGACGAAAGTTTCATATAAATAAATAGTAACAATTTTCAATTTTTAGATTTTTAAATGTGAGAAACTTTTAACCGAACATTTAACTTCGTTCCTATTTAAAATTTTTCACACTTCTCTTAGACCATCATACCTATAGTTTTACAAATATTAATGTTTGTTTTATTAAATATCGGGTTTAGTAAATAATTTTTAGGTTCCCATTTATCCCTGTGTAGGTAGCAGTAGACGCTGAAGTGCCTTTAAACACACGCATTCACCCACTCACTATATATGGGCAGGGAAGCTAAGGTCTTGAATTGAGCCGAATTCAATTTACTACTCTGAGTTTCTTAGTTATCTAAAATAATTTGTTACTATGGTTAAAAATAATCGAATTTCGGCCACATTTACAAAGGATTTATTAGTTATGATTTGTCCTGTATTCTGGCGACGAGACATGCACACATAATCTACTTAGTTTTCTCTGCATTAATTTCTGCACCAATCTCCTTACTAGTGTGTAACACAAGTTTATTGTCACGTGAGCAACTACGAGTAAATGTATGAATATAAACTACTTTAGTATTTTCTCGGCAACTGGTAGCATATCTTGATTCGAACTTAATTTGTCATCTTCACAACCAGACTTACATGTGTCTTCAGCATGGACCCAATGAGACGGTCTGCTGGGATTGGGGATCTCCCAGGTTATGTTGCCGTAAAGGAGCTCGGCTGCCGGGTCGTCAGTGAAGGTGTATGTGAAGTTCATGGAGACCTCCAGTCGGTCTGATGACATCGAGAACACGGGCCGCATGCAGCCGTAGGACAACGCCTCTTCCGAACTCGCGAAGTACTGTACCACGAACCACGACCCCAGCAACTGCCAATGCAATCAAAGATCTAGCTATTCCTCTTTCTTCTTATGCTGATTGTTCAACGACACTGTCAGTATTGATACTATGCAACGTCGGAAACCCTCTAACATCCGGGCCACAAGATCTAACATGGTGCCGAGCATTTGTTGAGAAACCAACAGTCGTTCAACCACTCAGGAAATTCCGAATGCTTTATTGTGTCAGAATGTTAATTTCCGTGTTCATAAGAGTCCTCCACTGGCCTCTATCCTAAGCCTGATAAATCCAGCTCATACCGTTTCCTATTTCTCTAAGATTCATTTTAATACGATCCGCCCTTTTACGTCTAGCACTTCCTAGTAGTCCTTTTCCTTTCGGCTTTCCCACTAAAAACTTGAATAAATTCTTCTTCTCCTTATGTGTGCTAAATACCGTGCCCATCTCATCCACCTGAACTTCGTAATTCTAGTTATATTTTGCGAGGAGTGCATGTTATGAAGGTCTTCATTATGCACTTCCATTCGACCTACTATTATATTATCCCGTTTCGTTCCAAATATTCTCCTCAGCAGTCTGCTCTCAAACACCCCAAGTCTAAGTTTCTCCTATAATATCAGAGACCAAGTTTCACGTGCATACAAAAATCGCAGGCAACTAGCTGAAACAATATTGTATTGGACATTCTCCATTGTCTGAAGCGAAGAAGGTATACAGCAACAAGCAGCGTTCTGACTGCTGCTGCTGCTTATTTGTATTCCTCTATTTAATCATTTAGAATCCTACGTGTGCCTGCCACACAAAAAGCGAATGCTTTTAATACTTGTTTCACATGTTATGCTCGAAAATTAACTTCATAATATTACCTCGTGAAGATCGAAGTTTCTTATGGCCTTCACATGAGGACACTTGGTCTTATCTTCTCGTCTCTTAGCGGGAAGCCCGCAGGACACGAACCCCAGTACAATGATGAGAGTACAGAGGAACCTAGGCGACATCTTGCTGAGGCTTGCCTGCCGATGCGTAGTCTTACTTCAGCTGACTGTCGATGCCGGATCTCAAGAGTGGGAGGAGACGCACAGATAGCACGCAGTTCTGCCGATAATGACGCATAGTGTTGCATCGTTCCTTGCATCCACAATTGTTCGTAGCATTCTTGAAACGGAGCCCCTTTGCGTGCGGTATGGCAGTGGTTACTTCTCGGGTTTAAATTAAAACTTCAATTTTACAGAAACAAACTTATCATGTTCGACACCATTTAGCACGATTTGAAACAAACCACGAAAAACAAGAACCTGGCGGATTACACGTGACAAGGTAAGAAAAAGGTAAACTATCCCTGTAACAGGCCGTGAAGACCCATAGGGATGTGAGACGTCGGGGCTCCAACATTTTCTCTAGAAAATCGGCTCACAGATGGCAGTAAGGTTGTCAGCCTTACGCGCCGGCGGCCATTTACCCTCCAGGATGATTTCTGGTACTCATTTCTGGTAGCGGCTGTGTCTACCCCGAGGCCATAGTGCGACTGGAAGGATTAGGTCAACTGAAAAAAAAGAATCCATCTCATCGGGACTCGAACCAGCGACCGTCCTGCTTGTAGCATAGTGTTCAACCAACTACACTACCTCATGTCCTTACATGTGACAATATTATTTAAATTTTATTCACACACATAAATGAATGGGTGATATCTGTTTCATCGCGTAATAAATTCCAATCATATATAGGTCTGCAGGCCTATATATATACACACAGTCATATATTTATTTAAAGCCAGCTCCACCATTTATGGAACCCGGAGATACATGACTATGTTCACATGAGCCCGACAGTGATCCCTGTCCCTAGCCAGATGAATGCAATTTATTCTCCACCCACCACCACATGTTACTTTAAAATCCACTTAGTTAACGTAACGTTCTCCTTGCGCTGAACTAATTAAGCACTAATCCATGAAGGTGTATAAGGGAGTAGATGTATAGATCCACGTATTCTTTACCTCGGCACTAGCTGGAGGTGAGTGAGTCTGGTTGTTTTATTTTAAGCTTTCATGGTGGTTAAATTCAAATGTTGGTAGACACGATAGCGCAGTCGGTATAGTGACTAGCTACGGGCTGTACGACCGAAGGGTCGGACTTCAAGTCCTGGCAGTGTTTAGATTTTTCTTCTCTCCACGTTATCTATGCCTCCTATCCAGTGGGTATCGGGGGCTCTTTCTCCGGGCGTGAAGCTAACAACCCACCTCCTACTAGTGCCGAGGCCAAGAATAGGTGGATGTATACATTCACTCCCCCGTACGTCTTCACGGCGTAGTGCTTCATTAGTCAAGCCCAGGGACATCTTTACTTGCTTTGAACTTCAGACGTTAATTCAGCTTTGGGTGATTATATCGCATGGATGTGGGCGATGTTACTGGCGTTTCGGAGGTACGTTCTGCCTCAATTTTAGGGTGAATTCCGAAGATGAAGTCAGCATGTACCTCAGAAACGTCAGTAACATCGCCCATATCCACACAGTGTAATCACCCAAAAAGCGAAATTATTGTAACGTGCCGCCTAAAAGCCGGAATATCGGAGTCAGAGCTGGCGTCCATTGCTAGACAATGGCTCGGCAGTCACGTTTCTTCTATATCAAGGAGCAGTGAATGCATCGGTGTCTGGGTGAAAATTGTAAACACGTTCATGCGACATCGCGTATATAGGCAGACCGTTACCACGGAAATGAAAACCAGAACTCTGCTACCCCAGCCGACTAGCAGGTATAATTGGAGGCCAGTTCAGAAGCAAGAAGCGAGGAGTCAGAAGGAGAAGAAGACGCAAGTGAAGTCAGAGGAGGACTAGCGTGATTTCGAGAGGCAGACATCCTTCAAGCAAGCAGACGTTGAAGACCTTTATTGTGTCTTATAGCTAAAGTAATTTGAGTGTGTTATAATTATCTGTAGTTCCGCCTAATGAAATTGTCCAATAAATCGATTCATCTAATCGGAAAGCTATTAGCTTCTTGTCGCTTTACCAGGATACGTGACAATACCAACCATAAAACTGCTATGTTCAACTTTAGGGTTGTAGAACATTACATTTTAGAATGTGCGTATATTTTATTATTTACTGCGAATACCCCCCTTCTTAGCTTATATAAGACACTATGTAATATTCGCTAAATCGCTTGATTAAAAATTGTTGCTGTAAATCTTTGTTTGCCCCTTACTTCTTGCTGGCTACTTTCGTGGCTTACTCTTCGATCTTGAAAATGGAAACAAAAGTTCCTTGCGAAATGGAAATAAACTTCTAGTGGAACACACGACTTTACAGCCTAGACCATGAGGCCGCGCCATAGCTCAAGTGGTTAGTCGCTGGCTTCCCACCGCGGCGCCCCGAGTTCGATCCCGGGTCCGGTCAAGTGGTATTTGTGGTGCACAAAGTGGCGCTGGGACCGGTTTTCTCCGAGTACTTCGGTTTTCCCTGCCAATCTTCATTCCACTAAATTCTCTATCATCATAATCACCCGGGGCAGGTACAATAGGCCAATTAGTGGCCGCCGTGCCGAGTGGATCCAGTTGGACTCCAGCCGCCACTAAGCGAATTACAGCCCAGACCATAGGACTCTTAAAAAGCGTCTTATGTGGATATAACGTATGTCCGCATCTCTCTCCATCTTCCTATGAGTAACATCAGGGATATAGATTTTCATATGTTTTGTTCAAATTCGATGTGGGAGGCTTCCACCTAACCGGTAACGTCATTCATAATCAAGCCTGGATTACGCAAAGCCGTATATGAATCTTTCCGTGTATTCCAGAAGCAATGTCATATCGTACATTTTGATGAAATATTCGATGCAGAATTATTTCACCAAACGCTGTTGTGCAATCCAGATATTTAGCCATACTAATCCGTAATAAAACCTAGTTCCCAGTCAGCCATGAATGGGCTTTTCCCCTTAACATATAAACCGTCTGACAGATTTTGACGAAACTCTATATCGGAGATTTCCACCGAAATATGGTGAGCGATTATGATTTTTAGCCATTACTTCATCATAAAGCCTAATTTACATAAGGCAGAAAACTTACTTTTCCAACTATGCTATAACTGCCACTTCTATTGAAATTCGATATGGAGATATTTCACAAAAATCCCTCTGACGATTCTGATTTTCAGGCATCTTGGATAATCCAGGATGTCCATCGATATATTTTACGATTTCATAATCAGCAACTTTGTAGCTTTGGTTAATCGGATAATTTTAATCACCTATTGCTTTCCTTCATATAGGATATTGGTTGGAAAGCCAGAAGGAAAATGACCACTGGGAAGATCAAAGCTTAGATGAGTGGACAATATTAAAATGGATCTTAGAGAAATAGAATTGGATGGTATGGATTGGATTGATGTGGTTCAGGATAGGGACCAGTGGAGGGCTGTTGTGAACACGGTAATGAACCTTCAGGTTCCATAAAATGCTGGGAAGTTCTTGGGTAGCTTCTCAAGAAAAGCTCAACTACATGAGTGAGTGAGTGATTGTTTTCCATTATTTTATTAATTTGCATAAAAAGTAAAGGTATCCCTGTACCAGGCCGTGAAGGCCCATAGGGTTGTGAGACGTTGAGGGTCCCACATTTTCTAGACAATAGGCTCAAAGATGGCGGCAAGGTTATCAGCCTTACGCGCCGGCCGCGCTTTACTCCCCAGGAAAATTATTTAATTAATTCCTGATACTCATTTCTGTTAGAGGCGGAGTCGACCCCAGGGCCATAGTGCGGCTGGAAGGATTAGGTCAATTGAAGAAAAAATCCAGTGACCTCATCGGGACTTGAACCCGCGACCTTCCTGCTTGTAGCATAGCTCCTCAACCAACTATGCTACCGTGTGCCTCCGAAACGTCGGTTAATACAATATGTACACCGCACCACATCCCATAAGACTGCTTTCTCCATATTCACGGCCGTGAAAACTTTAATCTTGTATTTTTATGAAGCTAACAGACACTCGGCTAGTCAAGAAATTCCCCTCCTCTTATGATACTCGGAGGTTCATTACCGTTTATCGGTAGGTCTGTTACTGACTGCACCACCAACTAAGCCCAAACACAAAGCCTCGCGAAACTCTAGGTGTCACTTGTATAGCGCTGAGGAGGCCTGCTGTGGGTACATTGCTTCTCGCTCCATTTTCACTCGAACTTATCATCTTTCCTTTTCCGATGCAGTGGAAGTAAGTGATAACCGTTCTCATAGTTGTTTCTCGACAATTAGACATAAACAACACACGTCAGAAAACATTACTTAATGTGATCATAATTCCGAACCATCAGAATCTGTAAAACACATGCAGAAAATTACAAGATTCTTTTATGTTACACAAATGGTTTCAGTAAAATATATTACTTCTGGAACTCTAAGCAACTCTGTATTATATTCACACATGAAACTGTCAATACCGTACTTTTGCAACCCCTCATTTACTTCCTCTCCTGACGTGGCCCAGGTAGCGAGCCCAAATTTTAAAATTAGCCGGTAAGTATATGTGACTTTAAAAAAATTTACTAAAAAGGAATATCCAAAATGTTGTAAGTTGTTACTTGCTATTAAACCTGAAATATTACAAGTTTTCTAAGAACTTAAATAGACTAGGGTCGAGACTGATAGGGCTGAATGATACCAGGGTTATATCGAGGTAAATGTATCGATCTGGACTATACTTGAAATGAGGACAAGGACTAAAGTTACTATGTAAAACTACCACCAAGCATCAAAATCAGCCCTTCAGAAGAAATCGACCAACCAAAAAAATCGATATTGTAGCAACAATTCTTTAAAACGAACTCAGATTAATTTTCCCAAATAGTAAGATTCTTATGAAGAGTACTGTCCTCTGGAACTCGATGCCATGTAGTGTAGCAGAAATCAACCAAAGTTTCGGAGGAACATCAGTAACTTCTATCAGGCTACATGATGTCATATAACAGAAGAGAGTGCTCTTCATAATCATTGCAGTCAGAACTTCAAACCTCACATGTGAGTTTTGTCTGTATATTTATTCATTCTTGATTTATTTAACAACCCTGTCAGTAGATCAGGTCAGTGGACTAATAATCATGATTTTGTTATGTGAACACAATTAGGTTACTCCAGTATAGTCCAAATACTGAAAATTTTTCCCATCATTGCCATAACCAAATGTTTGTGTTTCTCCAAAAAATACGAGTATATTTATACAGCGTCTGTTTACATTTTGCATCACTGGAACAACTTTTCCCCTGACTGTCTGTTTACCAATTTTCCTGTAGACCTATGCAGTATGTGATTCTGTGATCACCCACAGGCTGCATATACCACAAGAGGTTCTGGAACACCGCCTTTGAGTACGTCATTCTTTGTGTTATTGGAATGGTGCACCATAAGAAAGGAAGTTCAGACGCCATTTTCTTTAGTTGTTCAACATATTAACTCAGTATTCAAAAGACCCTGGGTACTATATCAACTGTTCCAACTAATTTTAAAGAAGAATAAGAAGAATCTGTTAACAGACTCATGACAACCAATCATCTGAAGATGGAAAAGTGATCTACCAAAATGCCTTGTATATGATTCAGACAATGGGCAATGAACAATGCATAACATAATACTAGTATTTCATGATTTTTCATGAGCAGGACTTTGGGATACGTTCTTTCAGAATGTAAGAGAAGTGAAGCAATTATCAAAAAACTACAAATTTGACACATAACTTTTGTTAAGAACATGTTGATAGTATAAGCTCTGGCAGAATTTTAAAAATGTATTGTAACGTAACGTAACGCAATGTCCCAAATATTTGTATGAGTACTCTAAGAAAAATAATAACATTTTATTTGAGCTTCACATAAAGTAGTAGTTGCACTAAACTAATACAGACCAAAATTAAATTCACTCAACAGCTGTACACTCAAATATCAACCACTATCACAATCCATTCTATAGTTGTGAAGATGAAACACCCAAGTGGGCAGACAAATGGAAACAGGAGGACATGATATATCATCGTCTCTTTCATCTTATACACTGTGCAAGTAATATAACATCTATATAAATAAAATGGCCTAAAATTGGGTATGGTCAACAAGAAGATCAAGCAAAGCATTGTTTTTATATGACTTATTCTTATGCTAGAGAGTCAGTATCTAGTAATAAATGAGTATAAAACGAAAACATGTGATGTTCTAACATGGAAGAAACATTTATTTCTTGACGTATGACGTGGTATCAGAAAGTTCCCGGATTATTATTGCTGTAACTGCTCCTGTGAAAGAAGATGAGAGGGGAGGCCAAGGTCACACTTCCTTAAGCCTATTGCACCAATCTGCCATGTGGCACCGCGCTGTGAGCAAGCATTGTTTTTTACATGAGTGCTCTTTCTTCTTCGTGTTTCGTTTTGTCTGCGATGGATGGCAAAATCTAACAATGTGTCTGCATAAAGTTTTACGTGAAGCTTGGTAAATCCACTACCGAACCTCCTGGAATGCTTCGTGAGACTTTTGGAGAACATTCTTTAAGCCAGACAACGGTTTTCATATGGCATTCACATTTCAAGGTTGTTCGAGTGTCAGTTGAAGATGAAGGTTCAGGGAGACCAAGCACCAGAAAAACGACAGAAAATGTTGAAAAAATTCAACAACTCATCCACGAAGACTGTCGCCGAACAACCCATGAGCAAGCAGACATCTTTGGGATCAGTTATGGACTGCGCTGCTACCTAATGATACACATAGAGAGCCTATTACGTCCATCAGAGCCGTTTTACTTCCATTTATGACCTAGTTACTGACTCTCCCTAGTAAATTATTTACTAATGATATATCAACTGCATGTTACTAATGAGATGTTCGGATTTCTATAGACAGTGAATAAAGATTACTTCGGAATACGTGATATTCTATTTCAGTTCCTGTCCTGGAATTCACTTGAAGGGCCCAAAAAACTATAAAAAATATCCAGGCCACTGGATCCACTGTCATGACCTGAACCAGATACCTTCTGCATACAAGTCAGCTATGATACTACTCACCTAACCCACTTGAAGTCTGTGGTAGAAATAAATGTAAACTCTAATACATCTTCAGTGGTGTGTGTTTTGTGATTTATTTCACAAGTGAACTCTTATGCAAACAGACCTCATTCAGAACCAGAAGTGACTAACACTGATTTGCTGCAGTGAAGAAACAAACATGCATGTTGCCTTTGATTATGAAATAAGAAGTACTGAGTAACGATAACTGTATATTATAAGAACACAAACGTTCAAATACTGCTACTATCAGAGCCCACCACTGGCTTTTATACTGAGCCATATATGTGATTTGAGGTTTTCATGTGATAACCAACTTCATGAAGGGGAGCCCTTCCTGAGAAGCCAACAACTGTATAGCTACTAAAGAAATTTACAGCAATTTATGGAACCCGAATGTTCATTACCATGTTCACAAGAGCCCTCCACTAGTCCCTGTCCTGAGCCAGATCAATGCAATTCATACCACCCCATCCTATTTCTCTCAAATCCATTTTAATATTATGCACCCACCTACAGTTTGGTCTTCCTAGTGGTATCATTCTTTCTGGCTTTCCTATCAACATCCTATATGCGTTCCTCTTCTCCCCCAGTTATGCTACATGCCCTGCACATCTCATTCTCCTTGATCTGATCATTCTCTTTCGTGAAGTGAATAAGTTGTGAAGCTCCTCATTATGAAGTCCTCTCTAACCTCCCATCACTTCATCTCTCTTTCAGTCCAAATGTTATCTTCCCTCCCTGTTCTCAAACACCCTCAGTCTATGCTCCTACCTTTAAGTCAGTGACCAAGTTTCACTCCCATAAGGAACTAGAGGCAAAATTATAGTTTTTATGTTCTAATTTTTATGTTTTTAGAGAGCAGACTAGAAGACAAAAAGGTTCTGGAATGAATGGTACCAAGCATTACATGAACGCAATCCTCTTAATTTTCTCCTGAATCAGGTTTTGATTTGTTACTCTTGTTCCCAAATATTTTGAACTGTGCCATATTTTCAAAGGATATGTTAGCTATCTTTATATCACGAGTTTGTCCTGCATTCTTGTGATGAGACAGGAACATACACTTAATTATATCTGTGTTTACTTCCAGAGCAACCTCCCTACTAGCATCAATTAAATTTTCTGTGTTTTTCTTTATGGCATCTTATGTTATCTCCCAGCAGATTACATCATCAGCACAGACCAACAGCTGATTTGTCCAATTCAATACCACCTGGTTTTCCTGGACCTTCCTAATGTCATATTCTAAAGCAAAGTTGAAAAGGAGTGGTGATAAAGCATCTCCTTGTCTTAGACCATTCTGGATAGAAAATTTATCAGACAAATGTTTACCTACACAGACTTTACTATACATTTAATTTAAACACATTTTAATCAGCCTAAAAGTTTTATGGGTACCCCCAAACTCTACAAGAATATTGTACAATACTTCCCTCCTAAATGAATCATAAGCTTTCTTGAAGACTATGAATAGCTGATGCACTGTTTCATTGTACTCCCCTTTTTTCTCCAGTATCTGACGAATGCAAAAGATCTGATCAGTAGTTGATCTCTTATGTCCAAACCCACAAAGATGACCCCCAGTAATTTTATTTACATATGGACTTAACCTTGAGAGAAGATTATATTGTATAATATTTTGTGATATCCCATAATTACTACAGACAGTTTTATCACCCATCTTGTGAACTTGTCCAATAATTCCCTCTTTCCAGTGATCAGGCAATTCTTCCATATTCCAAACAGAATAATGAGTTTATGGATCTCACATCCTGCTTGAATCAGTTCTGCCAGAATTTGATCACAACCTGGTGATTTATACCTTTTCAACTCTGCAATAGCAATTTCAACCTCAAAGGATTAGGATCAGGTACTAACAGCTCAGCTGTATGTATTTCTATCTACCTAACATCACTGACCCTCTGTACATTCAATAACTGAGAGAAGGAGTTCATCCACTAACTCAAAACATTGTGGGAATATGCAAGCAGATCACTATTCTAATCTTTCACTAAGTTACCTATAGGCTGGTTCGTGTTCTTGCTGTTCATTGCAAGCTCATTAATTTATTCTTTCAGATATTCCTTCTTTCTATTTCTAAAATGCTTGCTGGCTTTACATCTCATTTTGTTCAGATTATCCCCACTTATTTTTCCTGGATCCTGTAACCACTGCAATTTGGCTGTTTCCTTTCATCTAATAATTCTGAGCATCCTTCGTTGAACCATGGCTTATATTTCTTAAACCCATAATAGCCCTAGACTCTCTTCAGCTGAAAGGTTTATATTCTCTCTAACAGTTTCCCAAGCTCTATTAATATCCATTTCAGTGTCATAAGTTTTCCAAAGCTATGAACATATTTCAGATATAAAAAATAATGCTCTTTACCACCTATCTCTTTTCATTTCTTGGGACTGAACCTCCCCATATGAAATCTGCCCCATTTGTTTACTCACAGCAAATCTCTCCCTAACTTTTGCCACCACCAGACATTGGTCACCACCACAATCTGCTACCCTGAATGATCAGACACCTAGTATACTTGCATGTTGTCTCCTATCTATCAAAATATGGTCAATTTGTAAGATTTTGAGGCTTTCACGGCGGTGACTATGAAGAAAGCAGTCTTCTGGGATTTGGCACCGTGTATATGTGGTGTTAACCGACGTTTCGGAGGAACATATCGCCCCCATCTTCAGGGTAGAAGAAAAAGTATAAGAAATCTGCAAACGACAACACTGTGAGAAACGGTAAAGCAGATTTCTTATACTTTTTCTTCTACCCTGAAGATGGGGGCGATACGTTCCTCCGAAACGTCGGTTAACACCACATATACACGGTGCCAAATCCCAGAAGACTGCTTTCTTTATGGTCAATTTGATTGTGAGCCTTTCCATCAGATATCCAAGTAAATCTATGAATGTTATGATGTGGGAACATTATTCATTTGAGATTTTTGGATGTGGCAAAGTCTACTACTCTAACTCCATTATCATTATTTTGTGACCTCTCATTCCCAATTGTTGGTTTGAAAATGTCTTCCCTACCTAATTTGGCATTATGATCTCCTAACAAAATTTTCATATGGTATTTAGGAAATTTGGTGAACACGTTCTAGTTCTTTGTAGAACCTGGCCTCAATATTATCAATTTTATCCTCTGTTGTGGCATGAACATTCAGAATGATGATATCACACCAGCAGCCTTTTAGTATTATGTAAGACATCCCATCACTAACAAACTATACCCTCTTAACTGCTGACATGACTGTTGTATGCATGAAAAAACCTGTACCTAATTAATGATTCTTACTTCCCTTCCCATAGAAAAATGTATATTCACCTGCTGGCTCGGTGCCTCTTCTGTCCCTTCCGAACTCCTGTACTCCAACTAAATCCGATATTTTGATATTTCTTTGTCATGAGCGAAACCTGCCCTGTACAGCCTTCTTACATACCAAATATGTTCACTACCTTTAGCTTTGGTCATTTATCCACAGAATCCATCCAGGTCCAAGGCCCTTTGTTACATTTTGTAACAAGCATATTTTTTACGGTGAGTTGTTGTTAGCCCCATGCCCAACCCCCACGCTGGAGGACCACCCCTTGTCAGCTGTCCACAACTGCTTATTCAATATATTTGCAGTTACCTTCCATATCTAAGCGGCCTCCGTAGTCTAGAGGTAACGTTCCCACCTCATGACTCGTAGTACGCGGGTTCAAATACCCGGCGGAGGTCGTCGAATTTTTAAGGGCGGAAAAATTCAGGGAACAAGTCCTCCGGGAGGGACTTTAAGCCGTGGGTCCCGTGTTGTAGCTTTACGGCACGTAAAAGAAAATCATATCTCCAAAGGAGGTCACTGAGCCAAATTACGGACGTTTCCTGCCCAACAGCAGTCTCTAATACCTCTGGTAGATGGGGGAAGCATTATAGATACCTCTCAGCTAGTAGAGCCGGTCTCACTGGCTGGGCGGGACTGATGGCAAGCACCAGTACCAATACAGGTCTAAGTGCATGGGGAAACCCACCCTCTCCATTAACTAACTAACCTTCCATATCTGGAGGCTGTCTCCACTATCTGCAACCTGTGGATGCGCCATGCCATGGTGACAAGGGACCCACCTACCATGGGTTTTCATGGGATAAAGGTTTATATTGTAGTCTTCTAGGTGATGACATATAGTGTACATACATACCAGTCTCCATACATCCCTCTGAAACATTGGTACCCACCTACCACATCACAGGGTGTCAAAACTCAGAAAGTCAGAATGAATCTTGAATGAATTCACTGGATAATACTAAGTTTGAAATGTTACTTTTCTGCCAGCCAACTACATAAATGGAGGAGTTACAAAATCTGAAATACTTTCTTTCACATGAACAAACACATGACCTCGGAATGACATTTTTGTTTATTAAATTGCATTTTGGTGTTATACAGTTGTGGAAAGTCAGCTGTTACACTTTATAAATATAGGGATTATATATACAGCATCTATGTAGCATGACATCTTCTTTTTAACAGACTATGTGCACAACATTTTGCATAAACCTACTATTATATACACTATAAACAAAACAAACTTCTTAAAAGCAGGGCAAATGGTATTTTATGGGGCTTGAATTTGAGCAATACAATTCATTTTAAAAGTTCATAATAATAAAAATATACAATAAATCAAAATATTTTACATTAATAATAGATACAATTATAACTTCCGAACGAATGTTAAAGAATAAAAAATTATTACAGGGAAGACTGAGCACTATTACCGGTAGGACAGCCGAAGTCAGCAAAGCTCTGCCAGTAAGAATATTTACAATCACAATGTTCTCACATTTGCTGCAAAACTTCAGATGTACCCAGCTGCATTCCCTGTTAATTTTATATTCTACTCTTCATAATTCATAAATATTTTTACTAATGTGTGTAACTATATTTCATCTTGAGGAAATATTGCAATAAATGCTCAAACCTGAATTCATAATTACTGTCAATTCACACATTTTAGTCTGAGCTTTTTGGAAACTATCTAACTAAAACATCTTCCATCCTAATGAATTAAGTGCCTGGACTGCTGAGAAGTCATGCTATTAGTGATGGTAATAGCTGATCACAATCAATACACTGTACAAAATATAAAATAATTAAATTTTCATAAGAAATAAAACACAACAGTCACATACAACCTTCACTCCAAGACTCAGTTCAAATTACACAGTATTTTGAAAAAATTATTATAACACCTAATACTATGAGGGAGTCAGTAAGTTGGTCACAGATGGATATAAAACGTAGAACATGTGATACTGGAACCCCCCCCCCCACCCCACACACAATAAAAATCTCAACATATTGTAACATGGATGACCAGAGCGTTTCTAGGCAATGACCTGCAAACAACCTTCAGTCACATAAGCGCACTCAACAATAGGATGAATGTCTATAGTTTTTGCTGGGCAACAGTCAGCGCACCAATGGGCTAACGAGATAGCTATCACATGACTGGCTTTCTATGGAGTCCGTGCCTATGCAATGTCGCAGTAAATATTCCTCTCCAACAATAGAGGCTGTTTTCTGTGTGGTTGATGCAGAGGCTATATAATGACAGAGACAGAATAGATTTCAATTTTCAAGTGTCAGTGAGGGAGTTCTCGGTGAAAGTTTGTCTTATGAAGGCTTCATGTGTGATTAGAAGACTTTATTCATGTGTAATATTCGGAGCGATTTGAAGGGCTTGTTCCGGTGTTTCAATTGCATTACCAGGATAGGACTAGTGTGTATGGAACCAGCGATAGTACTGTAATTTAAGTGTGATTAAGAGAGATTGTAACCAAGGTGCTAATAAATCCAATCATCCGAACAAGAACCCGTCATTCTCGTCAAACGTACCACCCTATACGTGACGATAGCATCCACGAACGTTGATAAACTAACCCACAGCACAGAAGTCTTTTTGACTGTTGTCTCTGCCACATTCACATCTCCATTTCAACCTCTTCGCCATCAGTGAAATATTTGCCACCAAAGTGGAACTGCTTTACTTCACAAAGGCGTCCAATCATAAACAGGAAACATTTCTTTATGAATATTCTTTGCATTGAGCCCTTTTGCCCACAGAAAGCCCAAAACAGAACTCTGCTCTTTGGTAGTACACTCCTCAAGCACGTTCGCCATTTTCACTACTGAAACCAGAATCTGAATATGAGCATGAACGTCTGCTACCTAGACTCTCATGAAGCTGGGCTGTGCTGCTATCTAATGATACACAGAAAACCTATTACGTCCATTAAAGACGTTTAACTTCCATTAGTGACCTATTTACTGACTCTGCCTTGTATAATACCTAACACAAAATTCTTTGAATTCATCACACCCAGCACTCAATGAGAATTTATGTTATTTTATACTGAAAATATATTTTTGAACAGAGGTAAATAAAGATGTAACTTGTATAATAACCTCTTCATACAGCTTGAACTGTAAGTTATTCTGAGCTCAAAAATCAGTTTCATATGAGATGAAAGCTTCATGTCTATGTTCTATACATATTAAATTATGGTAGCTGTAAGTTTATTATTTGAGCAAGTTATTCACAGAGACAGAAAAAGCTGTATACAACATGTTAAGTGCTAGGTCCATAATCATATGGACCCTCCAAAAAATATCTATTAAATGCCTAGGCCAGAGCTGAGGCTGGTAATGAACTGTGTTTTGGTTTCATTTTATTAAGGAAAACTTTGATGCAGCCATTAAAGTCAGCACTAATAAGAACATAACCCCCACAACCTTTGGTACGTTGAGCTACCACAGGATCTTCCACACGCAGGTTCTGGCTAGCATCTGCTGTTCCCTCTTGCTCCTTGATCTGTCGAATGATGTTATCTGGGTTTGGAGCAAATACAGCACATGTAACCACTGCACAATGTGCTTTGATTCCTTCCCAGAAATCATTTCTGTCCCGTCGAACTGATGAAAATTTTGAGTAATCATGATGGGTCTTCCAGATGTAGATACACTGATTTTCAGACCCACTAATAATATACTTACCATCATGACTAAAGCTGGCCTTTATCTGACTGCTTACATTTACATAACCTTTGTATTTGCAAGAGAGATTGAGGTCACGGAGGTCATATAATCTAATTCGGCTATCATTGGAAGTGACCAAAATCTTATCTTCACCTGGCATTGGTTCAATCCCGCTGATCTTCCGCCCAGTCGAATTTTTTCCTCGTGTTGACCGGACGTGTATCTGTGTGTGGTACTTAAGTTGGTCAGTGTTGTAGAAAATGCAACGACCATCATATGATCCCACAACTGCAAATTTACCATTTTGGCAAAAATTGGCTGCAGTGATGAGTTTAGTCTGGCCATCTACCTCATTCCACACGGCCACCTTCTTGTCAGGTATGTTCCACAGACGCAACTTCCCATCTAAGGACCCACTTAGGAAGTACCGATCATCCCGAGGGTGAAAAGCAATGGCTGTCACAAAATCAATATGTTGGAAACAACACAGACACTCTTTCCTTGATATATGCCACAGTCTTACAGTTTTGTCCATTGACGATGATAAAACAAAATAATTCTTTGACCATGATACATCCAGTAAGTCAGATGTATGACCAGTGTAAGTGCAGAATGGTTTGGGCATAAATGGACTTTGGTCATCACTTTTTAGATCAGCATATGCAGCATTTGGATCTTCAGCTGAATGTTGTGAGACCAATGATTCTTGAGATGGTGTTGGTGAAACCTTCTCAGCATTATATTTTGTCCGCATGTCCTGAGAAGTACACAAATATAAGCTGTAGCGTATTTTGTTGAGTCCATATTACTTAATACTAACCATGCACTTATAGCAACAAACATTAACATTTTATACCAACCAACCCTATCACATACAAGAAGACAGGTATTACAAGAAAAGGTGGAAGGTAAATGCAAACATTAAACATTACACACTGTAAATAAAATTAAAAGTTATAGCATTCAAGGATAATATGAGAATGTTCCTCAAATCCTTAGTTTCTTGGAACTAATAATAAAAATTTGATTTGTTTCATTCTGGTACATCACACTAATAATATTATGAAAAAGGTAACAGAGTAAAAGCAACACAGGGGGCCACAAACATATACAGGACAACATTAACGAAGCTTCTTCTCGAGAACAACAAGGTGGCACACATTCGGCCCCCATCAAAAGAAATAAGAGGGATGACAAAAACCAGCTTGGTTTACAAATTCCAATAGAATCTTATCAAACTAACTATAAATATTTTAATGTACTGGAACAGCCGCTGTAGTTGTAAAGACTTCAGATTTTACACCCAACTGTATATTATTTATATAGTATGTATATATTCTAACTTTTAGAACATGTACTGTAATAGTGGCTTCTAACTGTATTGATGTAAAGGTGTCCCTCTGAAGATGGTCTCTGAAGACTGAAACATGTAAGGGCATGAATAACTGAAATAAGAAGAAGAAAAAATAATTAACCAGTCAGACAGGACAGAACTATTTAACTTTTTCATAATAGTAATAATTTACCAATACTTATTTTTGACATCTGATTCTATAAATTTTATCATATATATGCTCATTGTTTCCAGAAAATAAAAGTATAATTTGATTAAGGTCAGGACAAGTTAATAGAAAGGAATTGAATATATTTCCAAGGGGGACTACAAGTCATCCCTTTAAGTCATTCTTTACAAAGTAAAAAATAAAGCCTTATATGGAGATAATGTTTCTCACTCTCTCTGTATTTGATATCAGACCTTAATCATTGGACAAATCTTCTTTTAACTTCATATGGCAGACTTGTACTCCATGATACCTCGGGTCCAAGCGTGTTTTCTGGTCAGTATCCCGAACACCATGCATGTGAGAAGATCTGGCCCCAAGTAGTATGTATCTCATTTCCTGTGACTTCTTTCTTTGGGGATTCATGGAGGAAAAAACATGGATAACCGACAGTTCACTGTATTTAGCAGCTTCCTTGATTACTGTAATCAAATTTCACTATATCCCAAAATGGATTATACAGCAGATAGTGGCATGGTTCTAGTATCGTTCACAGTAGTTCAGTGGTCTTCCCTGTAATCATTCTCATTGGTCTGTGGATAACTGCACAAATTTATTTACAAAACTAAATATAAATTAAAAAAAAAAAATGATGATGATGATGATGACGACAACAACAACAAAAAGAAGACGGTGATGAAGAAGAGGATATTGTGTGACTAGAGTGAGACTTTTTACTTTTATTTCTATTCAAATAAGATCACCTGTTGTATGAGACAAGAAATATGCATACAAAACAAACACGATTCAACAATTACTGGAACACAGGGATCTGGAAATTCTGATGTCACCTAAAACTTGCGTAACTATCCATAGAATATCACGGCAGTGCACCAACTATGCACCAAAGTGCATTCAGATTCTAATTTTTTTTTTTAATAACAGTATAAGAATGGATTGGATACATTAGGACAGCTGATAGAATGAGTGTATGCAAATAGCTTACAAAAGCTTGTATGCTACAAGGAAAGCTTTATAGCTGCACAGTGACCTAGGTGAATTAGAATGACAATGACCAATACTATCACCTCCCTGAATATTGACCTTTCCTCCTGGGACACCCAGTATAAGAAAGATTATAAAGTCAAACACATAATCATATAATTACCTGGAAGTAGGCAAAGGCATTTCGGACTACCCATATGCGCAGAACTTGATCCTGACCAGCTGTAGCCAGAAGCCGCCCACAGGAAGAGAATTTCATGCACCAAACTGGACCAACATGCTCTCCAACAAGATCCTGAACATGCTGCAAGCTATCAAATTCATAAGGGCCCTTATGACTTCCTGATGCTTTTAACTTAATATATTGCTCCCCGGGATAAACATCATCCACAATATCCATTACATCTTCCTTGTGACGAGCATGGGAGACTTCCTGAGCAATTGATTTTGCCTTGTTCATTGTCTTCTTCAACTTTGAACCAAAAATCTTTTTCAGCTGCGCTGCACGACTTATTTTATTAACATCAACCTCCTCACCAGATGGTACTTCCAATTTCTTACTATCCACACTCTCCTCATCTGATTCCTTTTCCCCCTTCTCCAAACTTGAGTTGCTCACATACTCAGATGTGAGCCGCATAATATGCAAGGAGAGTGGGTTGATGCACTGGGGTAACTTGTCCTCAGCTATACTTAGTGGCACACGTTCTCCTGTATCCAGGTTAAGAACTGTTACTTGTTCCAAGATTTCCTGCAGAGAGAAAGAAAGTGACTTTACTTAGCCAACAGAAACAATGGAAACATCAGGATCTCTTTTTAGGGGCAAGAAAACTGCTTTGCCCCAGTACTTCTCTCTCTCTCTCTCAAAAAAGTATGCATTATGTCAGTTTTATAAATTGTTTCCAATTAACATATCAAGGTAGGTCAGAAACTGTAACTTCAGCCCTGCTAAATGGCCTGTGAAATATTCCTAATATAGCAGAGGATTCAGCATGAGGAGTTCTACCTTCTGGGATATAATGCCATGCAGTCCAGGGAAAGTCAACAGATGTTTCAGAGGAACACTGATTCCATATTCAGGATTGAAGAGTAAGCCAAATAATAATGCAAGCCTGCATTCCTATAGTCATCACAGAGTTTTATAATTTGTTCTCATCACCAAATATTACTAGGGAGATCAATTCAAGGATGGGATAAGCACAATATGTGTATACATGAGGGTAAAAGAGGAATACATACACAAATCAGAAAACCAAATGGGAAGAGACCACTTGGGAGACCTAGGACAATAATCTGATTCAGGATCAGGATCAGTGGTGAGAACATGTGAACAGTACAATATGCCTTTAGGATCCATAAAATACAGAAAATTTCTTGATCAGCTGAACAAATATCATCTTCTCAAGTACCCTGCTGCATAGAGTTTGTTGGTGAGTTTCAAATCAACTCTTATGACATAATACTGAGTGGCGCTTTGTAATATATCTGATTTTGTACCCAAGATGCCCTTAAGAGCTGGTAACCACAATAACTATTCTGTGTGCAGGGGAGGTTGTCTGTACAGAATTCTGTCCTGTAGAACCAATGGTAAGCATTTATAAGATTATTAATATGAAACCAATAAAATACATGTCATTAGACTAAACTGTATTGTACTTGAGAATACTGATCTTACCAAATCACTAAGCTGTTTTCCAGAGTCAGTTCGTGTTCTCACAAGCATATTTAACTGTGACATCATTCCTTGTTCATCACCAGCTGATCGCCTTCTCTCTTTTGAACCTCTTGGACTCAGCCCTTTCTTACGAGTGCCCCCACTTGTACGACCAATGCTGCTGCTACTGATAGAGCCTACTGGACTTCCAGATGCCTGACTTGAATTAGCACTTAAGAGCTCAGCCTTAAGTCTTTCCAATCGCTCAAGCTCTTCAGATGATGGACCTTCTGCTTTTGCACGGTCTTCATCCTGGTGGTAAACCACACGGGCATTTTAGAAAGGATGACATCTGGTTTCTTACCAACACATATACAGTGATATGTCAAGAAGCATACTACAGAATTTACAGAACTTGAATACAATTCTGGATGACATGGTAACCAGACATTTACTCTGTACAGCCCTACTGCTGTGTTTTGATATATACCTGTTAGATATTCCAGAACAAGCACTAAGTTACAAAAAATACCAAGTGAAAAAAAGAACAAGCATTAGTGGACCACATTACACCTAGACTGAAATAGCATTAAAATATATGGATTAAAGGCTGTCCTGAAACTCATAGAAGGAAAACTGATCAAAATGCTTCATACAAATGACAAACATGTTATAAATGTCTGAGCATTCCTACTGATAAGGCAACATCAAAAAGAACCAAAGCAATGCTGATGAATGAGTGAAAATCTGAATGTGTTGATGTAGTATCCACAACAACCTCTAGAGTCAACCTACTACATGACATTTCAGTGTGAAATGAGATTCTGTTCGCACACATTACAACTCAGGCAACTCTCAGAGACATGAGGTACTTCTCAAGATCCTTTCTTGATTTTCTATGCATCTTACAACACAATATATTTTAACTTCCCAGAAAATCTAATACATAAATCTTCACAGTGAACTAGTAAAAGTGACTGGATACATTATTTTGTAACATAACAGAAAATCCATATATGTCAGTAAACAAGATACTAAAGAATTTAAGAAGCCTACAAAACAAGAAATAATGTACATTACAACCAGAATGTGAAGTTCTTCACTGCACTGTCTGCTGAACCTGAATGTAAAGGTAATGTAACAGCACAGGAATATCAAGCACCCAAAAAACAATGACCTTAAGTACAAACATAGAAACTAACACATTACATTAAATACTGTTATATATAACTCTCAAAAGTGAAAGTTGATGACATTCTCATACTATCATACTACAGTGTTACCAAGGGAAATCATCTACACCAGTAGCTCTCAAACTCTTTTAGTCTAAGGCTTGCAAAAATATGTGAAGACCCCAAACTACAGACATAAATTAAAACATTATTTCGCAGTTAAATCTTTTTAACATATTGTAACATTTAATTACTTATACTTTGGATTAAATTAATTCATCAACTTTGTTATTAGCCCACTTTTCAGTGGCCTCTCAACAAAGGTTCACAGAACCTTGGATTACCAGTTCCCACTCCAATATATCCCAATACAGATCCAACATGTATACAAATTTAGTTTTCAGCATGAGTAATAAGGCGCCAGGAGTTGCCATGGCAGTCTGTATTGTAACTATTACATATCCTCCTGCAAGGAGCTGCATCATATAAGAAATATAAGTAACAAAATCCCACACAGCTACAAGTTTTGTTGGTTTCAGAAAAAATATGAAATCATGTTAGCAGAAGAAAGTATATGGCAGAAATGTACTTCAATACTCCATAACAATGATGCAGTGAAACCAATGTGCTTCAGTAAACCATGCTTCATCAATCACAGTCTTCAGAGCTGACCCTGAAAATGGATGCAGTATATTCTTCCAAAACACTGGTACTTATCTACTAAATTACATACAGTTAGACCCCTGAGGACCATAAGCTTAAGAGCCATCAACATGAAAACTTTAAATCTTCTATTTTTGTTGTTTATTGCTTCATATTTACACATTTCAATCTTACAACAGTAAAAACTGTCAACAACAGAACCCTAATGTAACACAGCAGCTGATCACATGGATTCAAAGATACAGAATATGATGACATTTCTGTTTGTTATTATATCTTTAAAAAATGGAGTGGAATCTTATTTGAAAACGTACAAAGTTAAGTACAAATGATATCAACTGGTTTAAACATATGAGGGAATAGAATTATCATGTCATGAACTTTCATTTATACCCATATAAACATATATATGGAATCCAAATTAAAGGAATAACTCACTTGTGGTTTCACCACATACTGCCCTTTGGTTGCAGACCTAATGTCTAATGAATGTTCAAACTCTCGCGTCAATGACTCAATTGTGCTGGCTGGGCTTGGAAGAGGTGATGACTGTGGATATGCTTCTTCTGTGGGTGGTGGTGGCTGGAGAAGAAGCACAACATATGTACTATGTGCTCTATGTCAATGCTATGCAAAGTCACAATTATGAATTACTGCAACTGAACAGTTAGTTGAACTGTTAGTGGAGGCAACATCACATTAATGTAAAGGAGAAAAGGAATATAACTTTCTGAATATTGCTCACAGTGAGATTTCTTGGTGTCTGGGGTTTACTTTTCTTCTTTCGTCTTGGCGGCGCAACTGGAACCGGGACAGATGATTCTAGACCTCCATCAAAGCTCTTCCCATTAATGTTATTACAAGTGTTTGTGTTCTTTGTGCTTGCTATTACGTCCGGCTCTTGCAAAGGAACAGTAACTAGTAATGACTGTGACGCTTCATCTTTTTCAAATGACTGAGAAATTTTTGATGTTCCTTCTCTGTCATTTTTAGGATATTTCTGTGCTGCTGCCAGAGCAGAATCAGTAGATAAGTTATGCGAACTCTGTGACGTTAAGGATGCAGTTTCTGGCAATGAATCATCATCTTTCCCACCTGATGTTGTAGACAACACAGCTGGTGGTAATGTCGCACTGTCACGGCCAATAGTGCCAACTGCAAATGAAAGTTACATTAGCATCTTAAGTACATTTTATTATAAGACAACCTGCTTCATATATGGGAGGTCCTGGGTTCAAAATATAGATGAAGACTGGATATCCTGAGAGTTTTCATGGTTTTCCAACAGTCCAATCAGTCAAGTGCTGGAAAAAACTCAACTTGGGTTATGACTGCTGCCTTCCACACCCCTTCCACTTCATTTCCTAACTTCCTGACAATCAATACCTTACAGTATGAGCAGTGTCATTAAAAAAGGTAAGGTAAAGTTGTCCCTGTGTTTAATTAATTTAGCACTATGCCATGAAGGTGTATGGGGGAGATGATGTATAGATCCACATTTTCTTGACCTCGGCACTAACTGGAGGTGACTAGCGTCATTAAATAAACAATAAATAAATAAAACACTAATGCTGAGATCTAAAGTACCATGTGTTAAAATATATAAGTAAAAAAAAAAGTATAGATACCCCTGTAACAGGCTGTGGAGGCCCATAGGGTTGTGAGATATTGAGGTTCCCACATTTTCTAGACAATTGGCTCAAAGATGGCGGCAAGGTTGTCAGCCCTATGCGCTGGCCACCTTTTACCCCCAAAAATATTCCATGAATATTCCTGGTACTCATTTCTGTTAGAGGCTGAGTCAACCCCAGGGCCATAGTGCGGCTGGAAGGAGTAGCTCAACTGAAAATAATCCAATGATCTCATCGGGACTTGAACCCGTGACCTTCTGGCTTGTAGCATAGTGCCTCATTAACTTTAATAGATCCTTAAGCTCAAGTTTCACTGTACCTTGCATTACACTCTGCACTCAATATTCACCTATATATTGACGTCAGGCTCAACTCAATCAAACTGACATGCGTGCCAAGGCATGAGGGTATTAAAGGTAATGACAACAATTCAGTTACACTGAGGAAACAGCTATAAATTGCCCTGCAGCAGTAAGACAAGCAACATCATAAATACCTTGCATTGTATTTTATGATTATAACAGACAGCTCTAAGAAATAATTTTGTATTTCTATCTTCAAGCGAAGTACTCTTAAATTTAAAGTTATTCCATTCATATTCAGAGAGCAACTGTATAGCGTGCAAATAGAGAACTGTGACAGAGAAAGAAATGGAAGAATTTCCAGTCTATTTTTAGGCACTACCCTAGCATCTGTCTGAAGTGAGGAACAGAACAGTCAGCTTCTACATACCAAACAAGTTGATGCAAGAGTGCTCTAGAACTGAAATTGAGACTTTTGGTTCAAATATTATTTAGGCCACAGACTATCCTGATTGAGGTCTTCTATGGTTTTCCTCAGTCTGCACAAGCAAGAGAGAACCTCTATCAGGCCATGAAAGCCTTCATAAATTCATCATTCGCTATTATTATACCACCTCACACTCTACAGCTTGCAATGTATATTTTATGTTGACTAGTTCCATTGTTGGAGCATTTGTTGGACTTGTTCTGTGTCCAGTGGTGTTGGCCTGTAATTGGATTTGCTTGAATGCAATAAATACTATACTATACTATACTAATGCTTACAGCACTTAATAAACCATACCACATTGTTCCATACTCATCATCTATCACTGCTCTCTAGGGCGCATAATATACCTGACAATGCAGTACATTATCACAGCTTTGCTTTTAAGTTGGGATTTCATCTGTGACCTAGCAGTTGGCTAGTTATAGAGTAGGAAATAAGTTATACTTGAGTGACATGTTACATGACACTGCCTAAGGCACGACTATAATGCCAGTTCTCCTGTAACACGGAACACTGGAAAACAAAGTAACTGGAACTTCATCTGCTTTATTCTTCTATGTTCTTATTTATTTAATTTTAGTTTGTTCACTGACACTTTTAATTTTGAAGATTATACAGCATCAAATGATATGTTCAGTAAATAATAAATCAGAAAGGATTAGAAAAAAGAATCTGGGGCCTAATCTAACATACTATTATCACATTTGACTGGATGGACTGAGTAAAACCATGGAAAACCACAGTCAGGGTTCCTGGTGTTCAGGCTGAGAACTGAACTGGGACCTCCTCAATATGAGCAGGAATGTTAACCATTTCACTGCACTGTCTGGTGAATCTTCACCTGTATTATCAATGGAGCCTCCGAGTATTCTGCCCACACGCCCAAGTGACGTCATGCTCTGAAGGCTCACAGTATCATGTTCAATAATACGGAATGGATGCGATGTCTTGCTTGGTACAGCAAATACTCCTTCAACTGATGAAGTCTGGCTATCTGGAGGTGAAGTATTGTTTAGCCCTGTATCTTCATCATCTGTTTGCATTCTCTGTCGAAGCTCCTGGAACCGACGACGGCCTTGGTTTCCAGTAATTTTCTTCTCCATATCCTGCAAAAATCCAAATCGGTTATTAGGAAATTCTAAAAGCACTACTACCTGTCAACACTGATGGAACCTCCACTGGCTACTACAAGGAGAGTCACAAAACTATATAAGTAAGATTNCTTCCGGCTTGTAGCATACTGCCTCGAGCAGTGGCGTGACGTGCATGGAAGCAAGGGAAGCATTGCTTCCGTAGTTAAGAAATGAAATGAAAAGAAGTCATATATAAATAATTCAATTTGAAGAATAAGGATTTGAATATTGTCATTTAGTGTGCGTTCCTGCTCAAGGCCACATGCCTCCTCCTTCTCCCTTCCCTTGCTTGGTGGGACGAACAGTTTCCTTCGTTATTCTCCGTTAAAATTCGTTGCACACGAAGTGGGCAAGGAAGCAACTTTCGGTTTGCTGGCCAATGCCTGTGATGTGGAAGTGAAGGCCTGTGTTCTTTCAATGGTTATGTGAAAATTAACTGTTTAGGTGTGATTTCAGTCTTGTTGGGTGTTATAGGTAACCTTAAGTTTTATTAAAATATTATAAGTGTATATTTAGATGGCGTAAGATTGTATTTGTGATCATATTTTGACACATCAGAAAGAAGCTATCTGCGTTTAAGGGAAGCAAATCTCTTACTGCGGTACACGGGCAGGGGTGTGATTAGACTACACACACAGGCCACAGCTAAAATGAATGCTGACAGACAACACGACTGCGACTGTGCAATCAAAAGCCTTTTAAAATGGGGGTNGGAACAAGACTGGGTTTGGTGATATCAACAACCTTTATATAGCATTGAAACGACATGAGAACTCTCAGACTCACGTTATTTCAACAGTTCAACTTGTTATGTTCGGGAAATCTCGAATTGTCTGTCAACTTGACAATCAAAAGCGCATGACGATACTACATAGAGAAATAATGAAACGATTGATATCATCTGCCATTAAGTAAAGTGGCAATTTGGCCTTCGTGGTCATGACGAAAGCATGGATTCTATCGACCGAGGTAATTATGTGGAATTAGTTCACTTGTTGAGGAAATATAATCATAAACTCAATGTTCACCTTGAGAACATTACAGTGTTTACAGGTTTATCGGACAGAACACAAAACAACCATACTGACTCAATAAGTGATGTAAATTTTGCTGAGTTGATTGCTATTNGATAGGTGGGAGAGCCAATGGTGCTCACAATGGGCCTTAGTGGAACGTTTCAACTTACAATGTTCAGCTTTCATCCTGACAGTCAGTGGTGTGACGTGCATGGAAGCAAGGGATGCATTGCTTCCGTAGTTAAGAAACGAAAAGAAAAGAAGTCATATATAAATACTTCAATTTGAATAATAAGGATTTGAATATTGTCATTTAGCGCACGTTCCTGCTCAAGGCCACATGCCTCCTCCTTCTCCCTTCCCTTGCTTGGTGGGACGAACAGTTTCCTTCGTTATTCTCCGTTAAAATTCGTTGCACACGAAGTGGGCAAGGAAGCAACTTTCGGTTTGCTGGCCAATGCCTGTGATGTGGAAGTGAAGGCCTGTGTTCTTTCAATGGTTATGTGAAAATTAACTGTTTAGGTGTGATTTCAGTCTTGTTGGGTGTTATAGGTAACCTTAAGTTTTATTAAAATATTATAAGTGTATATTTAGATGGCGTAAGATTGTATTTGTGATCATATTTTGACACATCAGAAAGAAGCTATCTGCGTTTAAGGGAAGCAAATCTCTTACTGCGGTACACGGGCAGGGGTGTGATTAGACTACACACACAGGCCACAGCTAAAATGAATGCTGACAGACAACACGACTGCGACTGTGCAATCAAAAGCCTTTTAAAATGGGGGTTTAAAGCAGGGACTTTTCTGAAAAGAAAATAATTACAGAAAGAGGTCGACCGACGTGAGAGTTGTCAGAACTTAAAGCACAAAGCAAATTTTGTGTGAGGAAATTTAATTTGGAACAGTATCCTAAAATAGAATGGCTATCCGGTTGCCGTAATATAGGAAAATTATTTTGTTGGCCATGCCTATTGTTTCTCAATAAAAAAAATGTATGGAACAAGACTGGGTTTGGTGATATCAACAACCTTTATATAGCATTGAAACGACATGAGAACTCTCAGACTCACGTTATTTCAACAGTTCAACTTGTTATGTTCGGGAAATCTCGAATTGTCTGTCAACTTGACAATCAAAAGCGCATGACGATACTACATAGAGAAATAATGAAACGATTGATATCATCTGCCATTAAGTAAAGTGGCAATTTGGCCTTCGTGGTCATGACGAAAGCATGGATTCTATCGACCGAGGTAATTATGTGGAATTAGTTCACTTGTTGAGGAAATATAATCATAAACTCAATGTTCACCTTGAGAACATTACAGTGTTTACAGGTTTATCGAACAGAATACAAAACAACCATACTGACTCAATAAGTGACGTAAATTTTGCTGAGTTGATTGCTATTAGTTCATTTATTAGATACCACTGCTTCCCTTACCAAAAATAGTACCGCACGCCACTGCTGACAGTAAAGTCTTCTCAGACAATCAGCCATGTCAATGTGTGAAATAATGGACATCAATTCTATGCTGACACAGCTGATCACTTAAGATGACTTCATTCTATAGTTCCAACTGTTGATTTGTGAATTATATCAGTGTATCTCAACAAGAAGGTGATCAACTAAGTTAGAACTACTTGTGTCAGGACTAGTAACCCTAACTAAAACCCAGTGCAAATTACATGACTAGGTTACAACATTTTATATTATAGATAACTGTAAGTAAATCTTAAATCAAAGAGCTCTGTCTTCTGCTTCAAGATGATTTCTTGTTTGGCTTATTCTTTGGCCCAGTAGATGGAGGTGATATGTCCCTCCAAGTATTGGTTGCCTTTTACAAGACTACACAACATTATAACTAAGAAGACAGAACTCTTCATAACCATTACTGAGAAACTTGAATCTAAACCTAAACTGTTCTGTGATATAGTAATAAATTCTTTCTGAACAGTCAGTTGATCACTACAGTCCAAGAACATTTTGTTTGTGTCTATGGGTTTGTTTTGTTTGTTTCTTTACTTGTTTTTGCTTTATAACAGATCTCTGGGCTGCTGAGTAAGCATGTACATAAATACAGAATTGAAATCAAGAACTCTGGTTTGAAGCAGGTCCCAATTTTTCCATGACAAGTCCAGTACTGTACTACATTATTTGTCTTGTACTGTCAGATTGACATATTTCTAGCTCCTTTGACTGTAACCCCACATTTACAACTGAGGCATCATCTGAATATATGTATTACTTCTTTTTAATCTTTAAGTAAGACATTTAAGATAAGACGAAAATATGACAGGCAAGCTGTCAGAGAGGTAACCTTCCAAGTCCCTGTATTGCTCAAGAGTTATCTTTACTTGTGTCCTACAGTCTATTACCTCCTAGAACATTTAGAAAACCTACTGATGAATTAGCTCTGGCATTGCATGCATGAAACTATGCATAACTTATCTAGAAACTTAATGTCATTACTTACAACACTTTCATTTTTATCCAAGGCAGATACAACACACTCTTGTGGAACTTCAGGTAGGTCAGCACTGTCATCTTCTAGGTCTGGTTTTACTTCTGGTTCATTCTCTTTTGCCGACACATTATCGCTTGAATCCGTTCGTGCAATTTGTACTTCCCTGCTTCCTTTGCCTTTCCTGTAAGGTACAATCTATATTTTATAATTACAAAAACTTCAAATTAAGAGGTTAAGTCACATTTTAACTGAGTCTGCTGAAATACTAAATTATTGCATCCTCATAATTTGATATTATAATTATTAATATTATATTTTATAAAAAGAATGGCATTACTGTCTCTTCAGCCCGTCAAAGTGATATCGAGGGTGAATTTCAAAGAAATTAGTATCTTATAAAGAGGCATAGAAGTAATGCCTTCTCTCTCACCTTGAAGAACGATTTGGTGTCAAATCTTCTGCATCATAAAATTCCTCACAATCACTACTTCCAGACATGTTTCTTTTATTTCAATGTGCTTCTGAATTCGCATAAACTGTACAATAAAACACAACTTTAATCAAACCTCCACCAGCACCTCCATCCATTTCTGTCTTGTAACGAAGGAAATACCCAATAGGGGAGATACATTTTGAGCATATTTTTGTTTCATTGGTTGATACTGATGTAACCTCAAACCCACTGTACCCATCGTACAAAAGTAAGATGGAGGAACTCGCAGTCGAAGTATGCGGCGAGAATGGGGCCTATTACAAGGTTTGTATTAATTAAAGTAAGCTTAAACTTCAAACTTTCTTATTTTAATTTTACGCAGCTACATGGTGAGCACATCGTATGAAGAGATTTAGATCACAAAGACCTTACTTTATGAGAATCATAGTTTTAAATGGCATCAGAGAACGCGGCTAGGACGCCATGTCTCATTTGACAGGGCGTGATTTTCCCCATGTGCCTCATTGTCGTTCTTTTTTAATCCTGCCGAGGCTTTTGTTCACATTCCGTATTATAAAATTGTTTAGGTTTCAAGGTTTATAACATTGATAATACCTGACCAGTTTGTTTCCTAACATATAATCATTAAAATACCCGCGACTTCACTAACCTAGTCTCTGTTGGTAAGCCAAGACCTACCGGTTGAGTTGACCTGCAGAAGAATAATGCCCGAAAACCTTCAGTTAGTTGCTCCGAAGAAAATTATTTTATAAAGTACGCCACCATTTCTGACAGAGAGATTCGACGTTAGGAGTTGTTTAAACTTACACAACCTATGTGAAGATTGGAACCTATATGTAGCTATATTTGATACTATAGGTCAGTGGTCAATGATCTTTCCCAAAATTATGAGATGATTTGTTAATATTGGTATTTTGATGCACCTTTATTATATCAACAGACGTTATTGTGTGGTTGTAGATGTTGCCTCAACAAATGCGAGCTCATTCTATTAATAAAGTTGTGTTGTTCCATTATCACAATTGTATGTCTTGTCCAAACCCATAGTGGTAGTGATGAATTATACCATGTAAGTAAATAGTTTCAAATTCAGTCAGGGAAATGTTAGTGTAACAGAGTATCAGAACACAGAATAACCAACTCTTGACATATAGGCTGTAAGAAAATACATTTCTTATGTATATGAAATTTTTTTCTTGTTTTTGCAGGCCTTTGTGACAGATGTGTTTGATGAGGATGTGTCAGTAGCCTTTGAAAATGAGTAAGTAATATTTGATATTTGCTACATGAGTTATGTTTATATACTGCTATAAATTGTACATTCATTTCAATCGTGGTATTGGATTGTATATACCATGTGGTTCTGAAATAAGAAGAAGTGAACAGAAAGTAATTTTCTTTTACTTTTGTATTATTATAAACTATTAATTTATTTTTCAGTTGGCAGCCAGAGTCAAAATTTCCATTTTCCCAAGTGCGTCTTCCCCCAGAGGGTGTTCCAGGGAAATCTGACTTCACAGAAAACCAGGAGATTGAAGTATATTCTCGGGCCAATGAGCAAGAAGCATGTGGTTGGTGGAAGGCCATCATCAAGGTGAGATATTTTAATACATATAAAGAGAGAGGTGCAGTTAAGTGCACCTTTTCTCTTCTATTAAATGTAGTAAATGGTCAAACATTGAGTTCTCTGGTTTCTGGTGTATACCGAATGTGTGTGTGTATATATATATACAGTGCGTACAATCAAGTGCGCGCCGTGGCTGCAATTTGCTGTGATTCATACCACCGCAGAACGGATGCAGTCACGGGGAGTGTTGCAACTCCTCCCCGTGACTGCATCCGTTCTGCAGTGGTATGACTCACAGCAAATTGCAGCCGCGGCGCGCACTTGATTGTACGCACTGTATATATATAGAGAGAGAGAAGGGGGGGGAGATTTTTTATTGCTAGTGGGGTGGGACTAAGGCCCTTGTACTGCAGCCACTTCTGGCCTATTGTACCAGCCCCAGATGATAGGTGAGGGTGATTGTGGAGCAATTGGTGGAATGAAGATTGGCAGGGGAAACCAAAGTGCTCGGAGAAAACCTCCCTCAGCGCCACTTTGTCCACCACAAATCCCACTTGACCAGACCTGGGATCGAACCTGAGCCGCCGCAGTGGGATATATGTATAGATTACATAGGCAGTATATTACAGGTAGCTGATGATGCAGCATATTACAGTGTTCACTGAAGTTTAATATAGACTGGTGTTAGTGTTCCAAGTTACCCATTGTTGAGCTGTAAGGCCAAAATAGTTGGTTGCTTCCAGCATTTGGCTGTTGAGCTTTCTGGCCATCCTTACAAAGCCCAAAAAATAGCCAACTTGGTTTTAAATTCTCTTCTTTTTATGAATATCCCATTATTACTGCTTGTAACTATATATAACTCTTTCCTTATTATATGATTCTTCTTATTAACTAAGGATTTCTGTTTTATTGATGAGTTATTTAACCCAAGGGCATGAAGGTCATTGACATTTGTTAGAGTAATAACCTATGGTTTTAATTTCTCTATTAAAATACATACCCAGGCCACTGTAATTTCGATTTCCATCTCCTGGCAATATGAAGTAACCTATATGTCACCAAGTTTCTTGTGTAGTGTCCTCCATTCCCTTCTTCAGCCCTTTTAGGTTGTCCCAAACATCTTGTTCCCAAATTTTTATTTTCTCATGTTAAGGGACTTCATTAAAAAATCAAATATAATAACAAATTACTTTGTATTGCTTATGTTTTATCATTTTAGAAAGTAGATGGGATGATTTAGAGTATAAATCTGAATAACAACCATTTCCCGAGTTTATTCCTTACTGCAAAACATGTTATGCAAGAACTCTGTGCTACATGCTAAAGAAGAGCTTCAGCTAAAAAGAATTCAGTTTCTACTACATGCATTCTACTAGAAGTGCTAAAAGAATTTCTCTTGAAGAGGAGAGATTGTCATTGGGCACCAGCAAAATTTGCTTGACCCTCAATCCAAGATCATATTTTGATGCTCAGTCAGAGGTCTTAAAATAAATTACTCCCTGCAATTATTCATATATGATATGTTTACAGCAGATGGCAGCACTGTATTTTGTTCTAATTTTTCCTGTCATAATACACCAGAATTTGACTAGAAATAGTATAAATGTGTTACAGAAATCTTAAAGAAAAGTCAGATGCTCTCACACTAACTGTGAGTCAGTGATAAATCTAGTTACATTGTTGCATAAGTACAGGTATATATATATACTATTGTAAGGTATAAGGGTATTTTGCTCTTGTAATGTATTTAGCAGTTAAAATCAGTAGTTGCGAAACAGCATGAAAAGAGCATTTCAGTAACAGTGCCTGGCTGCAGACGCCGTTCCAAAGTATGTGGTGGAATGCTGTATGGAACACCTTATCCCTATTGTGTGTGTGTGTGTGTGTGTGTGTGTAAGCAGCTGGCTGGTCTAAATAAGTTAAATCCAATTCCAATCAGACATTTCATATTGTAGATTCAGATAGACAAGACCTATGTGCCTGCATCCTTACATAGAAGAGTATTTCACATACTTCATCAGGCATGTAATTTCTCCTTAATAAATACAGTTTTGTGTAATTTCTGTTCATTTAATACCAACATACATCAAATCCGTATACCACTTGGTGCCTCTGAATATCCTTGAAATACTGAAATGCAACAGCATCAGGTTTTCGTGATAGTGTTGCACTCTGTTGCTTTAGCTCCATCTACTGTAATCACATATGATCTCTGCTCAGTAGTGCCAACATGGGATGAAAGACCGAATATGTCTTACAAATTGTAATGTTTTGCATAATGTTTTGTTATTTTGTTATCCGGATTTTCCTCTTTGGTGAAAGAAAGTACGCTTATGAAATCACCATGCCATCAATTTGTCCACCTTGCAACTTCTGGAGCAGTTAACAGAGATCAATAAATTTCATATGGGTATTATGCTATTAGAGGCCACCTGTATGTTGCACATTTTCATTTCCTGCAATCAGCAATGGCAGCATGTCAGATGTGCAAACTTGTGAGGTAGGAATGACACTATCAACTCTTAACTTTTATCATCTAAAGTGCACATATCAGTACAGTGATAGGTAGTTTCATTGTGGCCAGAGTGCACATATTCATGCACTTGGGCATTTAAACACTGCTAGGAAAGGCGCATGCACATGCCACTCCTAGGAGCACACACACAATCCTAAATTAATATTTTTAAGTATAGGAAAATTCAATGAACATACAATTTGTGTGGTTAACTGCTTGATGTATATATAGCTTTTGCCCCAGTGTCATCTGAATATCTCCTTTGTATGGTACTCCTCGAAGCGCTCGAAAATGCAGTCTCACGTCACAACCCCCCCTTTGAATTTAAAATTAGTTTCACCTGCATCCAAATGCTCCAAAGGATTTTAATAATTTTTGTACGCATCATAGAGTGTCAAAAATAGTGCAATTTTTCCGCAGTTGGTCAGAATTGTCACCTTTTCTATCAATATCTGCATTGTTGTCTCTATAGTGAAGAATGTGAATGTGAAAAGATTGGTCATGTGTGAATGTGTTACTGTAGAAGGAAGTGAGAAATTGTTAAGCAGTCGCCCAGTAGCCTCTTATTCTAGCTCTGATTTCATGATGAAATTAATCTGCGATGTATGAAGTCACAGAGAACTGAATTCACGCTGTATCTAAGCCATGATATAAGCGTCTGGTTGTGATCAGCTGCACCTACAATAGAAAGGTTTGGCATTCAAGTACAAAAGAAGCCATTTTCTCAACAGTCCCTCCTTAATACCCATGCTTCCACTTTTCTATCCCTGTGGTCAACAAGGTCAAATAACTGAAGTGTGTAACAAAAATGTGAATTTTACAAGGAGAAAAATACATATTTAGGGCTCCCAGATGTTTTATACCACCTGAGGCTTAGAAAGAATGTCAAACATTACAAGCAGCAGTGATTTTATAATGCAGCACCACTTTTTGAAGAAGCAGAACACTCCGAAAAACAAAAAAAGAGAGGATACCTTTTTTGCTTAAATATTTTCAAGTCATATGTTACAATATGTGACATTATGTTGTCTGGTAAAACAAAGTTAATTCCATTCCTTTATCACAAAAATTGTATTAGATACAGCATTTTCAAATACAATTCTTAAAATTATAAAAGCACCCTTACAGGAACAAACACTTAAATGCACAGCAGCAACAGGAATTTAAATACACACCAGCAGCAGGCATTTAAATAAACTCCAGCCAACTCAAGCTACCATCATTTCAAAAATCCATCATTTAAAGGTTAATCTAGAGTCCTGCCGTGGTGTACGGTAATATGGCTTCAAGAAAACTGAAGCTTTTGTGGTGTATGTATATCCTGTAGAATATAAAGAGGAAGAACATGCTGAATATACACAGATTTTCATTAGCTTGCAGTTTGATGGCAAGAACAAATGTACCATTGGAGCCAGGCATGTGTAATATACTGTGGAGATGGCTCACAAACATACCTACATGTTGTTGTTGAAATACTGATTATAAGTTCTCAGTTACAAGAATGTCAGCAGTGCATAACTTTTAGGTTGTAAGTGAGAAATTTAGTCTAATTATTTGTACTTAAATAATAAGTTCTTCACAGAATTAAATGACAGTAATAATACTCATAGTTGTATACATGTAGGAATCTGTATAGTAGAAAAGCAGCTGTTATGAGCTCTGCTCAGAACTCTTTGTTTTATTTATAGCTGATAAAATTTCATGTTCTATTTGCTTAGGTTTAGTATACAGGATTTTGTGTAGTGTATCTGTAGCAATGTTTGAAGCATCAGTTTAGTGTTTAGAATGGCATATTTCAGTTGTAGTTGTGACATTTCCTTTTGTAAGGAGTGGGATTGTTTTGTTCATTGTGGCTAGCTTGCCTGTCCATTTTAACTGTGCAGTGGGTAAATGGTAATTTAAATCTGACGCTTGGATAAGTTTGCCTGCTCATGTATTTGTGGATCAAGGAATTCTCCCAGAGTGACTTGCTCAGTACAACTTTTGTAGAGAAATATTCATAGGAATTCTAGCTCTAAGCAAGGTAAACAGAATAGCTTATGAAGGGAGATTCTCATTTTATAGTTTTATTCAGTGATTTGAGTATTGGACGAGACTCATTTAAATAACATCTAAAAGTTTGTAATGATGGTTCATTAATACAAATATTATGTTTCTGGACATTATCCATTGTCATCTTTTATCTAAAACACCATCCTGTTTTTATTTAAAAAATGTTTCAGACTGGATTCTAACTCCGTCTTCAGGTAAAACCTACTCAGTTGGGCCAAATTGATAGAGCTAGTCTGGAGATAGAGACAGAATCCAGTATTTGATATGTTGTGTTTTTAAATAAAAACAGGACAGTAGATAATGTCCACAAACATAATATTTGTACTCATTATTTATCTTTTAATCTAGTTTGGTGTGTTGTGATAAGGGTAGCTGAGTTTATAGATGGGCTGCTAGTACGAGATATATTTGGAAAGTAACATTTGTTTATTTTAGGCAGCTAATGTAGGAGTGGTGGATTGCTCACATATGTGAGGTAGCATCACATTTCTCAGTATCTTGTAAACCACCACATAGCTGGTCACCTAGTGTTTGTTCTTATCTCTGCGGCATGTGTCCTGCGATTGTTAATCCCACCAGCTGTGAAATTTGCCCTATTATCCGCTTTCTTTATGATAAAGACATGAGTGGTGCAGAAATCCACCGTGAATTATGTGCCGTTTATGGCCAATATATAATGAGTGAAGGAACTGTAAGACAATGGTATAGAATGTTCAAAGATTGGTCAAGAAATATTCACGATGAAGAATGAAGTGGTTAGCTGGCCATCTGTAATGAGTGATGATCTTGTTTAGTGTATTACCCAAAAAATTTGTGAAAGACATCGCTTCTCATTTTCAGAACTTTCATGTGAATTTCCACAAATTTCACACACCGTTCTATATGAGATTATTCCATAATGAGATTTTGCCATAAACCGTGCATAATTCACAATGGATTTCCACAGCTATCATGTTCTTACCATGAAGAAAGCGGATAACAGTGAAAATTTTGCAGCTGGCAGGAGCATCAATAACAGGACACATCATAACTCACTCTGTAGAGACAAAAACAAACACTAGGTAACCAGTTATGTGGTGATTTATGGGGTAATGAGTCGTGTGACACTTACCTTGTATGTGCAAGCTCTCCCCCGTTCCTACATTCGTTGCCTAAAATAAACAAAGGCTACTTTCTGAATGTCTTCCATATTACAGTCTTGAATTAAACATATGTCTTGGCAATTATGCACACTACCTTTGTTCATTGTGGCTGAAGCAGTGTACAGTGAAGCATAAGTGTAGGAGTTGGTTTCTCTCTTCTGGTGGTACACATTGGTGTGGTGTACTGTAACTATTTTCCTAAAGCACAGAAATAGAATGAAAGCATATGAGTATTATTCTGAAAACAAGGAAATAATAGTAAACTTTTACATTTAATTAGCTGAAGCTTCACCTGCACTTGTCACATGAAAGTACCTGAACCGTTTTTAATAAAGAAAAGAAACAGTAATTCCTCCCATGTTGATTACTTGCATGTAACCTCTGTGTAAATCCATAGGTAGGTTTTCTGTGCAAGGCCACTATGTAACTTCAGTATCTTAAATGTATACCGATCTGCTTGAACTTGAATTATGCTTATATACATAAACCACCAGAAACTCCATTTCATTTTTAACAGCTGAAATCACATAAGTATTATTCAAAGTGAGAACAGGGTGCTGAGGAGAATATTTGGACCAAAGAGGGATGAAGATAATGAGGCGCTTCATAACTTATACTCTTGCCAAGTATAATTAGAATGATAAGTCAAGGAGGATGAGATGGGCAGGGAATGTGGCACAAATGGAGAGGAGTGTATATAAGATATTGGTGGGAAAGCCAATGGATTACAGAGTGTTTTATCCCAGAAGATGGAATTCTTCACAATCACCACTGCGGGAACCTCAAATTCTACATTGTATATGAAAGTTTACAGTAGAGATATTTTTCAACAGTTCATGTTTTTAATTGTAACAGGGGGACCAAGATGGCATGTGGATGTGTCCAGTGGCCATGGTTTCATTCAGAGTACCATATGCCATAGCAAGTGACATACATTTTTTTTTATTGTGCAGTGTAAAATGTACTTTCCTATTGAACTGGCTGCAAATCCAGTATCATCTATGTGACATGCTAGCACATGTTCATTCAGTGGCACATCGGTGTGAGTGGTTATTGGCACCTATGTAGAACTCCATCACACGTCTCCAAAACACATTTGCTGAGAACAGTTGAACATTAAGACTAAAAGTTCATCTACAAATATCATATGTTTTTGAATAAAATTAAATCTGTAAGAACATACCATAAGATCAAGTCAAAGGGGATGAGGTGGGCAGGTCATATAGCACGAATGGGGGAGACCAGGAGTGCGTATAGGATATTGGTGGGAAAGCCAGAAGGAAAGAGACCACAAGGAAGACCAAGGCTTGGGTGGGTGGACAATATTAGAATGGATCTTAGAGAGACAGGATGGGATGATATGTATTGGATAGATCTGGCTCAGGATAGGGACCAGTGTAGGGCTCTTGTGAACACGGTGATGAACCTTCGGGTTCCATAAAATGCTGGGAAATTCTTGAGTAGCTGCAGAATTGGCGGCGCCTTCAGAAGGACTCAGCTCCGTGAGTAAATAAGTAAGTAAGTAAGAACATACCATATATAGACATTTAGTGTCCTTTCTAACAGAGATGATCACTGTAGTGTATCCAGTCTTATGACATTCCTTCATGGTACAGGTGTTCACAAGTTTATTTAATTGTTTTCATTTTGGCTTCAGCCTGAGCATACCTGTTTGTTGTTTTTATACAGCCTGTTTTATTGATGTTTGTTAACAATATTGTAACAGATTTGATCAAAGCGTTGCCGGGCAACAGCTCTCTAAACACAGTCCAACATGCAACAATAGAGGAAGCTGTGTTTTCTGTAGATCCAATCGACGCACCAGTAGGCTGGCTCAATGGCGATCACATGATATGTGTTTACTGTAGGTCCATGTCTGTTCTGCGGCTATATAAGTAAGAGAGACAGAATTCGTTCAGAGCAGTTACGAGTCAGTCGTAAGCTGGAGGAGTGAGTCAGAAGAAATTTTAGTTCTGAGGTTCGAGAGTGATAAAAGACAAAATAGCAAGAAGAGTACATAGTTATTTGAAGTTCTAGTTTCTGTGTTCAGATCCATTGCTAGGAGGCAACTCATGAAGACGGAGAATCCTAGTGCATATACAAGAGTGAACCAGAAATTGTATAAATCAGTGATAGCGCTGTATTTGAGTGTGATTAAGAGATCTTGTAACCAAGGTGTTAATAAATCCAATCATCCGAACTAGAACCTGTTATTTTCGTCATGCATACTACCCTACACGTTAAATATTTATTGCTGTTTCTGTTGAGCTTTTTACCACTTAACAGGCTGGTAGAAATCTGCTTTAAGTATTCTCATATTGGATTTTATAAATAGTGATCCATCCTGAACGTTATCCAGGTACACATATGCAATGATGTTAACACACCTCTAAAGACAGATGCTCATTCAATTCTAGGGTCAGTGTCTTCCTTGAGAGCAGGTTAAAGCTATTGTGATGAAGAGGACAAATGTTAGTAGTTACAAGATAATTAGTCTTCCAGAAGCAGATGAAATCAATTTTAGAATGGATTAATGTGATTTCATTGCCTTTGTCCACAAGGTTGAAAGTACAAACTTTAAATGAGTTTTTATGGGGTCATTAACAAAATCTGAACAGCACAAAAAGGCAGAGTTAAGGGGAGGACATTGTGCAAAAAACAAGTAGAAATGGGGAGATACTGCAGTATTAAATGAATATAAATTTATGTGATAGGTACTGATGCGTATGACATGTTTTGCCTGACCAGTAGGAAAAATCTACACATTCAGATTTGACTGTTCTTGTTAGTATGGTGTTCATCCATCAGTTGAATGCCAGTGTTGTTACTTATCATAGTTCTGGTCTCTCTCTCGGAATCCTTTATCTTCTCCAGAAATTCTGAAGCTAAAAGGCTTGTCATGGTGCACAGCAACTCTTGCCAGACACCCACTGTTGAAATATGCCATTGTGAAAACCATTGTGTTAAAACAACTTTTGTTTAAGCTCTAATCCATGTTGGCTTATTTAGAATTAGATAAGTGCTTGTGAGCAAAAAAGTATTTAAGTAATAGTAACAATGTGAATTTTCTTGTTATTTTAATTTAATGCTTATTCATGGCAGTTTTAAAAGCCATGAGATTTGTATTGTTTGAATTCTGTTATCCACCTGTTATACAATGTCAGATGATTTAGGAATGATGCATCATTCTTCCCAGAGGTGTGTCACCATTGTCAGCACTGCTGATATTTTCAGTTAGGAAATTCTTATTATACAGTCATAATTAATCATACTTTAGAATTATCCTTGTCATTTTAATGTGATGGATATGCTACTCAGACTTCATACATGACTAAAAAAAGACCCTGAACTTGTTTGGAGTTCTGTATTTGTATTCATAAGGTTACTTGTTTTACCCATTGTATATTACTGTCATAATTTGGTTTGAAGATTGTTTCCTGGAATAAATGGATATGTTGATTGCGAATTGTAAAATAATTTAATTTTGATCTTTTTCAGATGATAAAGGGTGATTTCCATGTAGTTGAGTACTTAGGTTGGGAAAATACCTATACAGAAATTGTTGCAAGTGAAAGGTTGCGGCCCAAGAACCCAAATGCTCCCATAGATAAAGCCACATTCTACAAGTTTGAGATTGAAGTACCTGAGGATCTGCGTGAATAGTAAGTATTCTGGAATAGATTTAACTTAATATATATTGATGGAACTTTGTCACCTTTATCTGGAAATTTTATGATAGACATCAGCTAGGCGCATAGAAATTGTAAGGAAACGTCTATAAGGACATGGAAGAAACAGTGTGGTATTTGACCATACAGGAGTACATAAGTGCAATAGTAGAAGTGTCAGTAGTTAAGAAATTCAAACTTGTATGACATTATGTAAGATTTGAGGCTTTCACGGCGGTGACTATGAAGAAAGCAGTCTTCTGGGATTTGGCACCGTGTATATGTGGTGTTAACCGACGTTTCGGAGGAACGTATCACCTCCATCTTCAGGGTAGAAGAAAAAGTATAAGAAATCTGCAAGCGACAAGACCTTGAGAACGGTAAAAGCAGTCTGCTTTTACCGTTCTCACGGTCTTGTCGCTTGCGGATTTCTTATACTTTTTCTTCTACCCTGAAGATGGAGGCGATACGTTCCTCCGAAACGTCGGTTAACACCACATATACACGGTGCCAAATCCCAGAAGACTGCTTTCTTTGTATGACATTGGTTGGTATAAGTTAAACCTGTGTAGTTCTCTGTCAGAATGTAATGAACGCACTGTCAGTTTGTGATACAACTGAAGTTCCATGTGCACCAGAATATGAATAAAAAAAAGGTGAGAGCTTTCAGTTCTATAGAAAGGTAAATTTGTTCCTGTGCTTAACTAAATAAGCACTCCACCATGAAGACATGGAGGAGTGCATGTGTAGATGTATAGGAGGTGGGGGAATATTGTGTCTGTCTGTACATATGCGCTCAGTATTCCTTAAACAAATTGAACATGACACAAAGAAATTCTTTATGACAAAGTTCCAAAATGTTATCATGCATGGCCAAAGTTTAGGCAAGAAAAATTCCTGTGATGTGTCATGTAACGCTGTAGTCCGTTGAAAGTCAGCTGATGTTTCAGAAGAACATGCCACTTTCAGGATTGAAGAATAAACCAAGTACAAATCCAGCATGAAGCAGGCAGCAGAGGTTGCTGCCTGCTTCATGCATGTTTCTTGCTTGGCCTACTTTCATTGGAGGACTATGTGGCATTACATCCCAGAAGATAGAATTCTTCATCGCCAGTGCTGTGAGAAGCTCAAATTCTACAGTTTAGGCAGCTTCATTGCTTTCACTGTTACTGCTGGTGCTGAAATACCAGTGTCTTAGATGTCTTAGTGACTGTTGTGGAAAATCTTATAGCTTAGTCCATATTTCTTTCACTTTTTCTGTAGTAAGCGCACGATATCTTTTGGTTGTTTGGCCAGGAGACCTAGTTTTTTGAGTCAAGCATCCATGATGTGTGTTAAGCTTGCAATTGACACTGAAAGGTTCACAGTGAAATTTGCACTGCCTCTTTCCAGCATAACTACACTTCACATATAATTTATACAGAAATAAACATTATTGTGGCAGTGTACTGGACCATACCTCCTCCCAGTGATAACCAGTAGTTGACTGAACATGCTGTACAACACTTTTGCAGTATCCACAACCCATATTTAACAGACTGTTCATCACTGTTGCAGCCCTTTTCATTAGAAGGAAAAACCAAAACTGGATGCCTGTTCATATGAACAATAGTCATATCACCAGTAATTATAAGTAGCTCTTTGAGTTCCAGACTTGTATGTGGACAAAGTGGTATCTCTGTCGAAAGTAGGCTGTTGCTGCCTGATAGTCAGGAATTCATAGAACAAAGTAACATGTCAAGAAGATGTACTGTATGTTGTATTACTTATAGCTCTTGTATTTCTGAATATGTTTTTAAATATTTGCTGAAGTAACTTATATTTGCAGAGTGTGTGCAGTCTTATTTGTTGTGCACATTGGTGGCCTCTGCACCTTTCTTCATGAAAAAGAAAGTAGGCATATGGGGTCACCATGTCATCATTTTCGTACAGTTTGTAATTATTGGTAGATGTGCAAACTTGGGAGATGGGGGTAAAATTAGTGCCTCTTAATATAGGGTTCTAAAATATATTCTGTAACAGATAAAAAATTTAAATCATGGTGTTAGAATGTAAGACAACATGGCAGTTGCATGAAATCTGAATTTTGTGTTTTTGATTTGATGGCAGTAACTAATTAACCACTGGAGATGGATCATAAACATATTGTCACGTGTTGGGAGTATAACGCAACAAATAACTTCACGCCGCATTAAATATAGCAAATTTATTGAACACTCACTCTCACATTTACACAATTCACAATTTCACAACTACTGCCATCTGCAGTATCACAAATACTTCTGCTGTTTCCATTCTCTCCGGCGAATGCTAGACTGCAACTAACTTCCACTGCACTCAGCAACTGCACGATCCACACTGTGTCACTCCTGATCACACACTCTCTGGTCACATACTGCTCAGCCAGCCATTTATACTGTTCCCTGTTGCCAGTGTCAACAGCAGTGTCCCGTGTTACGTCTCGGCGGGAAGTGCTGTTACATCACCGCGGGAGGGGGTGGAGCGTTTACTGGCCTGTTACCGTAGCAGTGACAGCACTCCGACACTGTTACGTCACCGCTGGCGGCGAGGGGGTGTTCTGCATAGCGCAAATACGTCACACTGCTTCCTCCTTAACGGTGCATCCCCGTTCCTTTTATTTGAAGGCTGTTCTTGCAATGTCTTCTTTTTGTCCGGCTACTACTCTTGCAGTGACTATTCTCCGGCCATTACATCCACTCCGGTTTCACTATGGCATCTTTGTTGGGGACTTCTCGTTGTTCTGCCGCCTCAGGTTTCCTGTCCACTGAGGTTGGCTCCTCTTCTAGACGTGCCTCCATCTCTTGGCAGGCCATCATCTCTTTTCGGGTAATCAACGTCATTTTTTTCTTCAGGTTCTCCGACCGGTATCACTATGGGGACCTCTTTTTGTTGTGCCCCCTCAGGTTTCATGTCCACTGAGGCCAACTTCTCTTCTAGAAGCACCTCCATCGTTTTTCGGCCAGCATCCCTTGTAGCCAGAAACTCTTTATGGCTGGCATCTATCTTGGTGGGATTTCATGCTGGCGTCCATTCTTGCCAGCCTGGCTTCTGTCCTTGCTTGGATGACTTCCATTTCTGCGACCAACCCTTCTCACATGGCGGCCGTCTTTTCTCGCCAGGCGGCCACAATATCTATAAATTTAATATGGAATATTGCATGAGATTTTAGGTTGCTACAGCAATGACTATGAATTAAACTTTTTTGCTTGTAAGTCAACAGTGAAAACAGAGTGGTGGTGTGAAACTTTGTGGTTATGCCTGGCAAATCTAATATGGACAGAAATCTGTACATAAGTAATATGTTTCAGTTCAGTTCTTTATTTTTTACGTGCTTACTGAGTCTGACAGATTTAATATGGTCAGAGAAATCTGCATAATTCATATGTTTCAGTTCTTTATTTACACACTTAGTAAACAGCTGAATGGCAAATTATAAAATAAGCTGGAGCAGGAGAAATAGACAGAAGAAACATAGGCACCAACAAAAGGCAAAACACAGCAGCTGTCACTTAGACAATATTAAAGTTCACTTAGTCTGTCATGCCATCCATTATGCACTAAAAAAACACATGCGCATACCCGCTCATTCACCTTGAATACAATTAATATTTTAGTAATTAAGAAAAGCCTTAGTAATAGTAGTAGGAATCTGTTGGATACTGCAGATATTCTTGCTTTTCTTAACAAAGTAAAGTAGGCCAAAAATCTAAAGCCAATGGTAAGGTAAAAGTAAAGTTATTCCTAACTAATTAAGCACCATGCCATGAAAACATATGAAGAAGTGAAGGTATAGCTCTACAAATCGTAACTTTGATACTAGATGGAGGTGATTGGTTAGCTTCATGCCCCTGCTGCTTTACCTTCAGGAAAATGGCCCTCTATACCCATTGTATAGGAGACTGGGTGGGCTTAAAAGCCAGGAATCAAATCCTGATATCTTGGTTGTCCAGCCCATAATCTTACTCACTCTACTGACAGAACTGTCCCAAGTCCCTGAAGCCAGTGGTGCTTCTTATAATCTTAGAATAGCATTTTCTTTTAAAATATACAATATTTGTGTTACATAATTAAATTTAGTTTTTGCTTGATGTGTCTGTTCCACACTTGCTGTATTCCTAACATACCGCTTAGCTATCAGAATGTTCCCAGACTGTTATTGTTGTAAATGCCTTGGTGAAAGAAGTGACACCACACTGTAAATACACATTGTTTTTATGCGAGTGCTTTTTTTCGACTTTGTGTGTCTGTGATGGATGGCGAAATTGAGCAACATGTCTGCATCAGATTTTGCGTAAAGCTCAGTAAATCCGCCACTGAAACCCTTGAAATGATTTGTTGGGCTTTTAGAGAACATTCTTTAAACTGGACAGCAATTTTTTAATGACATTCATGTTTCATGGCCTGTCAAATGTCAGTTGAAGATGATGAATGTCCAGGGCACCCAAGCACCAGCAGAATGGCAGAAAATTTTGAAAACTCATCCATGAGCTCACAGGCACCTTTGGGATCAGTTATGGAGTTTGCCATTAGATCTTAACAGAAAATTTAAACGTGCTGCATTGCTGCGAAGTTTGTTCTCCAAATTTTTGCAAATGATCAGAAGCAGCGGTTTCATAAACGTATGTCTTGAGCTACAAGGGAAGGCTAACAAGGACCCAACAAGTATTTCTAGGATTATAACAGGTGACATAAATTGGATTTACGGTTATGATCCAGAAATAAAGCAGCAATCATTGCAGTGGAAAAGCCCACAATCACTAAGAACAAAACAGGCATGGCAGGTTCAGAGTTCAACAGAGAGGATTGTTCACCATGAATTTGTCCCTCCTGACAGTATGGTCAACTCTGACTATTACTGTGATATTTTGATACGCTCGAGAACATGTGCCCTGAAAAGACAGGAACTTTGGCACAATCACAACTGGCACCATCACAACATGCCCACCCACAGAGTTTATGACGAACAACAATATAGTTATTGTTCCCCATCCTCCCTACTTGCCGGTCTTAGCCCCCTGTGATTTTGCTTTGTCTCCCAAATTGAAAATGAAACAAGGGATGATGTTTTGAAAAAGTATTTGACATCCAAAGGGAATTACAAGCAGTACTCAACACCATTAAGGAAAATCTTCTGTGATGCTTTTGAAGTGTGGAAAAGACAATGAGATCACACTGTATACGTTCCCAAGGAGATGGCAGCCAAAATTGAGTAAGTTAAGCCATCGTTTCTTTCTTGACCTAGTCCGGGAACTTTCTGATAGCATCTTGTATGTTGGTTGCCTGTTATCATAGCCAGAATAAGTTACTCTAGACTTGTGTGATTTTACACATGTAATTTATCTTATATACATGGATGTGTAGTGGCATGTATTTTATGGAGCCTTTAGAATGGTAAAGTTGTCACCATTCTTAACTAATTAAATACTATGCCATGAAGGCGTATGCAGGAGTGAATGTATAGATCCACATTTTCTTGACTTCAGTACTAGTTGGAGGTGAGTGGTCAGCTTCACGCTTCTGCTGTTTTACTCCCAAGGAAAGAGCCCCTCCACGTACCCATTAGATGGGAGGCCGGGCAGGCCCCAGAGCCAGTATGGACAACATGGAGAGGGGAAAGTTCTTGACTGTACCAGGACTTGAACTTTGACCCCATGGTCATCCAGCCTGTAGCCAGTCACTATACTGACTACACTACCCTGGCTCCTTTGACTTCCTAATAAGTATATATACCTAATCCATGTATGTAGGCCCATATTTTATATTCAAAATATGAATGTGTAGGGAGGGATGCATTCAGTTGATCCTCTGATTTATGTTTTGTTTTTATTTTCAAGTTTTCTTTGTTCTAGTGCAAAAATGGACAATGCTCATAAGGAGTTTCAGAAAGCCATGGGTGCAGCAATCTGTCGGTATGTACCGGATAGAGGGGTTCTCAATGTAATCTCAAGGAGTGAGCATTCAAAAAAGCGTTCAACCATGCTTCAAGAGATGCATTTTAGGAATCTAAGTCAGAAGGTATTGCTGCTAAAACGAACTGAGGAAGCAGCCCGACAGTTAGAATCAACCAAGCTGCAGAATGTTGGAGGGTAAGGTTCCATTTAAAAACTGTCTTCCTCATGGTGTGTGCATACTAACAGATTTTTGTTATGTTTTGTGTTTTTATGTTGTTATAGTTTGATGAAAAGCTCACATTGTGGGATGAAATAATGCATTTATGTTTTAGTAAACTGTAACTTATTTTATGTGACATTATTTGTAGCTTAACTGTAAAATAATACTCTTTGGATTGATCTGTCAGTTAACTGTAGGATATAACAGCTTCTGGACAGGTGAAATTTACATTTTCTTATTATTAACAGAGTGCAGTATGTGAACTAACTTAACTCTCACTTCAACACAACGTTTCTTTTTATTTCAGCAAATTTAGGCCTTCAAACTTTATATATCAGCGTGTCTCAAACTATGAGGCAGGGGTGAGAGCAAATGCAAGGTGAGGCGCGGTATTTCTTGACAATTTGGCCTTCTTTACTGTTTGTTGTTGACCAGATACTGCATGCCTCTTCATGGAGAAGTTATGATTCATTGTAGCATACTATTTCACTGCTATATATCGTTAATAGAGACCTTTTAAGATTCCTTCTGCAATACTTGTAGTTTGGGTTGGATATTTTGCAGTAAATTGTATATGCTATGAAGATTTCTACAGAGTTGGCAATTAAACGAATAGCCTGCCACAGAGTTTGAGAACCACTGATATATGTATACTGTGCTATATTTTAAACAGTATTAATCTGTTTTATGGTTGTATTCCATGTTAGAACCATGGAGATTGTATTTTGTTACTGCAATTATTATGTATTCATACATAGATCAATTAAAGCAGTAATATTGCAAGGTATACATTATTCATAAAATGCATGTGTGTTGCAACATTAAAATTAATGTTACATTATTTCCGTTGTCTGTTATTATGAATGTAAGGGTATTTGTTTTCAGATACTCGGACGAGTTTAGTGTACGTGAAGATCTCATGGGACTTGCAATTGGTGCTCATGGTGCAAACATTCAGCAAGCACGGAAGGTAGAGGGTATCACGAACATTGAACTTGAAGAGAATTCATGCACTTTTAAAATTTATGGGGAGGTAAGTGTCAAAAATTGTTTTAAATACATGTTTGCATTATCTAGAAAGATGTTTTGAACATAAATTTGCATAATACTTTTTTGGTTTAACAAAATAAATTATATTCATTGCATTGATGTATGGTTTTCTTCCAGACTCCTGAATCTGTTAAAAAGGCCCGTAGCATGTTAGAATACAGTGAAGAATCCATTCAAGTTCCTCGGATTTTGGTGGGGAAAGTAATTGGAAAAAATGGGCGTATTATTCAAGAAATAGTGGACAAGAGTGGAGTGGTAAGTCTGACATTTAACTACTGGAACACAAGCATATACAGGGAGGTTATTTGAGAGCATGGTGCAAGTGGTACAGCCAGTTAAGCAGAAAAGAAATGACCTCTGTGTTTTCATCCTTTCTGCTTTGACAAACACACATGTCAACAAAACCCACCCTAATCACAGCAGCTGCTGGAAATGGTCCATGTTGTTACACATTCAGTCCTTGCCCCTCCATATATTGTTCACATTGAAGTTCCTTTCTGAAAATTAAGCAGAGTTGAAACCTGAAACTTTGAGCCCCAGTCTGCTGTGCAAGGTGTCTAACAGGTTTTCCAGGGGATTGTTTAAGTCTAAAATTGATTTCATCCAGTGCTCACCTGTCCCCCTTCCCCCCAGCAATGATCTCTTTGTCTAAATTTATTTACAGTTGTACAGATAGTTTTTATGCCCTGTTTGGAACTGTAGCTTCTGAAATTCCTGCTAGAATGTTCTCATTGCTTTTGATGTGCATGTTGTAGTTGAACACATAGTGCATTGTGTAATAGTCACATGCCATTTTGACATAAGAAGAAACACAACTGATTGAATGGTTAATACAGTAGCAGAGGCTTGGTATTACTGTTGACTGGCACATAAAACTTATGGCTGTTGGCCTGTTGAACATGTTACAAGCCCATCTGTGCATCCTACAAGTTGATGCAAGTAGCCTGTGTCCTTCCCGCTGGGCAGGCCAGATGATTTGTGACAGGCTCTCAGACAGTTTTTCTGTATGTGGGTTTGTATTACTGAAAGGATATTTTAATCTAGCCAGGTTTATAGTAGAGGGTGGCTGAAATGAACCCAGCCAGTAAATAAACCGAATAACTTCACTCTCAATGGAGATAACATGCTAGTTGTTTGAGGTGTAAAGTGTAAAAGCTCACCAAATATTTTGTTTTGTCAGCATGTCTGGACATGTATCCCCCTTGCTGCATGGCAGATATGCAGTCTATGTTCTGTCTCTGCCCAGGTGTGTCTTAACATCTCCAAAGTTAGACACTGCTGCCAGTAACGAAACTGAATAACTTCACTGTCATGGAAGATGCATGCAAGCAGTTTGTGATGAAAATTGTAAAAACTCACCAGGTGTTTTGCTTGTGATAGTTAACACTGCTGTGTGTGCACAATAGCTTTTGTTTGGTTTGTGCAAAATGGCATCATTCAGACCACAAGAGAGAGCTCTGTGCTGTCACTGACTGGCAGAATTTAAGTTTCCCATGACTGTTCAGTGCAAGTTTCATTAGAAGCACAGCCATGATTCACCAAACACAGTTGTTAATCAGCACCAGCATTTGCTGCAATCTGGGAGTTTCAAGGGACATGATGCAGGTGGTAGACCACAGATGGAGCTAAAGAAGTTGAATCCATTTGGGAAGCTTTCCAGTGAAGCCCACAGATGTCCGTTTGGTGAGTGAGCTGTGAATTCATCATTCAGCAGTTTACAGTGTAGTGCATGAGAAGCTAAACACTGAAGGCATATGAATTGAAGCTGCTTCAGAAAGTGCAGGAAAATGATTTGCTGCGACACAACAGCTTTGCTGCCAGCGTTCTATCTGGGATAGATAATGGCAGTGGCTACCTCAACAGGGCATGCTTCAGTGAAGAGGCTGTTTTTGATATCTCAAGTAAAGTCATATGCTGTTTTTGTCGCGTTTGAGGATCTCAGAAGCAACATGATGTGGGGAGAATATGAACAGGCTAACCCAAAATTGAATGTGTGGTGCAAATTAACCCGGTGCAGGAATAATTAGACCATTCTTCTTCCATGAAAAACAGTGACAGGTGCTGTGTGTTGGCATGTTAAGAGAGCTATTCTGTGCCACATGTACACCACATGGTTACATCTTCAGGAGAATAGAGTATCATCACATTTCTGTCTGTCACTGAATTCATGAATGAGCAGTTCACAGGAATGTAGATCAGTCACCTCATTCTGTGGCCTCCCTCCCCCAGTAACCCTATTTGACCACACTTGAATTTTTTTCTGTGGGGATATATGAAATTCAGCATGCATCGGACCATAGTCAATGAACCTGCCTGATCTGTACCATATAATTGATGCAGTAGCATTTGTAACTCTGGAAATGTTAAGAAACATCTGGACAGAATATAAGTTGGATGTCTGCTGCTCCACAAGGGAGGCACATGCTAGAAGCTACTGTCAAGACAAAATGATCATTGAATGTTTATGCTTATCACCTCAAATAGCTTGTATGTATCTCCATTGGAAGTGAAATTATTCAGTTTGTTTATTGGCTGTGTTTGTTTCAGATGCACTGTACTTGTTTACATTGTCATTGTTTTCCAAACTAAGCCTGCTTCTATTTTCCTGATCTTGTAAAAATGTACATTCCAGCTCCACAAGATCCAGTTAATTAGGATAGAACCTCTTGCTAAATAACAACAAAAAGAGTATTAATAAAAACACTACAATAACATCAACAGCATCATTCCACTATCTGTTAATACTTATTTTGATCCTGAAATGCAGTTTTATTCTCACAGCTGCTGCTGATGCTATACTGAAAATTTAGAATGGGGTTCTTTTACTACAAGAATGATGTCACCAGCTCACATATCTGTTAATATTAAGCAGAATTTAGGTTTTTTAAATAGTTAAATATTTTTCTATTCTTGTTAGTAGTTTTTGGTGATTGTCTTCAGTTTATAAAAGTGAATACCAGTGTAGTGTTGTTAAGTCATGCCTGCTCTCTCACAGATTTCATTTAAGTTATAATATCATATAACCTTAATGAAATTGAATATGGAGTACTGATTGGGCCCTTTCATTTGTTGAATAACAGCTGAATTTAATGCATAAGCCCATTGAGGTAGAAGGGTCAACATGGCTGAAAGGAGGAGGCTGTTCTGTTTTCCTGTCCTTTTTACCTTCTACCATTTTCTTGTGTCATATATTCCATTCTGTTCTGATCCCTTTCTTCTTCCAAACTGATTTGTTTTGCATGCTGAACATCTACCACATCATCCCCATATTCACCAGACCGCCCACATGCAAGGATTAGACGCATCAGTTTGTGTTCAATTTTCTAGGGTATATTTGACTTACCAGTTGTCACAGATTATACATATTAAACTTTTGTCTCACCATCAGAGATCTTTCCTGTATATATGGTTGCTGCCCCACAGTTTCAGGTTGAAGGTTGATTAGAACCTTGCTGCCCCTATATGAAAGTCTGTGTGTGTGTAGCCTGGGCCATAAGTCCACTTGGGGCTCAGGTGGTGTGGACATTGTGAAATTCACATAGCTGTTACTCTGGCTGTACTATTTTGACATGTTTCTATATGCATTTGAATAGTGTAGAGTGGAAGCAGTGGGTTGTTATTCCTGTGCTAGGGACCTCAACTTGCAGCTCAGCACTGTAGGACTTCTAGGCTTCAAATTTCCAGTGACATTCTAGAAGGGTAATTCCTCTGACATGTTTCTTGAAGTCAGGTCTTAGCAGAGGTCTCCATGCTGCACAGACAACAAAATTTGAATGCCTGTTTTCTCTGTCCTCCCCCAACGGCAGACTGATGCCAGCATTTCTGGAGAGGGCTATTTCAAAAGTCTCTTCAAACTTAAACCCCACTTCACTTCTTAGTAATCCAGGAAAGAGAATACAACATTCAGTGAAACTGTTACAACTGAAGTGCTAGTGCTACAGTTCATAACCATAAAGAGTACCAAGAAGACAGGCAAAGTAACCCATACATTCAGACAGCTGTAGATGAGATTGCAGGCAAAATCAAGAATGCGCCCCAGTTAAAAAAGATTTATCTCTTATTAGAGATGTATACTGTACTTCTTTTGGCTTATTTTGGACTTCATCCATTGTCTAGTATGTAAAAGACAAAAGACCACGACGTTTCGGAGACTGGATCTGTCTCCGTCTTCAGGATAAACCTACTCAGTTGGGCACGTTAGAAAGAGCTAGTGATTGAGACTAGCTCTTTCTAACGGGCCTAACTGAGTAGGTTTATCCTTCCCTACCCACCTGAAGACGGAGACAGATCCAGTCTCCGAAACGTCGTGGTCTTTTGTCTTTTACATACTAGACAATGGATGAAGTCCAAAATAAGCCAAAAGAAGTACTCATATTAGAGGTTCACAGTGGAAAGCAAGCAGAGACCATATTAAAAACAACTTATAGGTTCATATTCCATTTAGGTTGAGCAATATGCATCTCTGAACTGAGGGAAGTTGTTAACATTAACTGTCTGTATAGGATAGCCAGTGAGGAGATAGTGGCCCCTTGCTGGCCAGTCTCTGTGAAGGTCATACAGGTTAGTTGGGAAAAGAGATAGGGAACCCATTGTCATTTGAAGTTCCTGCATTATATCTAAGAATCTAAGTTGAATATGTAAGGATCAATATATGAGGGTTATTCAGAAAGTAACCTCTGGTGAGCTGTTGACAAAACAAGTGATGAGAGAGAAAAATATTTATTAATATACAAAAAATATATACATACTTAAGCTACTTCTCAACATAGTCACCACTGGAATTGAGGCACTTGTCGTATCCGGATATAAGTTCCTGTATGCCTGTGTCAGAGAAGTCTGCTGCCTGTGAGCTGAGCCTCATTTTGACACCATCCATCAGCTCATTATTGTTCAAGCACTGTGATTTGAACCAGTTCTTCAGGTTGGTAAACAGGTGGTAGTCGTTCGGAATGAGGTCAGGGCTATCAGGCGAGTGGTCACTCAACTCCCAGTTGAAATGCTCCAGCAGCGCTCAAGTGCAAGCCACTGTATGGAGGAGCACTACATAGGATATCAGCATTCCATGCCATTTGTTCTGAGTGGCCAGCTCTATGGAGTGTTTTTAGTGTTTCACAGTACACTTTTGACATTGTGGTCCCTTGTTGCATGTTCTCCACCGCCGCCATTCCTTTCCTGTCCTCTTCCAGAAAACAGTCTCCATTAACTTTCTGGCAGGCAGACAACATTTGTTTTAATTTTTTTTTTTTTTTTGTTTGGTTTGTTTGGTGAATGTGTGTGCCTCCACCGCTTTGACTGCTCCTTGGTTTCAACATTCACAAAAGAAACCCAGGTTTCATCATCTGTCACTTGTGCAGTGTGATTGAGAAATTCATCGCCATCTTTGTGGTATCACTTTAAAAAACTTGTAAGAACTTAGCTTGACTATGATAATCTTGTAGAGAACAGTGCATGAAATTTATTGGAAATTCTTATAGAAAGTTCTGAAATTGTGAAGCGCTGTCTTTCACAAATATTGTGGTCGACACTCGAAACAAAATCACTCACTACAGATGGCCAGCCGACCACTTCTCTCTTCATCATGAGCCTTTGTTTGCCCACCAATTAAACATACTACACCATTGCCTTACAGTTTCTGCTCATTACATTTTGGCTGTAAACTGCATAATTCACAATGGATTTCTGCATCACTTGTGTTTTTAGAGTGAAGAAAGTGGATAACAATGCAAATTTCACAGCTGGTGGGATTATCAGTCACAGGACACATCAGAACTCACTCTATACAGACGAGACTAAACACTAGGTGACCAGTTATATTATGGTTTTCAAGGCAGTGAATCATGTGAAGCTACCTCGCATGCATGAGCTCTCCCCACTTCTACACATTTGCCTAAAATAAATGGAGGTTACTTTCTGGATAGCCCTTGTGTAAACAAAATCCATTGGGCTGTTGCAACTGTCAGCAATTTGTACATAGCCAAGAAAGCTGCACAATAATCCTGTCCTGTGATGTTTGTGGAGAGAGTGGGCACATTGATGCACCTTGCCTCAACAATGGAGCTCACCCTTCCAGTGATAAGAGCTGCCTGATATATCTGGATGAGGGGTCATCCCAGAACTTAGGGGGCCTGTCTTTTCTGGATACATGAAGAAGATTCCTTGAGAGAGCAAGCATTTATCAGTTTTTCATCCCTCTCAGGTAGTTGATACAGGTACTCAAACTTCATCTGTCCCCACCCATAGCCACATTGCTCTGCAGACCTTAAAGCAAGTGTCACGTAACTTCGAACAAGGCCAAGAGTAACCTTGAATGCGCAGAAGAAAAATTTCAGACAAAGGGGTGGCTTCGAGGGTGTGAGAAGTTCTGGCCTCCTGTCACTTCTCACATCCTTGAACCCACCCCCTTGTCTGAAATTTTTCTTCTGCACATTCAGGGTTACTCTTGGCCTTGTTCGAAGTTACATGACACTTGCTATACCACATGTTAGTTTCAACTCAGACTGAGGATACTTCTACACCTGCCATGGCTGGTTTCAAGACACATGGATGTCAGTCATTAGTGCAGAGCATCAGCTCCCTTGCAGTCCAATCTGGACCTTTCCACAGTATTGATCACAATACACTGCTATTAAAATTTACTGCCTGATCTCATTCTGGTGTCAGGACAAAACTCTCAGGAGACACACCTGTGCCTGAATGCAGTGAGTCACCATGTAGTACGTTTGTCACAGTAGCAGAATTCTGTCACTCCAAAATTAAAAAATGGGAAGGCTGAAAAGACTTCTCATTAAAACACTATAGTTTTTATATGTCTGCATTTTGTCTTCTGGTCATATATCATGGACCTGCTACCATGTAATCTACCACAATTTTCGTATGTGGTTCTCTCACCTACAGACTTTAAACCAATATCGTGACCGGACTATCATCTATCTGCAGGAAACTCACCTCCACCCCCACCCCCCACATTAAGCCTCCTCTGTTTTCCCATTAACCTTCAGTCTCCACTATAGGTTATCACTCTTCATCTTAATGTGCCCAATCTTTTATTTACTATCTGAAACATTTATTTCCTGCCATCAGTATTAACAGTGCCAGCTGAAATAATCAATCTAATATCTTAGTTACCTCCACCAGTCATCCCAGCTACAGTCTTTTATCTAAACCACAGCAGCAGGAATGAGTTACACGTGACAGCTCTTCAGCCTGTCATGGTGCACTTCATGACGTCTTTTAGCACCATCATGTACACCTTCTGCATACAAGGTGTGCTGTGACTTTATGTCATAACTTCAGGAAGTATGGGTTCTACTCACCAGTTTTGGAGTTGTGGGTGTTTAACATGTGAAGAGCAGGTGCTGTGCAGGCCTGATTAGGCAATTGAATTTCAGTCCCTTCGATTACCATGTATGGGGTCACATGAAAAACATGACATTTGAATGCAACATGAATGTGAAACAGTTACTTTACAATTTATTTAATTTGCAAGAGACACTAATAAACACTGCATTTCTGTGTAAGGTTACACATTCCCTAGTGAAATGAACAATGCTGTGCTTCCAAGCTGACAGCAGACATTATGAACGTTTGCATTGAGCTACATAAACTGTACAGTGTAAACCTACTTTTTTTCCCCCTTTTTTTTCCCCCCTAATTAAAATGTCCTCCCTCCACCTAATAAAGCACTCTTTCAAGTGAAGCTACATTTCAAATACCTACAGCTTCAAAACAGCTGAGAATAGGACATATGGTTGGTATAACATTTTTCACTGAGAATGACCTCAGCAATCACCCCCCAAAGTTATGATATATAGTTGTGAGACATCCTTCAGTATTCTCATTAGACAGTCACCAGTTTCACCTTGATCCATAATACAGCCAGCCTGTGACCTTCAACTCGTCAGATATGTCAGAGGCCCTTACAGAACTTATCCTGTCCAAACTGCAAGTTAACTTATACTGATGGGTCAAGTTAGTGCTTCAACTTATTATAATTCTACACACTGTTAGTCAAGATTAGTCCAGTTTGATGGATGAGTAGTTTTATTTGATCTTTTATAGGATTTGGTAAAGGATGTTTTAACTTGGCTTCTATCCAGGCACATATACCCACAAATGCTGGCATGCCTGTAAGCTTACACTCAGTCTTATTGCAAAAACTTTTTGATACATGCATTATGATACTATTCATTTTCATGATGAAACAGTGACTTATTAATCTTAAAAGTGCACAAAGAAAAATATGTTACATTAGTTTCAGACAATCAAATTTTACCAACCTTAATATCTTTAAAATAGTGTGTGTGTACTTGGAACCAACTTTTGGTTTTTCCCAGCTCCAAAAAATTAATTCCATGTCTTCACAGTCATGGTTATAGTTGACTGATTATACAGTACTGTCTGCTCTTCATTTATTTTGAGAATCTTTGTTTTCAGCAAAATTCTTTGTTGGAAGAAGGGAGGGCTACATAATTTGTTTGAAGTATATACTGAATTGTTTAAAGTAACTGTCATTACTGTAACATTAATGATTACACAAGACCCTTGTTAGCAGAGTCATTGGAAGACATAATTTCAGATACTGACTGGTCAGTTTACTGCATCAGTGCCCCAGTCATAGAAATAATATGCAGAAATGTTTACTTGCTAGGATCAGATTTTTATGTTGAAGAATTCTCTTCTTAGTAGGACAGACAGTACATTATTCTGAATTGCCTTCACACATGCAAATTCACATTTGCTTAAACATTCATCTATACTGTGGCATTAATTACCATAAGCTGGTTAAAACTGTTATACAGTCTGACTGAAACACACATGTAATATATTGCAACATTGAATGATTACAACACACTTTGGCACCTGATGCCATGTATTTTCTTCATGAATCAAACCTTCATAGTGTTCAAGTTACAGGGGATTAAAACTGTTTTTTCTTGTCTTCTTGTTAGATTTCACTAGCAGAATCTGCCCATACTTTTCTCTTAGAGAATAGCTTTGAGGATTCTATGTTCAGGCATTCTTTACATACGTTTGAGCCATTTCTTTTTGTAGATTTTTATGGTATTGTATTGATACCTGTTATTCCCAATTCTGTAATATCTTCATTACTTTTATGGTCTGCATAGTGTATCCTCTGAATGGAGAAATGTTTGTTATATAAATATGATGGTGTCAAAAACAGTTGATAGATTAAAACAAAGAACCTGAATAGGTTTCTCATGTATTAATACAGTTATTTGTAACTACTTTAGTAATGAGAAGCAATTATTATGATTTAAATTATAATATAGATTATTTTATTAATGAGTATACATATTGTGTGTGATGCCCATATCAAAACAAATTAAATGATATCAGTAAATAGAATGGTACAGGAGGGATCCAAATAACAAATAGCAAACAGTTTAAATCACCTGAAGACAACACTAGCTGTAGAAATATATTATGATAATAGAACATTCTATATTATATGTGTGTTATATTGAAATAGTTTTAACTAAAGCTTGTGATACATTTATTTCTGTGAACTAGAACAGGTACATGTAGTTTTTAGAGTGAACCATATTCTCAGCTTATTTCCAGAAGCAAGGTAGACCACCATATTTTGAAGTTCATTGGGTGTGCATAGTCTAAGGTAGCACATAGAATGATTTGTGACAATACAGAAACAAGAAATTCCAAGCGGAACTCATAAGCCTACTTTCCTGTTACATGGATGTATAGTCCAAAAAATATATTACTCTGTTATTATTTTAGTCCTGTGAAGAATTTACTTAAGGACATATTCCATATGGAGCCAGGATAGCTTAGTTGATATAGTGACTGGCTATGGGGTGGACAACGGAGGGGTTGGAGTTCGAGTCCTGGTAGGGTCAAGAATTTTCTCATCTCCGCGTCTTTCAGACCAGCTCTGAGGTTCACCCAGCCTCCTGTCCAATGGGTACCAGAGGCCTTTTCCCTGGGGGTAAAGCGGCCAGGGCGTGAAGCTGACCACTCACCTCCATCTAGTGCCGAGGTCAAGATAATGGATCTATACATCCATTCCCCCATATGCCTTCATGGTGTAGTGTTAAATTAGTTAAGTGCAGGGACAACTTTGCCTTTTACATATTCTGTATGTATATTAAATTTGTTGGGTATATAACCTCAGAGTCTTTATTTTCCCCCCACTTGTATAATTTTTGCACACAGTATATTTTACATAGTGTATAGGTTTGTGAAATGTCATTTGGAAAAAATTGCGTAATTTTCCAAGATCTTTTATCATACATCATTTCAGGACCATATATTTGTGGTGCTTACAAGTTTGCTTGCCCACTGCGTTTTTATCACTGATTGTAGAAAATTAGAAGTATGGCATTTTGATGGCCTATAGTGGCATAACGTTCATACCTAGTTTTATAAAAATTGGTGAGCTTATTTGAAAAATGAAATGAATTGTGTTTTGTTTATAAAGCTTCAGTGCACTGTCACTGTGGAAGTCAGGTTGAACAAATTTTTTTCACAACATTGTACAGTCACAATTCATTTAACAGAAAAATACTTTCATTAGACCAAATGATATTTACAATAAACCTGGAGTTGCAGTAAGTGAATTTTGCTTTATTTAGGTATCGTGTTTTCACCCTAACTATATTATTGCTTTTTTACACCTCTTGGAAATGCTATTGTTCTTCTCTCTGTGCACCGTATTGCAACCTTAAATTGTGCTTCTTTGCATCAGGATGACTAAGCAAATACCTTAATAATTCAACCTCATTTGTCTTTCTAAAGCCAAGTCTGTTTCTGCTTTTAGCTCAGAATAGAAGTTGTTCAGAGTCTGTATATTATTTAAAAAATTCTGGATCAGTCACATTTCATGCCTGTGTGACTAAACCTGTTGGGCCCCAGTATATCTGTTTGTCATGAAATGAGAGCACAGTCTGACAAATTTTATTACTTCATCATTGGGCCAGATGGTCGTATGCATAGTTTATTACTTTATGGCTTTGAATTGTGCACTGCAAATATGTGACTGGTAGACATTGTCACAGAACAAAATAGAAGTGTCATGTAATGTTTTCATTTTACAGCTGTACAAAAGAAGGCATGACACAGATGATGAAGTGCATGTATGGGACATCTGTAGATTATAAAGAGGGCTAAACCTTGCATTGTTGAATTGAAGTTTCAAAACTATGAATCAGTTATGTTTTTTGAAATTTCAAAAGTATTGTATTATTACATCAGTGGGACTTGAGTGTTATCTTAGTTATATTGAAAGTGTGACAGAGTAATGTAATTTGATGTCATGCAAATGCATTTGTTACATTGAACTGTTTTTAAATTGGATACAAAACACTTTTTTGTTCACATTACATTGGCTTAAAGCAGTTACAACAAGAAAAATAATGAGTATTAAATATGTGTTTCATTGTCAGTTATAGGCCTATCTAACAAAATCATTTCCTTACTGTTAGAAAAAATGTCATGGTTCTAAGGTTAATGGATATGAGTATTATGTACCTGTCCAAGTTTCTTCCAGTCTGCAGGTCCACAAAAACAAAGTAATTCCTTACATACTTTGCAGTCTTGTGGTTGGATTTACCACATCGCTTTCTATTTATTTTTACTGCCAACACACAGTTTTCATATTTCTAAAGCCAGAAATGCTGCTGCTTCAATTCTGACATATCTTATTAACTGTTTGCCAAATCAAGACTACATACATTTCAGGTAAACAGTGTAGACCAAAAGAAAAAAATGTATATAGGTGTGTGTGTGGATATGATGAACAGATTTTGAGAAGTGTGGTAGAATATTAGTCCAAAGAATGTTTATTACAATCATCAAGCATCTTTTTTTTTTTTTTTTTGCAAAGTTTAAATCTTGAATGTGTATATGCAAAGTGAAATGGAGTTTGCATACAAGCTCTCTGTAGCATGATTCCTTATTAAAAAAAAACAAGTAGAAATGCCATACAACATATGCCCTGAAACGCTTAGTTTTTGAGATACATGTCACCCTCAAATGGAATAACGTACTTCTCAGCAGAGTTATTTGTCATGACAGTATATAGTGCTTTGTTACATGTACTCAAGCCACACAATGCACAGCTGGGTTCTGCTGTGGTTGAATGATCATGGAATACACATGATGAATACTGTGAGATGCCCTTAACTCTCAGTACCTGAAATGGTCGAGCAGGTACTGCTCCATGGGAATACGCATTGTTGACGTCATACTGCCACTGATGTGTTTCAACAATTGGAGGAGTGTCTCCATAAGACTTGAAGTGTAACACTCACTATAACACTGTGGCACACATGAATACATGTTGCCTACATACTGTATGCACACCATCCAGCGAGTGTGCCGTAATTGTAGCTGTGGAAAGAAAACCACGGGGAAACTTGCAATATTACACAAGAATTGGGACTCTCCCAACCACGGTTCCTTGAAGTACTTCATGACAAACAGTTGCATCCATACTACTGCATGCAGAATGCACAGCTGTTTCCAGATGATCATCCTGTATATGCAAGTCTGTGAATGACAGATGAGCTCTTTTTCATAGCATCACATCTGGGTACAGAATAATACTGATGCTGTCCAAAAATGTTGGTATCAAACTCCTTCATTATCAGTGTCTGTGCAGGAATGATCACAGGAGCATTGTTATTGGCCCATATATGCTACCTGACAGGCTGACTGCCAATTGATATTGTGATTTTCTGGAAACTGCTCTACTGGGGCTGATTTTGAGGGAGAGGTTGTGGTTTCAGCATGATGATCTCCAGCCGACAGGCAGTGGTCAAATGTAACTTATCCACGAAGGTGAATTGGATGTCAGGGACTGTTTGCATGACCTCCTTGGTCACTGGATCTAACTCCAGTGGATTTTTTCCTCTGGGGTCACCTGAAGGAACACATTTATGCAGCCCCATCCAGTGATGTCAGGAGAGCTAGTAACAAGTAGCTGTGACCACCATCACTGTCGAAATGTTAAGAGCTGTGACCACCATCACTGTCGAAATGTTAAGGTGTATTTAAGAGAATTCCATGTGGCACTGCTGTCTGCCTGAAAATGGAAGGAAGCTGCTTTGAAATCATATTGTAACTACAAGGTGCCTGTGGTTTGATCATTTGATAGCTTGCTGCATCGAATGATGACATGTATCTTGAAAACTAAACATCACAGGACATATGTTGCATGATATCTCATCTTCCCTCCCTCCTCCTGTCTCTAAAGGCAACAAATTGCATTATGGGGAACTTGTGTACAAATTTAATTTCATTGTAATATAAATATGTGCAATACAAATAGATTATTAGAGAATACACATAAGTCCATACTTAAAATGACCGGGAAGACAACTTTTTAAATTGATAGTTATCTCTTCCAACATATAATGCCATGTAGTCCATTGAAAATCAGCCAGTGTTTCAAAGGGACATGTCACCTCCATCTTCAGGCTCAAAGAATAAGCCAAGCAAGCAACCAGCATGGAGCTGTTCTTGTTACCTGCTTCATGCTGGTTTCTTGCTTGCCATGTTCAATTCTGAAGATCGATTTGACATGGTGCTTCAAAACATTTGTTGATCTTCAGTGGTCTTCATGGCATTATATCCCAGAAGATAGAACTCTTTGTAACCACCGCTGTGAGAACCTCAGTTCCAACAACACTTTACAATTTCTTGCATTATTCATTAATATACACCCAAATAAACATATTTCCTAGTATTCAGTTCCTTGTAGATGTTGGAATTGATGTGTGTTTGGTGATAATCTGTAGTGAATCGAACAGATAGTGTTATGTGTAGGTTTTGTTTCAGTTTCACTTCATTTCATAATGTTAGGTCACATATAGATGATAAGTTTAAAAGGAATTAGCATGTTAACATGGAAATTGTGGCTTAGGTTGGAATTTTTTGTTTGATTGTTGTTAAATAGAAACCTGTATAAACTGGAAAATAATATGTAACTCCACTTTAGACAGGTTCACTGAGAGTTTCATACCCCGATTACTACACGAGTTTAGCAATGAAAGTGATTGCAACCCTTGATGTTAGACTAGATAATGGTTGTATTTTGCATTCACTGAAACTCTGGCCATAGTTGAGCTAATATTCACATGAAAACAAAAACTGAATATTTCTGCTTTCCAGTTTATAGAAACTTATTCTGTATTTAAGTATGTGCATACAGAATTATTCTTTAATAAATTGAAATCAGAGATATAGTCCATACATCCTATTGAACAATATCATAGGTAGCAAAATTGAATATCTTTGCCTGCTCTGGCTAGAGAGAAAGTAAATGCTTTTTTTCATGGAATGAGTTGAAATAATTGTTGATTGTTCTCTAAATAGATAACAACAGGCTCGAGTGGGAATGTACATACTATTAAAGTAAGTATCTTATTTATACAGCCATTATCATTGTCAGCTCAGGGTTGCTCTTTAATTTTTTCATATTCCCTTAGTACATAAAATTTATCTGGTATAAATAAATTAGACATGAAACCCCATGCCTCCTTAAAAAAGTAAATGACAAGGACTCTTGCAAGAAAAATATTGAGCTCATGAAACGAGTTTTCTTAAATATTGTCAGTAAACAGATACCTTAATAAGTACAGCCTTCAAAATTCCCCTCAATTCTGCTTACAATATTCTGTGTAACTCAGTGGTAATAAATCATAGCAGTCATGTGTTAAAAAGTTCATCCTAATAAGCGCTTCTTCACAATATTACTGTTAATATTGACCACAATAACATTTTAGATATCTTCCTATCCCCCCCCCCAAAAAAGAAACAAAGCTGAAGGTTCTGGGTGTTAGGAAGGTTTGAGCTGGACCTGATAGATAAGAATCTGAAGAACAAAGAATGGACGTGTTCCCATACTGCTGTTATTTAATCCTTCTTCCTGCCCTAATATATGCAGAAATTTTTAGAATTGTTTTACGTCGTAAATATTGCGTTTGAATATTCTTTCTGAAATAGCAAATATAAGTGCATAAGATATTCATATAGGGACATTCACATACTTAAATTAAGACACTTCACATTTACTCAAATTGCAAAGAATACAGCTTTCACCCATACTTTTTTTTAGTAGTGCGTATATTCCTTTTCTTATAAAATATTGTCTCTGAATAATGCTTTCATTTATTAGTACCTGGGCTGAGTTAGCAGTTTATAAACTGAAGAAAGCAGTCTTGTGGGATGTGGCGGTTTTCACCGCCGTGAAAACCTCAGATCTTACATAGTTTATAAACTATTTAAATTAATAGTGGATGGGGATTGTTTATGTCCATTTTATTGTGTTTTTATGATCAGTTATAGCATTTCATTCGTGAGATTGCACCTTTATTGCATTTTACAAAATTTTACATGAACATAATAAAATATTATAATGCTTACCATTAAAGGCCTAGTATCAGCATGTTACATAACAGCTAAGTTATCTTTAAACCATATTTTTAAACAACCATACAAAACTTTTATTAATTGATGTCTGGGGTAAATGTTAGTCTTTGTTAGCATTGAAGTAATGTACAGCTTTGTGTTGTGATTTTTGCGTTGTTGAGTGGTAGCACTATCTGGGAATCAATTTTATATCTTCATTTACAGTACTGATTACTAGCCATTATGATCCAAAATGTTTTCCCTACAAACTTTAACTGAAATAATAAAGTATTATTCTAATCAAAAGGAATATGCAGTGTTTTTACGAGAAAAGATGATGAGTATAATTTCTTTAATCAGTTGTTTTTCCTCCACTCCCCACCCCCCAAATGAAGTCCCTTTAGCAAGGGAACAGCAAATTGTCACACTTGTAGAATCTGGGGCTTTGACAGTTTTCATATTGTAATTGGAAGAATATGAGAATCCAAAATTTAGAGTTTGGTATTATGGCCTGATGATCACTCACACTACTTCAGTTTTGTAATCCTAAGAGAGTCAGTAGGACTCCTTGAACAGGGGATCAGCCCATTGCAAGGCCACTACGTACACAGAACACAAACAGAATAAATGCAGACAAACATTCATGTCTTGATTGGGATTTGAACCCACAATCCCAGTGTTTGAGCAAGCGAAGACAGTTCATGCCTTAGACTGCACGGCCACTGTGATCGGCACAGTTTAGTATAAATGTTTGAAAAATCTCAAATACCAAATTTTTAAGGTACTTAATCGAAAGCGAGAGTCCACTTATTGTCACCTAGAAGTCTTGGTCTGGTCCCATTAGGCATCTTGGTTTGTGGATATATGAAGGACATTGTGTATTCCATGAACTTTTATAATTTAGAGCACTTGAGGGAAAGAATCACTGCAGCCATGCCAGTGGTTACTCCAGTTGTGCTGAGCCAAGTATCAGTAGGTATTAACGCAATGAATTTGAGTTTACTGCGACGCTTACATTCAGGTTTATTGAAAATTATTTGCAAACTTGAGTTTCTTATCATAATCATCATAATTATTTAATAATTGGCATTGTTAGCGAAATGTTTCTTGAAAGTTAGAACATGTCTAATGAATATTGTAAGTATAAATAATTTCATTCTTCTTAGTTTCATGGTTTAGCACTTACCTTCACTTCAGCCCTTGTCATCTACCTGTGGTTTTAGATAAGTGGTTCCCAAAATCTTTCAGTCTCAGTGTCCTTTCATGTGAATCTATAAAAATGAGTTGGATTTGAGGCTTTCACAGTGACTGTGAAAGGTACTGTCTTTTGGGGTGTAATACTGGGTAGTCCAGTAGAAGTGCAGCCTTCATCTTCATTGACAAAGAGTAAGCCAAGCAGGTAGCAATCAGAGGTGTGCTGGAATTTATATGTTCCTTTGAAATAAATGTTGGTGAATTTCTGCAAAATTGTACATTGTTACATCTAACCTTTTATAAAAGTGGCTTAAAATGTGATTTAGTAGTTTTTGTTTTCCTTTTAACAGACTGTAACACTGAATTAATTCATTTTTATCATCTTGTTGTATTAGGGTTACAATTAATTCAATATCTTTGTTACCTGCCTTCTTTTTGACAGTCCCCATAAAAGGCTTCATGGCCCCTGGGGGTCCATAGCTCTTATTTTGGGAACCACTATTTTAGATAACACTCTAAGTGAGTTTTCTTCATAGGTACCACTTTTCTTACACAATATTAGCAGCAACTTCAGTTCCTGGAATTACTTCAGATCTGTAATATATTCATTATGATTGTTTCTTGATGGACCAATCAAAACATTGTGCTTAATTCCACAGTTTTGTGGTGATATTCTTCATATTTTTTCATGTATGTTGCATACCATTTTAAAACCAGAGTTTCAGATGATACAGATTTGAAAGTGATGTAGTTCATGAGTGGTAAATACCTGGATGGCAAAAAGCCAAAGCACTATCCCTTCCTCACTCATACACCCTCCAAATTCTGTGACATCTGCCACATTCTAAAATGTTTTCAGGCATAAGTTTTGAGATTTTCATGATAGTGATTGTTCAGGTTGTGGTCTTCTTGGTTATGACACCATGTAGTCTTGCTGGTGGATGCCATTGTTTTTGAGAAACATGCCTCCATGAACAGGGTTGAACTTCATCCATAAAGATGGAGGCAGTGCCTTTCTCTAAAACATTGGTATCCATCCACATGGCATCATGGTGTCACAACCTGGAAGACAGTTCCCACACTTTTCAGATTATTATGCAGTACTGTTGTCCGTTTACTCTTCATTTGTTTAATGATGCTGCCAGTAGCTGAGACTATGTAGTGTTGCAATTTAGGATGAATAGTAAACAATGAGAAGAGCATAAAAGGAAATGACCATGGCCTAATTTGAGGTACTATCCTGGCATTTGCCTGGATGGACTGAGGAAACCCATGAAAGTCCTCAGTCAGGATAGCTGGTTTCTGAACTAAGATTTGAACCTAGAACCTACTGACTGCAGAGCAGAATGGCTGATCACTTGCTTGTGGTAGTAATAATTACAGGTATCATTGTTTGTCCTTGTTTCCAAATTTTAAAGAGTAACAACATACTGTGGTGTATGTTTTTACGTTATTTAACAACACTGTCAATTGGAAATTATGTTATTTAGGCTGAGGAAGAGTAGGATGTTTCTAAAGGTAATAAAGTAGGAAGCAGCCATGACCTGATTGAGTATGCTGTAGAATATATCTGGAAGGACTGGGCCATTATAGGATAACACATCTGGGATTTGATCTGCGTACCCGTTGTATGTGAGCTCAGCTGACTCATTCAGTATTCCTTTCTCATTTGAAAAAAAAATTGTAATGTTTTCATAGTTTAGGCTTTAATATTATTTTTAAGGGCCCAGTTTTCAACAGCATTTCCTCCATAGAAATTTAAGCTGCGAATTAGCACAGTCTCTGTGGGTTTCTAGGGATTTTGTAGCCCTTTGATTTTACTATACCTAGTAAAATCAGGACTCAGTCATGTTGTATGGATGAGAATGTAATAGGTCTTCACATAATTAATTATGATGTGTAAGAGAGGAATCATGGCTTTATATATTTTGTTGCTGGATTGCTGTTGGAGATAATAATATGAATATACAGACATTTTAATTGATTGATCAAGTTGGATGTGATCTAATTTGTTATTTACTATGCTTTTTATGTTTTTTGTGTTCTAACAAAATTTATATTTACGGTATGCATATTTTTGGGTGATTTGTGTCACTTGATTGTGACCATTTGCAGTCAAAATGTGTAATATATAGTTAGAAATAAAAAGTTTTTATATAGCAGAAATTTTTGTGATGATTAATCTTATGACTCATCATTAGAGGATGAACATTTTTCCAACGCCTACTTGGCAACACAGAATTGACCCCCTTACCCCCATTTCTTCTGCTGAAATGCTTGTGTCTGCATGTAGCTTAAATGAAATGTATGTAAACGTCCTTTATTCTGCCATCACCACAGCTTTAGCTTTATACTAATTCTTGCACTCCCCAATCTCATTACATACACCAAAGATGCTTTTCTTCCTTTTTGTGGCATACTGTTTTGCTTGCAAAGTACCAGTAGTCAACCACAAGTTACAGTTAAACGGTTCATACCGTTTAATTTGATCATTAGCCGATAATTTAAATTTTTATTGTGCAACACTTACCTAAGCTTATACTTTATAGGCTTCATATTACTAAATCTTGATTCATAGAATGCTGCAGAAGTTGGCATGACAGCAGTTCTTGATGTCATTCTGAGAGGTGTATATCTCTTTTCTTGTGATCAAGCAGTCTTCAAGCTTCATTCTTTAACATGCTGTCTTGGCTTCATACCTCTCATTGGGAATGTCTTCATTGACATGAAGTGACTGTTTTGAAATGAAACGGTAAAAGCGGAAGTGAGAGTCTATTTCAGAATCATCAGAACTTCTTAGTTCACCATTAGGTGGCCACGAGACAGTATCAGTGACAGAACAGACAACAGTTATTATACAGGTAGTATTAGGAAACCATTCATTCAAGATTTTAGTTCCTGATTTAATGAGATTTCTTCTGTCTCTCTTGAATTTTGTTTGCTGTTGCTTGTATTATTTCACTCAGCAGAATTTCTTGACAGCTCTCCTGTCATTGAAATATTTTTATTATTATTATTATTATTATTATTATTATTATTATTATTATTATTATTATTATTATTATTATTATTATTATTATTATTATTATTATTATTATTATTATTATTATTATTATTATTATTATTATTATTATTATTATTATTATTATTATTATTATTATTATTATTATTATTATTATTATTATTATTATTATTATTATTATTATTATTATTATTATTATTATTATTATTATTATTATTATTATTATTATTATTATTATTATTATTATTATTATTATTATTATTATTATTATTATTATTATTATTATTATTATTATTATTATTATTATTATTATTATTATTATTATTATTATTATTATTATTATTATTATTATTATTATTATTATTATTATTATTATTATTATTATTATTATTATTATTATTATTATTATTATTATTATTATTATTATTATTATTATTATTATTATTATTATTATTATTATTATTATTATTATTATTATTATTATTATTATTATTATTATTATTATTATTATTATTATTATTATTATTATTATTATTATTATTATTATTATTATTATTATTATTATTATTATTATTATTATTATTATTATTATTATTATTATTATTATTATTATTATTATTATTACTGTTATTACTATTTCCTGGTCTTTTAAACATCTTACAGCTTCCCTAAGGAATAAGGGGTAGTTTCAACATGTACTTTTATATGGCTCAACAGTAGGCCTTCTCTTTAAAAAAATTAAGGGTAGTTCCTTAAACACAGGAAGAAAGCCCAATGAAAACTTGCCAGAAGAATTTGGAAGAATGATAATTAAAAAAACATTTGAGAACCAAATAAAGAAAATTAAATGAAACAATTGCTATAAATTTTAGTAGCCACTTAGTGATAATTTATTTGCCTTAGATGGGCATGTGAACCCTGGACCAAACTTTAGTAGTGATAACATGGAGTACATGTGGTGAACCACCTTTATTCTGCATGCCTATTACATAAATAATGTATGTCCATGATTTATCACTGTTTCCCATGGTCTTCCCGGTATTTGCAACTAGACCACTGTTAGAATTGGAACAAAAGGAAGAACTAATTTCTTTTCAATACTAATTGTTAGTGCGCCAACATATTCGTTTAGTCTTGATAAGTTTTTATGTGTGATTTAGTATTCCTCAAAGGAGATTCCATTTGAAGCAATGGGTGGATGGTTTTATTTCTGAGTATTCTTTACAGAATTTAATTTGCTGTATGCATGTAAGATATTTTATGATTCTTTCAATAACATTTCTCTTAATGAAAAGAATTCTAGACTGTTGTCTTTTCACCGCTATCATATTGGCATGTAAATCAAATGCCCTCCATACAGCATGTTTCATTGCATACCCAGTTCTGGAACTGATCTCATTGGTGCTCTTCTTTCTTGCTGGACCTGTTCAGATGTTACTACTCTTGGTTTGTAGCTTAGTTCAGTTTGTAAGTACAGTAGATAAGAAAGCACATGTTCATGGTATTATGCCTGTTTAGGCTTTGTAGAGACTTTTGGAAATCAATGACAGTGATTCAGTGGATAATATTCCTAGAAGTTCCTAGAACTTATTTGAGCCCAAAATAATTTTTCCATTTGTGTGCAGTTGTGCCGATGGTGGTGGGGGTTAACATCATGTCCAACGAAATTTCATTTTCTGTCTCATACAGGTTAGAAGGTAGATTTCTTGTGAGGATATTTCTAAGTATCCTGTGCATATAAAGGGAGCATATCTTTCACTATTTCACTCTCCAATTTACCCTTTTAAAGTGACAAAATTCACACAATTTTAGGAACCTCAGCCATCAGACTTCTTGCTGCTACAGTACCTCTTATGAAAAGTGTCACCTAAACTAACTGTCTTTGTCCTAAGTTATGAAATGTAAAACATAACAAACAAGACTCATGATTCAGTCTCTAGAAACCTGTATTGAACCTCATTCTCATTTAACTGCAGTGATTTCTCTGAAAAATACTTGCTAAAATATACATTTTTTTATCCTCACATTTATTTTCCTAGTTCACCATTAGGTAGGTATAGGTTGAGGTAGACAAACGTCGGTTATATAGTTCATTTTCACTTAAATGACATTAAACAGTTCTACATTTGGGAGAATAATTTAAATTTTTGCATGATATTTGTAAACTGTATTATGATGTGAATATGTTCCTTTAAAATATAATATTGGCAGAATAGTATGTACACTTGTATAATTTAGGAGAAATAGGATAGTTTTTTTTTTTCATGTAAGATACAGTAGAAATGGCATGTAACTTGATTACATGTGAAAGTACAGCAAAATGTATGTCAGATCTTGAAGTAATCACAAACCTCTCTCCAATTTTAATTTTCACCCCTAAGTCAACTGTATTGTAGGAAGCGCTTAAATTAAAGTAGAAAACTGTATGAAGTTAAGATTAGTAATGTTACAGTATTTTTTAAATATTGTGTTTTCACCTCCTTTGCAGTATGAAGGTAATTGTTTGGAATATTAAAGTTCTGTGTTTAATAACTTACTGTGATAAAACTATCAGACACAGCTTTTGATATTTACTGGGGAGAGGAGTGGGCAGCTTCACAGAAAAAAGTTATGACATCTTAGCCCAAAACAAAATCAGTGAAGTCCCATGGAATTCCATTTCACATCGATTTTAGTGTAATCCTTATGACCAGGTCAGTGATAATATTGCGTGTTCTCTCGGAATCTGATGAATCCTACTTCCAACACCAGTGTGAAATGGTGTTTGTTATTGGTCCTATCAATCACGTGTGTAAGTCCAGTAATTCTTCTAAATTCGTCTCAAAATCCGAACCTATCCCACTTCTGACACCAGTGTCACGTGTTACCTTGGTAACAAGTGACAATATATTAATATGTGCTTTTAAAATTATGATTTTATGTTATTAAGTACCATTCTATGTTTATAATTAAGGAGCTGAGCTTTGTAGAAGGGATTTCTGAAGAGTAATATACTTACTGATGCAGCAGCCTGATACAGCGTCAACAAATGCTGTTCAAGTACTTCAGTTTGTCTTTGATATATCACTGACATATAATTGGTATGTTAAGGCTTTGAAATGAACCATTGTTTTTCACCCGTGTTTGTTCCAGGTGCGGGTTAAAATTGAAGGGGATAATGAACCACAGCCAACAATCCCTCGTGAAGAGGGTCAAGTTCCTTTTGTGTTTGTAGGTACTGTAGAAAGCATAGCTAATGCAAAAGTTCTTTTGGAATATCATCTAGCACATTTAAAGGTGAGTCCACATGTTGTAATTTTATAAGAATTTAATTTGCATACAGAGTAAATGGAGTCTGGTACAGTAAAGCCTTTTTTTTTTAATATGTGGATTATAAAATCTGGTAGTTTTCATCTTTGTATTTTCTTTTTATGATTATTTTATCTCAAGGTAACAGATTAGTCTTTCTTATACTGGACACCAGAGGGCTCAGGGTGTATTAATTACAGTATCAATGAATTTCATTGTTTTCAGAGCAGTTGTGTTTCTTTGTGTAATAACATGTTTTCGTAAATACCAATATACACCATCGGCTATTATTTTCCTTGTGTCACACTACCATGACAGCGCACGTGGAGGTCGCTATGTAAATACCATTGCCCTCAAGTTAAAAAGCTGGCCACTTGTGCCATAATAGTGGAAGATTTAAATTCCCTATTCCCAGATAAATCTTAATTGGCAGGAAAGAGTTTTATATTGCTTGCTCTTTGCAGGAAGTAGAAGCATTAAGACAAGAAAAGTTAGAAATCGATCAGCAGATACGCAGTATACACGGTTCTACAATGGGCTCAATGCAGAATTTTCCAATTCAGAGGCGCAATGACAGGTGAGTCAATCAGTTGTTTTGTTATGCATCTTGTATTAAAATCTGGTATTTATATCTTCTATTTCATCTTCTATGAAATTTTGCCCCTTAGCACATTGCAGTGTGTCATGTAGAAAGCCTTGATACAAATCCCATGCATTATATATATGGGTAATGTATGAATGTATAAGGGGTGGGCCTTCTTGGCCCTTGCACCACGACCTGAAGTGATCTGTTGTTCTTTATATGTGGGTAATGTAGATTTACAGTATTGCCAGCTGTGTCATTCTTTGCCTCATGGGTACTGCTCTGTCTGTCATATTGGCTCAGATTATTAACAGCTTGAAAGATGTGTCTCATAATAAACATAGACCACTTGTAACATAGCTGTTAATGTTAATTTAAGAATCCGTCCCGAACATTGGAAATATATTACAATGGCATAGAGTACATAAAATTGTGTCAGTGTAGGAACTTCTTTACCAATGTAAAATAAACTAATATGACTGCTATACAAAGGGGGACCCAAAAATAACCGGAACCGACCTGTTGCGCGCGCATGCTTTGTAGTTACGAGTTGTGCTGCTAGGTGGTGTTAGCTGGGGGTCTCCCGTGTCTGTTAGAGAGCTGGCGTCAGTCTGAGTTAAGTGGTTTGTCTGTGGTGCTCTGTTGTGTGCGTTCCTGTTTCAACCCTTTGGCGATTAGTGAGATGGCCGACCAGAAGGAACA